>NC_137772.1:106704338-107261421 GCF_963455305.1 Plecotus auritus
ACACTTTATTCACTGAGCCAAACTGGCCACATTTAAACTTCAAAAAAGAATAGAGAACTTACATTTCAAACAATGCAGAGGCCTCAGCTCCCAGAGAGTTCTCACCCTTTTCCCACAACTCTGGGGAACATGAGGTACGAACACATAACTCTCTGAGCCAGTGCTCTAGGTCAAGGTGAGGCCCAGTCTGTGCACCACCTGAGGAATTCTGGAATATTGATAGGCAACAGAAATTCCATGGGTCCCGAGCTCTGTGGGAGAATCTGAGAGAAAGACCTGTGGAGAGTATGGGACTCAGTTCTTTGTATAAAGACACTATACCTATGACAAAGGTAGAGGGAAGGGACAGGGAGGGTTGAATAACTTCAGGGCCAAAGTACTGCAGGTGTGCTCCAGAGCTGGCAAAGCAACTGATCGGCGTTGATATAAAGTGCTACAGTGCAACCAACACAGCTGATGGGGCCTCCCTGAACAAATCACTATGGCTGATGAATAACTACTCTTCCCATCTGTTGTAAGGTGAGTTGGGAGCCCCTAAGACTGCCCCATTCTGCCTTACCACACAGTTACATAAGGGCAAAGTTTCTTTTTCCCAAAGAAGTCTGAATGTGTTGCTCTCATTCCTGCCCTTTGAGTACATTCACCCAATCAATTGGTTTTCCTTGTTTAATAGGATTTAAGCTATGGAGGGAGATCATTGTGGCCCTTTATCCTGTGATGCTAACGAGATAATCAAACTTATCACTCACAGGACAAGGACACCGGACGGAAAGGCAGTCTGGTATAACTAAAAGAGAGGGGTTCTGATTGTGGAAAGGCCCTGCTCCATTTCTACCTATGGCACATTTAACAAGGCCCACGGGACATTTTAAACTTCTTGCTTATTTCTAGACTAGGAAAAACAATACTTACTTGGCAGAAATATTGGGGGGATGCATCTAAAATGCCTAGCATGTGGTAAATGTTCAATTTAACACTTTTCCTTTTCCTCTTTCCCCTCGAACCTATTGATACAGGTGGGGCAAGGAAGGATGATAGCCAAGAGGTCATGTGAGAGATGACAAGTGAAGACATCCGTGCAACTTCTGTTCTTATGCTCCTGCTGTTTTCCAATTCTACAGTCACATCCTGCTCCTGGGCAGCTCAGGGCGCCCCAGGGTGAGCTCTGAAAAATCAAGTTGCCACTAGCTTAGTACCCCCAGTTTGCATTTGATCACCACATAATGAAATGATTTTCCTTCCCTCTTTTATTTCCTCTCTTTTTTCCTTCTGAGACAAATGAAAAAATAATTTGATCCCCTTGAATCCTTTCACCCTCAGTATTTCCCCCCTTCACACTGACCATGGCCCCTTGATAAGTGAGAACACGTGTGCTGAGAGCCAAGCTGCACCTCCTGACTCAGGTCTTCCTCCTTTCCAACACGGCTTTCCTTTCAAACCTCCAGAATAAATTCATCCCAGCAGGAAGAACATTGTTTTTCTTTAAAACTTGAAAAAAAATTCCATATCACAATTATTCCATTTCAGAGAGAAAATGTTGCCCTTTAATCTCAAAGTTTCTTCTCTCCAACTCTGAAGGCTGTGGCCCAGGGGACTTGCAGACTCGACACAGCTGCTTTTGCAAAGTCAGTACTGACTCATTACCTTGGGGAGCCAAAGGGTGAACCATGCATATTTTGAATATGACCCTGCATGTAGATCTCACTGCAACTTGACCTAGGGAAGGTCTACTTCTTGACATGTTCACATGGGGACACTTTCAATGGAGTTTTACTTAATAAAAATCCTCAATATAATTCATTAATTTGAATGTTGAACTTTCTACAAAATATGCTGTGAACCTTAGTCCATTATTTTCCTGTTGTTCCTCTACCACCCTTTCCCTTAGAAAACAAGCCTCTTTTCCTTTAACAACAACAAATAATGACATGCTCAAGGCCACAGAAATTAAGCTCTTTGGTTTGACCATCTTCTGTAGCAGACATTAGAGAAATACGATATTGTCTTGACCTGAAATATCCACTCAAGAATTCTTATAAACTTCCTTATACTTCATTTTAAGAAAAACTCCCTGACACTGAAAATACTTCTCCTTTGCTGCCAGGCATCTGTTTATTTAACCTTGTTTACGTGTCCCCATTAATAAAAATTTATATATAACAGATGCACTGAAGCACCTTGGAAACTAATTTTCTTCCAAATTCAAGCACTTTCTGGGAAGGAATAAAAAGACCAGAGAGCTGGGTTGGCAGCCCTCCATTGCCTGACCATTTATTGTCCTGGAATGTAGGAGAAGACGGCTCCTACTATTTCCTTTTGATTTCAGTGTGTAAATCTGCTCTCACCTAAAGCTGGACCACATGACAGTGCAGACACACATTAAATTGATTATTTCTGTCTGAGCTGTGTGTAGAATGTGCACTCTAAATTGCACATAAAAATGTTCCCTAAAATAGTACCACCTGCCTGCAGAAGTATCATTTTTTTTTTTTTTCACAAAGACAGACTCAAATGTGTTTCTGGGATTCTGCAGCCTCTGCAAGTAGGGATTTCTCTGTCTGTGTTGGGTGTCAGCAAGGGCTAGTCTGGGGCTTCCCTCCCAATAGAGGCAGGGCCTCTGGGGGCTCCAGAGTTGTCTTGGGCTCATGCTCAGAAGGCTGCCGCAGGTATCCAGGGAGCATTTTTTCCCTATCAGAATGAGGATGACAGAGAACAGCAAAGGGGGTGGAGGTGGGAGGGGCTGGCTTGAAGAGACTGGAGGACAAAGTAGCAGAGGTGAGATACAATGCAGATGATCACCATCAATGAAAGAGCTCTCCAAGAACAGGAGAGATAAACAAACCTAGAGAAGGGAAAAGAAAGGAATATAAAACTAAAAAATGAGAGAGTTGTTTCAGTTTTTAAAAGACACAATGAAAGCTAAACCCAGGTATACAAGATCAAATTATTGTAATTTCTCCTGATTAATGAGAGAAATTGTATATCCTATTATCTTTCAAACATCTGCTATGCCCTTGGAAAGTGGAAGAATAAAAAAATGTTTGGAAGAAGAAAAAAAGGTGTTTCCCCATATAGAAGCATACCATGTGCTTTTACTCTCAAAGTAGCTTTTACCTGATTCACTAACTCCTTTGTTCAGAGAAAAGGGACTCATCTCATCCCATCTTTGGTGGCCATGCTTACAAATGCTCCTAATTTCCTAGTATCTTGGCCTGTGCAGAGGAACCACACAAAGACCTGAAAATCCTCAGAAGTGTCTTGGTCATGGTGTGCTCTCAGCACATGGTTCTAAGAATGTAAGCATAGAAGAGAGTAGAATATCTCAGCAGTTAAGATAGAATAATTCAGAACCAAAGCTTGTCCATCAAAATTTTTGTTAGCTGAGTGGGCTGAAGGCTGGCTACTTTCTTACAGGCTTTGGTTTTGTCTTCTTTCCTAACAATCTGGGGTCCTTCATTGTATCCCCAGACTGTGCTTTTGCTCCTATTTTCCATTTTAACAAAGATCCTAAAAATCATCCATGTCTGTGTCTTCACATCCTCAGCTCATGTTCTCATATCAGACCTCTGTAAACCATCCCCCTCCCACCAATCTTGCTACTCCCCCTGCTCTGACAAAGTTATTGACCTCTGACTACCAGAGCAAAGTGCATTTTTCTGTCCATCTCTTGTACTCTCCATGGTGCCTAATGATGTTGTCTCTCCCTTTTAGAATCTCCCTCCTCTGACCTTCCCAACACTCTCCTATTCTCCTCTAACTTTGTGACTGCTAATTCTTTTATCTTCCTTGCAAATTTTTCTTCTTTAGGTTTCATTGTCTCCTTCTCCCACATCTCCCCACAGTCTCAGTTGAGTCATCCAGCCCAGATCCCAGCCACATGTCAGCCCTCTGCATTCTGCTGCTACACCCTCAGATGTGAAGGAACTGTTTATTCTCAGCAGTCTCTATGTTGGGCTGAGTAATGACACCCAAAGAAACCCATGTCCTAATATCTGCAACCTGTGGCTGTTACCTCACATGGCAAAAGGGATTTTGAAGATGTGATTAAGTAGGATTTGGGGATAGAGAACTTAATCCTGGATTATCTGGGTGCACCCTAAATGTAATCACAAGTGTTCTTATAAGAGTGAAGCAGAGGGAAATTTGATACAGATGAGAAAAAGGTGATGTGACTGTTGTAGCTGAGACCAAAGTAATCAATGTCACCACCAGCCAAGGAGCACCAGCAGCCTCTAGTAACTCGAAGAGGCAAGAAACATATCCCTAAAGCTGCAGAGGACACAGCCCTGTTGACACTTTGACTTTACCCTAGTGAGATTGCTTTCAAACCTCTGGTCTTCAGAACTGTCAGAAAATAAATGTGTTGTGAATACATGCAAAATTAGATGCCTATCAGTATAAAATAGACTGCGAAAGATATAGAAAAAGATACACAAAAGAAAAAAAGAAAGGAACCAAACAAACCAGCAAACCACAAGGCAAAAGGTCAAGAAAAGAAAGGAACAGAGATAAACTGCAAAAACAACCAAAAAATTTAACAAAATGGTAATAAATACATAATTATGAATAATTACTTTAATGTAATAGATTAAATGTTCTAATGAAAAGACTGAATGGATTAAAAAAAAACATGACCCATCTATGTATTGCTTATGAAAGGCTGATTTAGAACTGAAAGACACATACAGATTGACAGTGAAGAGATAGAAAAAGACATTCCATGCAAATGGAAATGAAAAGAAAGCTAGAGATAGCAATGCTCATACAAGATGAAAGAGACTTTAAAACAAAGAACAAAAAGGGAAAAAAAGAAAAATATTACACAATTAGAAAGGGATCAATCCAAGAAGAAGATATAACAATTGTAAATGTCTACATACCCAAACTATGAGCATCTAAGTATATAAAGCAAATATTAATGAATATAAAGGGAGAGAGTCAGAGTAATGCACTGATAGTAGGAGATTTAATAACCACCCACATCAATGTATTATCCAGACACAAAATTAATAAGGAAATAATGACCTTAAATATCACAATACACCAGATTGAGTTAATAGATATTTATAGAACATTTCATTCCAAAAGAACAGAACATACTTTTTAAAAGTATACATGGAATATTCTCCAGGATAGTTAATATATTAGGCTGTAAAACAGGCCTAATATTAAAATCACATCAAGCATCTTTTCCAACTACAGTAGCCTGCAAACTAGAAATTAACTACAAGAAGAAAACGAGAAAAAAACCAAATTTCTGAAGACTAAACAACACACTACTAAACAACCAATGGATCAAACAGGAAATTGAAACTATGTTAAGACAAATAAAAATTAAAACACAACTTTTCAAAATTTCTGGGATACAGCAAAAGCAGTTCTAAGGGGAAAGTTCATAAGTGATATAAGCTTACCTCGAGAAACAAGAAAATCCAAAATAAATATTCTAAGTTTACCCCAAAAGGAACTAGAAAAAGAAGAATCCAAACCCAAAGTAAATAAAACAAAGGAAATACTTAAGATCAGAGTGGAAATAAATGAAATGATATTAAAACAATAGAAAATATCAATAAAAGTAAAAGCTGGTTCTTTGAAAAGATAAAGAAAATTGACAGATCTTTAGCCAAACTTATCAAGAAAATGTGCAAATAAATAAAATCATAAATCAAAAAGGAGTTACAACTGACACCACAGAAATACAAATAATCATTAAAGAATATTACAATTATATGCCAACAAATTGACAATCTGGAAAAGTAGATAAATTTCTAGAAGCATAGATGTCACCAAGGCTGAACCAGGAAAGAATAGGAAATCTAAAAAAAAATCAAATACTAGAAATGAAATTGAAGCATTAATAAAAAAACTTCCAACAAGCAAAAGTCCAGGACTAGACAGCTTCACCAGTGAATTCTACTAAACATTCAAAGAATTAATACTTATTTTTCTTAAACTATTTCAAAATCACAGAGGAAGAAATGTTTCCAATCTCATTCTACAATGTTAGCATTACCCTGATACCAAAACCAGATGAAGACATTACAGAAAGGAAAATTATAAACCAATTTTCTTGATAAATATAGATGTAAAAATTCTCAACAAATATTTGCAAAATGCTCAGTATATTAAAAGGATTATACACCACTAATAAGTGGGATTCATATCAGGGATGCAAGGATGGTTCAACATGTGTAAATCAATTGACATGAAAATGAAAGATGAAAATCATATGAACATCTCAATAGTTGTAGAAAAAGTATTTGCAAAATTCAACATCCTTTTATGATAAAAAATTAAAAAGTGGGTTTAGAAGGAACAGACCTCAACATAATAAAGGCTATATATGACAAACCCACAGCTAATATCATTCTCAATGGTGAAAAGCTAAAGCTTTTCCTCTAATATCAAGAACAAAAAACAAACTGAGGAGGAAACTGGTTTTGCAGAACTTGTTATCTACCCCGTGTTTCCCTGAAAATAAAACATCCTCCGAAAATAAGACCTACTTACAGGTTTCCTTCTGAGTGAAATATAAGGCATCCCCCGAAAATAAGGCCCCCAGGCTCTGTCTCAGAATGAAAATTAATTTACCGTAAACTGGTGACTAGGGCCTCCCCGACTGGCGTCTAGCAACCAGTGATGTTACACGGAGTCCTGACGTCACTGCTGTGTGGAGGCGGAGAGGAGGTCGGAGTGAGCGGTGAGCGCGGGGCGGGAGAGAGGAGGAGACTTTCACAGATGCGTGTAGAAGAACAGGAGGATTAGAGTGGACGGGACGCAGCGAAGGTGGTGAGTGCTGGTCTGTCTCTGGTGACACTACCTGATGCTCGCGGCCGCCTACATGATGACTGAAGGTTCTCAGTCAGTGGCAGACCCTGCTCCAGCCCAGATCCAGGCCCCAGCAAGCCCAGTGACAGTCCCCAGGCAGGCCCCAGGGGGTAAATGTCTGATAAAGGGGTAGGGGGGATGTCTGGTGAAGGTGTTCAGTGGCACAGGGGTGGGGGGAGGGGGATCACTTAAAATGACACAGGAGGATCAGAGGGGGCAATCAAAATGACACAGGAGGATCAAAAGGGGTTACTAAAATGGTAATCCCCCCTCTGATTCTCCTGTGCCATTTTGACTCCCCCCTCTGATCCCCCCTGTGTCATTTTGAGTGATCCCCCTCCCCCCACCTTGATACCCCAATTCCTTTTTTTTTACCCCTAGAAATGAGCGCAAAAAGAAAAAGCTACTCCGTGGAGTACAAGAAAGGAATCGTGGAAGACTCTTGGGGCCAAAATCTTACTGCTTTCTGCAAAGAGAAGATGTTGAGTATCTGATTGGTCCGAAAATGGCGAGCAGGGTATGGTAACCTCATTGAACAAGTGGATAAGGGAAATGCTAAAAAGCGCAAGTGTGGATCAGGTCGGCAACCATTATTTTCCGAGCTGGAAGACTGTGAATGGGTTGTTGACAGGAGAGCAAAGGCTTTGGTTGTGAATAGGGCTCAGATTCAAGAATTTGCCCTTGCAATGGCACCACAGTTTGACATAGCCCCCGAAGACTTGAAAGCATCACAACACTGGCTGGATAATTTCCTTCAGAGAAGTGAACTGTCTTTAAGAAGATCTACAACATTGTTTAGGTTGGAAGATACTCAAGTTATTAAGCGAGCACTTGCATTCAAGTCCTTTATTGATGATGCTGACTTCTCTAAATACAATCTTTCCAACATGATTGCTATGGATGAAACTGCAGTGTTTATGGGCCAATCATCTCAAACAACAATTGAATAGTGGGGTGCCTCCTTAGCGTACATTCCCTCCACTGCTTACGAAAGTGCACGTGTTTCCTGTATTTTGGAAATTCGTCTGGATGGCACTAAAATCCCACCTTTAATCATTTCTAAGGGCAAGAAGGAAAAGATTGAACGTGTTTTGGGTGTTTTTATTCTTGAAACTGAAAAAGCCTGGGCCACACAAGCAGTTATAAGGAAGTGGGTCGATTTAATGCTGCCGCTTGTTATGCGAGGGAGCCAAAGAGGTCTGCTAGTCTGGGATGCAGCCAGCACTCACCACGCTAAAGACATGAAGACATTTCTTCACGAAAGAAAAATAGATCAGATAATGATTCCCGCAGGAATGATGGCCTATCTCCAGACTCTTGATATTGCAATAAACAAGCCATTCAAAGACAATTTGTGCATGGAAATTAATGACTACATTGAAAATAGAAGGAGAGAAATCATCGTGGAAACTTTGTGAAACCTAAACTGCAAGAAGTTGTGACTTGGGTGAAGAATTCATGGGAGAAAATCACTGACAGTTGCATTTCAAATGCACTGCGAGCAGGCTACCTTGACAAGAAGTACTCATTTAAAGACAGTGCTATTGCTAAACATGAGAGATTTGGTCCACTGATTCTGAAAGAAATGGAGTCACAAGAAATTCACCAGGAAATTCAGGAATTGGATTGTTATGATGATGTTCCAGAAGATGATGACATGATTGTCATTGAAAAAATGAGTAAATTCTTGATACTGTAGGATTCACAGTTTGTCTGATTTGTGTTGACAACTACCGTACTACCGTACCGTATACAGGTAACAAATTTCCTTTATTTTCATTTAACAATAAATGTGTACTGTATTCTTCTTTATGGAAAAAATAAGACATCCCCTGAAAATAAGACCTAGCGTGTCTTTGGGGGCAGAAATTAATATAAGACACTGTCTTATTTTCGGGGAAACAGGGTAAATGCAGACGCCATGGATCTGTGAACAATGCACTGCCCTGGGGGAGGGTTGTTAAGCTGGTGCCAGGACGGACCATTGGATGTGGCCTGACACCTGGGGGCATTCCTGCAGGGCAACGAAGGGGGCAGGGGGCATATCTATAAGACAAAGACCCCAGCAGGATATATATAGATAGGCTCTCTGCATGTTTCTTAACTCTGATTTGGAAATTATTCCCGGAGTCCACTAGTGTTAATAAACGGGGTCCCTCCCTTTCTCTAGGAAGTGTGCTTGCTATTTCTTTGGTCTTCTGTAACATATGGTTCCCTCTGACCGGGAAGCTAACCGCGTTTTGGCTTTGTTTAGCCTCCGGTGAGTGGACAGGGTTTGGGGCCCGGGGGCGTGGGATAGGCCTCTGGGAGGCGCACGCTGCTGATTTTAGCAGAATTGAACCAGGGGGAACTCCAGGTGCTCCTGGACCTCATCCCAGGACCTGGCCGGCATCTGGAGAAAGTGTACGGACACCTCTGGACCTGTCGACAGAATCTGTAATCACCTCCCCGGAAGTCATAGGACTTCCTCAGGTAAATCAGGAATCAGGACGCCGGAGGTGAGAGAATTCAGATTCAGTTAAGGAATTATGGGTTCACTCTTCTGTTTGTGTGTGGACTAGCCAATTTGCTACCAAGAAGGGGGGCTGGATGCAGCCTTAACTCCTTCAGTAGGTTCTCACCGAGACATCGGTCGAGAATTCTGTTCTGGGCGTGGGTGCCGGGAGTGTCCCCATGCCCATCTGGGGAGTTGGGCATTATCTGCTCAGCTCCAGTCTGGGCTAGTCTGAGAGAGTGTGAGTACGGGTATTTATATGTCTTAGCATAATTATCTGCTGATTAACTGGTCTGTGTGAAAGCAAAAGCTACTTTGATTTTCTGTTAACTCATCTGGTTAAAACGTTGATTTGCTGAAGGCTGAACCCCTGATGGTCTGCAAAAGTATCAAGCAGCGCTGTTGAGTTAGTTTTATCAGAGATGTTTGCTCTCTATCACGGGAGGAATCAGCCCACTTAGTAAAAATTTCTGTCTATGTTTGTGTACTAGGGACTTTGGTTTGCTCTGTGATTTTGCTGTGTTAGGTTGAAATTTTGGAATTCTGGGGTAGATTTAAAGGTATTTGTGGCTTTTCTTGTCTGACTGGGACTCTCAGGGGCGGGGCTCACAGCTCCACAGGGCGGAGAGATTTTATGGGCCCTGCCCCCTGCCTGTGCTGAATTAAGAATCTTTTCTTTCAGGAGACCCTCCTGGCTTTTAGTAAAATTTCCCTGCACCCTTGTCATCCTCTGCCTTCTTTTCCAGGCTGAGTCATTTTCCTCCACAGGTCAGACCCCAGCCTCCGGAAGGGAGAGCTACTACAGTGCCAGCCTGTAGATTGAAACTACCGCTGTTTCTATTTCTCCCCTCTGTAGGAATTGTCTTCCTCTAACTCACAATAGGAAATAATACAGGCCAGTGTCATTTGGCTTGCTGGTTAAAAGAAGACAACGGGCCCTGGAATCTGTAGAAGTGGCCGAGAATAAAGCTCATCAAATGTACTGAAAGGGTTCAGTACCTGTTGCTGCTTTCAGAGGAGCAGCTGATATCCCCTTCCTGTGCACTCCCTTGGGAGAGGCCTGATGGCTGCTCTGCCACAGGAGATGGGTATGAAGGCAGGGGCCTGGTACCCAACCCACTGCCACAGGAGCGCTTTGTAATATGCAGGGCTGTTTCTAACTGCAACTCTGGCTGTTTTGGACTGGCAGCTTATGGCAGGGCCCTGTAACTAGTAAACAGGGTTAACAAAAGGGCAAAGGAAAGGCGCTCTCCCTGGACCTGGGAGGGAGCCTTCAGGACTTTGAGATTCTCCAAGAGAGGAGAAGTCTGACTGAGGGACTGGTCGAGACCCCATTGGGTTGGGAGGACCAGAGGCTGCATATTGAACTTGTAGACTGCAGTTTGCTAGGCAGAGGTCCAAGCCCAGTTGTATAGGGGTTAAGCTACCTGGGTACAGCAAAGCAACTTTCTCCCGTGCCAGAATACATTTTAGGGAATTGGACAGACAGTGTTTATGGCTGGAAAGAGGAACCAGCTGCCACGCACAGCCCTGACAGTGGCCTGCAGAAAACTCTATGATAGACTTAGAAGATGTCTGTGTCTTCATGGACATAGCTCCAGAGAGACAAGGATGTTGTGACTCTTACTATTCTAATTGCTACAGTTTGTCTCTGCCAGGTCACAAGCCCACCTCCTTCTGTGCCCAGGCCTCATCGTCCCTCTGACAGACAGCAAGGATCTCTTGGCTCTGAGAAAAACTTCTGACCCATCTCAGCATGGAAGTAATTACAGAAGAGAATTTCAACGCCCATTTTCCCTGAAAGAATTCAGAGCCAGGATCCTTGAGGTAATATATTGGGCAGTGAGACAGACATGAGCAGAGCAAGGATGATGGGCCAACTGGCATTACCAGATGTGTATGTGAGACAAGGGGCATAGCCAAAGGGGTCCTCGCCCAGAGTCTTGGGCCTTGGAAAAGACCAGTGGCCTACTTGTCCAAGAGACTCAACCCTGTTGCATCCGGTTAGCCTGCTTGCCTCCGGGCAGTAGCGGCCACAGCTATGCAGTTGAGGCTTTGCTCGGGAGCACACCGGAGCTCTGGATGTCAAATGCTCCAGTCATACAGTTTCAGGCTCTTCTGCTACCAGCCTCCTTCCTGATGATGACCCTGAGGAAGCTCTACATAACTGTTTAGAGGTCAATGACTTTGTAAAGACAGCCCACCTGGGCCTCACTGACACCCCACTGGCATCGCCGGATGAGGACTTCGGCACTGAAGGCCGAGTTGATTGCCCTTATTCAGGCTCTCTGGTGGGCAAGAGAAGAATCGGTGACAATTTGTGCTGATGGCAGGTAAGCAACTGCAACAGCTCACGTGCGGAGTGCTGCTGCAGGGTATGGGGACTCCACAGAGGCAAGAGGGAACCGGGCCCCAGACGAAGCGGCCCGGAAGGCTGCCCTGGAAACCAGTGGGACCTCTACAGATTCTGGTGGGTAAAGGCTGAAATCCATGACTAATTTTTACTCAGGTTCTTACAGGCTTTATAGTCTACCCAGAAAGCAATCCAGAAGCACGTCCGAGATGTTCTGCCTGTACCAACTTCTGATCTGGTCCATCCCTTCCAACCTGGTGACTCTGTTTGGGTAAAGACTACCCAAGGACTGACTCCTATCTGGAGGGGACCACATACCGTCATCCTGACCACCCCCTCCGCTTGCAAGGTTGCAGGACTGAACACCTGGATACCAGAAACACCCCCTGCTGATTTTTTGCTCCACAAGGCTAAAAGAAGCTTGTGGGACAAGTGGGGGGGGGGGGCGGGGAATGAGGAGGAAACTGGTCTTGCAGAACTTTTTATCTAAATGCAGAGGCCATGGAACTGTGAACAATGCACTGCCCTGGCGGGGGGGTGGGGGGTGGGGGTGGGGGGAGGGTTGTTAAGCTGGTACCAGGATGGACCATTGGATGTGGCCTGACACCTGGAGGCCTTCCTGCAGGGCCACGAAGGGGGCAGGTGGCATATCTGCAAGAGAAAGACCCCGGCGGGATATATATAGACAGGCTTTCTGCATGTTTCTTCACTCTGATTTGGAAATCATTCCCGGAGGCCACTAGTGTTAATAAACGGGGTCCCTCCCTCTCTCTAGGAAGCATGCTTGGTATTTCTTTGGTCTTCTGTAACAGTATCACACTCCCTGATTTCACACTATACTACAGAGCTAAAATAATTAAAATAGTATAGTACTGGCATAAAAACAGATATATAGCACAATGGAATAGAATAGAATGCCCAGAAAAAAACTTCCCTTATATGGTCATTTACTCGATGACAAAAAAGGTAAGGATGTACAATCAGGCAAAGATAGTTTCTTCAATAAGGTGTTTTAAGAAAACTAGATAGATACATGTAAAAAAAAGAAATAATACCACTTTCTTACAACATATGCAAAAATAAACTCAAACTGGACTAAAGACTAAAGCTAAGACCTGAAAACATAAAATTTCTAGGAGAAAATATAGTCAGTAAATTCTTTGACATTAGTCTTAGCATTATATTTTTGGGTATCTCTCCTTGGGCAAGGGAAACAAGGGAAAAAAATGGGACTGCATCACACTAAAAAGTTTTTGCATAGGGGAGGAAACCATCAAAAACACAAAAAGAAAATCTACAAAATGGGAGAAGATATTCACAAATGACACATCCAATAAGGGTTTTTTAAATTATTATTTTTATTTTAAAAAATCTGTATTGTTGAAAATATTATATAGGTCCTCCTTTTTCCCCATTAACCTATTCCAGCTCTTTCCCATTTCCCCCAACCCCCTAGGCCCTCACCACTCCATTGTCTATGTCCACGGGTTATGCATATATGCATATAAGTTCATTGATTAATCTCTTCCCACCCACCCTCCTCTGCTTTCAATATGAGGTTCATCAGTCTGTTCATGCTTCCATGACTCTGGATCTAATTTTGATCATCAGTTTATTAGATTCATTAGATTCCACATACACATGAGATCACGTGATACTTATCTTTTTCTAACTGGCTTATTTTGCTCCGTATAATGATCTCCAGGTCCATCCAGGCTGTTGCAAATGGTAAGAGTGCTTTCATTTTTATTGCATGTAGTATTCCATTGTGTAAATGTACTACAGTTTTTTTTGTTGTTTTTTTATCCACTCATCTGCTGATGGGCACTTAGGCTGTTTCCAAGTCTTAGCTACTGTAAATTGTGCTGCTATGAACATATTTTTTCTGATGAGTGTTTCTGGTTTCTTAAAATATATTCTTATAAGTGGGATGACTGAGTCAAATAGGAGTTCCATTTTTATTTTTTTGAGGAGATTCCATACTGTTTTCCACAGAGGATGCATCAGTCTGCATTCCTACCAGCAGTGTACCAGGGTTCCCTTTTTTCCACAACCTCACCAACATTTGTCCTTTGTTGATTTGTTGATGAAAACCATTCTGACAAGTGTAAGGTGATACCTCATTTTCCTTTTGGTCTGCATCCCTCAGATGATTAGTGACCTTGAGCATTTTTTTCATATGTCTCTTGGCTTTCTGTATGTCAACTTTGGAGAAGTGTCTATTTAGGTCCTTTACCCATTTAAAATTGGATTGTTTGTCTTCCTTTTGTTAAGTTGTATGAGTTGCCTATATATTTTGGAGATTAACACCTTATTGGATGTATCATTGGCAAATATGTCCTCTCATGTACTGAGCTCCCTTGTTATTTTGTTGATGGTTTCTTTTGCTGTGCAGAAGCATTTTATTTTTATGTAGTACCACTTGTTTATTTTCTCCTTAATTTCCATTGTCCTAGGAGATGTATCCGTAAACATAGATGGGATGTGTTGGTAAACATATCTGAGTTGTCTGAGATTTTGCTTCCTATCCTTTATTCTAAGATTTTTATATCATACATTTAAGTGTTTTTTTTTCCAGTTTTTTTTTTATTTTTTTTAATTTTTTTACCTATTTTGAGTTTATTCTTGTGTTATGGTGTAAGTTGGTGGTCTAGTTTCCTCTTTTTGCATGTACCTGTCCAATTTTCCCAATTGTCTCTACTGCAATTATGCTGTTGCCCCCTTTGTCAAATATTAATTGAGCATAAGAGGTTGGGTTGATTTCTGGATTCTCTGTTCTGTTCCATTGATCTATATGCCTGTTCTTGTGCCAGTACCAGGCTGCTTTGAGTACCGTGGCTTTGTAGTATAACTTGATATCTGGTATTGTTATTCCTCTAGCTTTGTTCTTCTTTCTCAAGATTGCTGTGGCTATTCAGGGTCTTTTTGATTCCATATAAATTTTTGGAGTGTTTGTTCTAGGTCTGTGAACTATGCCGTTGTATTTTAATAGGGATTGCATTGAATCTATAGATTGCTTTGGGTAGTATGGACATTTTAATGATATTGATTCTACCAATCCATGAACATGGTATATTCTTCCACTTGTTTATGTCTTCCTCTATCTCTTTTTTTAATGTCCTATAGTTTCCGGAATGCAGGTCTTTTGCCTCTTTGGTTAAGTTTATTCCTAAGTATCTTATTTTTTTGTTGGAAAGATAAATAGAAATGTTTTTTTAGTTTCTCTTTCTGACAGTCCACTATTGCTGTATAAAAATGCTATGGATTTTTTTTTTTTTTTTTTTTTGGTGTTGATTTTGTATCCTACCACATTCCCGAATTCATTTATTAAATCTAGTAGTTTTTTTTATTGAGTCTTTAGAGTTTTCTATGTACAATATCATGTCATCTGCAAATAATGATTACTTCCTCCTTTTCAATTTGGATGCCTTTTATTTCTTTTTCTTGTCTGATCACTATGGCCAGGACTTCCAGAACTATGTTGAACAAGAGTGGTAAAAGAGGGCATCCCTGTCTTGTTCCTGTTCTTAGGGGAAATGGTTTTAGTTTTTGTCCATTGAGTATGATGTTGGCTGTAGGTTTGTCATATATGGCCTTTATTATGTTGAGGTATGTTCCCTCTATTCCCAATTTGCTCAGAGTTTTTATCAAAAAAGGCTATTGGATTTTGTCGAATGCTTTTTCTGCATCGATTGATATGATCATGTGATTTTTGTCTTGCAATCTGTTTATGTGCTCTATCACATTTATTGATTTGTGAATATTGTACCAGCCCTGCATCCTTGCTATAAATCCCTTGGTCATGATGTATTATCTTTTTAATGTATTGCTGGATCCGATTTGCTAAAATTTTGTTGAGAATATTAGCTTCTATGTTCTTCAGGAATATTGGCCTGTAATTCTCTTTCTTTGTCATGTCTTCATCTGGTTTGGGATTTAGAGTTAATGTTCGCTTCATAGAAAGAGTTTGGAAGTGTTCCTTCCTCTTAAATGTTTTGGAATAGTTTGAGGAGCAGAGGAGTTAGTTCTTTTTGAAAATTTGGTAAAACTCCCCTATGAATCTGTCTAGACCAGGACTTTTGTTTGGTGGGAGTTTTTTTTTTATTATTATTACTGCTTCAATTTCATCAGTAATTATAGGTCTATTCACGTTTTCTGATTCTTCCTGATTGAGTTTTGAAAGATTGTATTTTTCTAGGAATATGTCAATTTCCTCTAGGTTTGTATTTTTCTAGGAATATGTCAATTTCCTCAGTTTGTTGGAATAAAGTTGTTCATGTAATTTTTTACAATGCTTTGTAGCTCTGTGTGGTCAGTTATTATTTCACGTCTTTCATTTCTGATTTTATTTATTTGGGTCCTCGCTCTGTTTCTTATTGAGTCTGGCAAGAGGACATTAATCTTGTTTATCCTTTCAAAGAACCTGCTCTTGGTTTATTGATCTTTGCATTGTGGTTTGTTTTTTGTTTGTTTGTTTGTTTGTTTGATCTCTATGTCATTTATCTCTGCTCTGATCTTTATTATTTCTTTCTTTTCACTTGGACTTTTCTTGTGGTTCTCTTTCTAATTCTTTAAGTTGTAGTGTTGGATAATTTCTTACCACTTTTTCTTGTTTTTTTGAGGTAGGCCTATGAACTTCTGTCTCAGGACTGTTCTATGTCCCATAGATTTTGAATTGTTGTGTTTTCATTGTCATTTGTTTCCAGGATGTTCTTTATTTCTTCTTTGATATATTTGGTAACCCAGTCATTGTTCAATAGCATGCTATTTAGCCTCCATGTATATTTGTTTATGAGCATTTTTATTGTAGCTGATTTCTAATTTCATGCCATTGTGGTTTGAGAAGATGCTTGATATGATTTCAATCTTCTTGCTATTTGTACAGAATTAGCTTGTGTCCTAACATGTGGTCTATCTTTGAAAATGTCCCATGTGCCCTTGAAAAGAATGTATATTTCATAGCTTTGAGGTGGAATGTCTTAAAGATGTGAATTATGTCCACCTGTTCTAGAGTGTTGTTTAGGATTGCTGTTTCCTTATTGATTTTTTTGTTTAGAATATTTACACAGTGATGTCAGTGGGGTATTAAAGTCCCTTACTCTTATTGTTTTGCTGTTGATCTTTCCCTTCATATCCTCCAGAAGTTTTTTAAAAATATATTTAGATGCTCCTATATTGGGTGCATATATGTTTACCAGCATTATAGCCTCTTGTTGTATTATGAAGTGGCCTTCCTTAACTATTGTTATGGCCTTCACTTTCAGATCTATTTTGTCAGATATAAGTGTTACTACCCCAGCTTTTTTTTTTTTTTTTTTTTTTTTTTTCATTTCCATTTGCCTGAAAACATTTTTCCAGCCCTTTACTTTTAGTTTCTGTGAGTCCTTTGTTCTAAGGTGGGTCTCTTATAGACAGCATATATATGGGTCATGTTTTCTTATCCATTCAGCTAGCTACCCAATGTCTTTTGATTGGAGCATTTAATCCATTTACATTTAAGATTATTATTGATAGGTACATATTCATTATGCCTTTTTTCCTTTTTTCATTTCTATACATTCATTTTATAATAGTCCCTTTAGCATTTCTTGCATTGATAGTTTGGTGATAATAAACTCCCTTAGCTTTTTTTTGGTCTGCGAAGTTTCTGATTTCACCTTCAATTTCGAAATATAGCCTTGGCTGGATAGAGTATTCTTGAATTCATTCCCTTTCTTTTCATCACTTTGTATACTTTAATCCATTCCCTTCTGGACTGTTGTGTTTCTGTTGAGAAATCAGTTGATAGTCTAATGGGGGATCCCTTGAAAGTAACTGTCTGTCTCTCTCTGGCAGCCTTTAAGATTCTTTCTTTGTCTTTTATGTTTGCCAATATAATTATAATGTGTCTTGGTGTCAGACTTATTGGGTCCATCTTGACTGAGACTCTCTGTGCTTCTTGGACTTGTGTGCCTTTTTCCTTCCCCAAGTCAGGGAAGATTTCTGTCATTATTTCTTCAAATAGGTTTTCTATTTCTTGCTTATCTTCCTCTCCTTCTGGCATCCCTATTATGTGGATTGTGTTTTGTTTTGTGTTGCCCCAAAGCTCCCTTAGTCTCTCCTGCTTTTTAATTTTTTTCCCAGTTGCTACTCTGCCTGGGTGTTTTTTCTACCTTGTGTTCTAACTAGCCAAATCAGTCCTCAGCTTCTTATGAAGTCTTCCTTTGTGTTCTTTATTTACAGCTATGTCATTCTTCATTCCCTCTTGATTCCTACAGATGTTGGTGAATTTCTCATCTAGATGTTTGAGCAACCTTATAACCATTGCTCTGAATCTTTTTTTTTCTTTTCTTTTTTCTTAAATAAATCTTTATTGTTCCGATTATTACAATTGTTCCTCTTTTTTCCCCCCATAGCTCCCCTCCACCCAGTTCCCACCCCACCCTCTGCCCTTACTCCCCCTGCACTGTCCTCATCCATAGGTGTACGATTTTTGTCCAGTCTCTTCCAACACCCCCCACATCTCTTTCCCCCTGAGAATTGTCAGTCCACTCCCTTTCTACGCCCCCGATTCTATTATATTCACCAGTTTATTCTGTTCCATCAGATTTTTTTATTCACTTGATTTTTAGATTCACTTGTTGATAGATATGTATTTGTTGTTCATAATTTTTTTAAAAATATATTTTATTGATTTTTTACAGAGAGGAAGGGAGAAGGATAGAGAGTTAGAAACATCGATGAGAGAGAAACATCCATCAGCTGCCTCCTGCACACCTCCTACTGGGGATGTGCCCGCAACCAAGGTACATGCCCTTGACTGGAATTGAACCTGGGACCCTTCAGTCCGCAGGCCGACGCTCTATCCACTGAGCCAAACCGGTTAAGGCTGTTGTTCATAATTTTTATCTTTACCTTTTTATTCTTCTTCCTCTTCTTAAAGAATACCTTTCAGCATTTCATATAATATTAGTTTGGCGGTGATGAACTCCTTTAGCTTTTTCTTATCTGTGAAGCTCTTTATCTGCCCTTCAATTCTGAATGATAGCTTTGCTGGGTAGAGTAATCTTGGTTGTAGGTTCTTGATGTTCATCAGTTTGAGTATTTCTTGCCACTCCCATCTGGCCTGCATAGTTTCTGTTAAGAAATCAGCTGATGATCATATGGGTGCTCCCTTGTAGGTAACTAATTGTTTTTCTCTTGCTGCTTTTAAGATTCTCTCTTTTATTTTGCCCTTGGCATTTTAATTATGATGTGTCTTGGTGTGTCCTCTTTGGATTCCTTTTGTTTGGGATTCTCTGCACTTCCTGGACTTGTAAGTCTATTTCTTTCACCAGGTGGGAGAAGTTTTCTGTCATTATTTCTTCAAATAGGTTTTCAGTATCTTGCTCTCTCTCTCTTCTTCTGGAACCCCCATAATTCGGATGTTGGTATGCTTGAAGTTGTCCCAGAGGCTCCTTACACTATCTTCATATTTTTGGATTCTTTTTTCTTTTTGCTTTTCTGGTTCGGTGTTTTTTGCTTCTTTGTATTTCAAATCTTTGACTTGATTCTTGCGATCCTCTAGTCTGCTGGTGGATCTCAGTATATTATTTTTTATTTCTGTCAGTGTATGCTTAATTTCTAGTTGGTCCTTTTTCATATCCTTGAGGGTCTCACTAAATTTATCAGCCTTTTCTAGAAAATTCTTGAAAAACCTATAACCGTGGTTTTGAACTCTATATCCAGTAGTTTGCTTTCCTCCATTTCTTTCATTTGTGATCTCTTTCTTTGTCTCCGCATTTTGGCTGCTTCCCAGAGTTGATAGAGTGGCTTTGTGTGCTAGGTGTCCTATAGGGCCCAGTGGCTCAGCCTCCCCAGTTACCTGAGGTGGACACTCTTGGTGCACCCCTTTGTGACCTTGTGCACAGTCTTGTTGTAGTTAAGCCTTGATTGTTGTTGGTATCACTGGGAGGAATTGACCTCCAGGCCAATTGGCTGTGTGGATCAGCTGTGTCTACGCTGGGAGAACTTCTGTGCTGGAGACACCCTTATGAGGCAAGACTTGCAAAAGCCTCTGTGCTCAGCTTGGATGGGGTGGAGTCTCAGGGCGGAGCAGACAGCAATGGCTTCCCATCAGCCCTGCCAAGAAGCCCCTGGGTCTCAGTGTTGCGTGGTAATCGCTGCAAGCACCTCTGAGAGAAAGCCGCCCTCAAGTTTTGCCCACTGCCAGACAGTCCAGTTTCTCCCCGAATGAGTCTGGGTCCTCAGGGTCTCACCTGGAACTGGAGTTCCAAGCAGTTGGGAGCTTTTGTCTCCCTCCCAATTGAGAAAGCCAGCTGCGTACTCAGTTGCCAGCACTCTCCGTGTGCGTGGCTCGGTACCTCTGCCTTCTGCAGCTCCTCTGAGTCTCAGTGTGCTTTTCTATTTCTTTTTAGTTGTAGAATTTCCACTCAGCCAGCCTTCCTTTGGTTCTGGATGATGTCTGTCTTGTCTTTTAGTTGTAGTTTTGAAATTTTTGTGCGAGGCAGCAGTTTAGGTGTTTTCCTATGCCGCCATCTTGGTTTCTCCTATGAATCTTTCTGTGACAATTTGCTTGCCTCTATTTCATTTAGTTCCTTTGCTGATGATTCCCCTTTTTATTTCATTTGTTTGTCTTCCAAGCATTGCTATTCCTTTGTACTTGTTTCTATGTATTAGCTTAAACTGCTATGCTACCCAGATTTTTTGGATTGGTTTTATGTAGTAGATATTTTGTGGTAACCTATGGTACAGTCTCTCTGTTATCTTGGGCTGGGTGTTCTAGGTAGTCCCCCTACTGGAGATATTTGTGTTCTCCTGATGTAGTTGGATCTTGAATTTTATTGTCCCATTCATAGATAGAGTCTCCTCTCAGGGTGTCTGATTATGTGGCTTGCTCCCTACCATGTCATTCCAGTATTTGTGGAGATGCTGGCTGAACAGCACAAAAGATAGCATGACAAGACATGGGACAGAAGGAACAGAGCACAAATGTACACAAGATACCTATAATTGCAACAAAAGTGACCACCAGAGAAAAGAGGATTAAAAAAGAGAAAAGGGAACAAGAATGATAAAGAAAAAATAAAAGAAAGAAGGAATATGGGGAGAAAACACAACAAAATAAATGAATAAACCAGAAAGCACAAACAAAAAACACCCAGAAAAAAGGAGGGGGACAGAATCTGTAGATGCAGAGTTTATTTTTATTTATTTATTTTTTTTAAATATATTTTATTAATTTTTTTACAGAGAGGAAGAGAGAGGAGAGGGATAGAGAGCTAGAAACATCGATGAGAGAGAAACATCGATCAGCTGCCTCCTGCACACCCCCCACTGGGGATGTGCCCGCAACCAAGGTACGTGCCCTTGACCGGAATCGAACCTGGGACCCTTCAGTCCGCAGGCCGACGCTCTATCCACTGAGCCAAACCGGTTTCGGCTGTAGATGCAGAGTTTAAATAAAGAAGTTAAGGTTAAGGAACTAAAGGAATAGGGGGAGGATCATAGTTTAGAATATAAGAGGAAGAAAAAATTAGAAGACAGGAAGAAAAAAAAAATTGTTTTTGAAAAGAGAATAGTGAAGAGAGCAGAGAAGCCTAAATTCAGGAAGTGAAAAAAGTTTAAAAATTAGAAGAAAACTATAAGATAAGAGATAAAATAAAATTAAGTAGTGAATAAAAAGGGAAATGGAGTAGGTGCAGGGAAGGGGAAATTAGATATTTGAATAAACCAACAGAGACTAGAATAATAGCACATCAATAAAATAGATAAAGAAGATCAATTTTTAAAAAAGGGGGAAAAAAAGGAAAGAGAAAAACTAAAACAGAGGAATGAGAATAGAGACTGGGAGGGGAAAAAAGGAGAGGAAGAAAAAGATCCAAAAAAAAAAAAAAATATATATATATATATATATATATATATGTATATATGTGTGTGTGTGTGTGTGTGTGTGTGTGTATATATATATATATATATATATATACCTAAGCAACTGTTTGACAGTTCGACCATTCGACCAGTAGCTATGACATGCACTGATTACCAGGGGGCAGATGCTCAATGCACAGGCATGGAAACATGGAACAGACTGATGAATCTCAAAAGGAAATGGGGAGACAGGAGGGCAGGAAGAGATTAACCAAAGATCTTATATGCATACTAGAGGCCCAGTGCACAGATTCATGCACTGGTAGGGCCCCTCAGCCTGGCCAGAGGGGACTGGGCTGAAACTGACAGTTCGACATCCCCTAAGGTGTTCCAGATTGCAAAAGGGTGCAGGCCAGGATGAGGGACTCTACCAGTGCATGAATCTGTGCTCCGGGCCTCTAGTAAAATAAAAAAGTGAAATGTCATTCACTTCAGCCGAGATTTAATGCCCCATGGGAGCTGGTTTACGACCCCACTCTTCTGTTCAATCTGCTAATTCTGGGCTTCCTGTTAGGTACTTAGGTGCTGACCACTGTCAGACACTGTCTTTAGACTTTTAGCACCCTGCTTGAAGCTCCAAGTGATCCACCAGTCCTCTGTTTGTGTCTGTCTCCACAGGCCTTGGCTATAAGCAGGTGGGGCCAATCTGCTCTCTTTGCCTGTCTGCCAGCTGTCAGTGTTAATCACTCAAGGGTCTGTTTCTGACAGGACTTTAGGTAGGGTTGGTGCAGTTTTGCTTTCACGGAATATGATGGGTGTTTTTTCCTGTTCCAGAGCTACGCCTCTGCAAATGGCCCAAAATATTACTCTTCCCTTGGTTGGACAGAGATCCTTGTATGAAGACCAATAGGGTTGGCTGGCAACCTGAAGTTTTTATCAGTCTGGTTCCCAGAATAGTGGGGCCAATGGTCCCTCTTCCAATCCAGTCACTGAGGGCTTCTTGAGACTCTTCATACCAATAAGCTTGTTCTCTGCCTTTGATTCTTCTGTAAAGCTCAAAATGCAGGGTGTGGAAGGCTGTATCTCCTGTCCTGAGGCTACTGGGAGGGGCTACTAGGGAGAAATGGCACTTTAGGTTTGGAAGTCTAAGAACATCCCAATGCAGAATTCCTAGCTATTGCTTTTCCCTGCCCTGCTTCCCTCCCTCGCTTCTCCTCAGGCACCTCAAGTCAGTGCCTCCCTCCCTCCCTGTGCCAAAGCCTCAGGTGAGTGATTGCAACTGAAAAAGTCCTGTGTTCTGGGTTTAGAGAATAAAAACAAAGAAAAAACAACAATGAAACCACGTCTTTTCCTCCCCACCCCCCAGCACAGCTCTGCTTTCCCCTCACAGCACCACCTTTTGCAAGGGCCCACCTTTCCCCAGGGGCCACTTTTAGAGGTGCAGCTTTTCATGGCTGTGGTCTCAGGTCCAGAATCCCCTGCAGCCAGCCATCCTGTGGCTTTGTCTTTTCACATTTGGATGTTATGCCTGCCGCCAAGGGATGCAGCTCTGGTGCTCAGTTTGAGCTGGGCTTCTATTTTTCTGAGGTAACTGATATCCCCTTAACCCAGCTTCTGCTTCTTCCTCTTGGCCTGCCAGCCTGCCACCCCTTTTGAGCCCTTGCCACCCTTCCTATTGGTCTCTAGGATTTTCTGCCCTTCCTCGCTATAAGTTGCCTCCTCAGCTGGGCCTAAATTGTTAATTACAGGTGGATTTTCTCTGGTTTCGTTGTATTTCCAATTTGGCCTCTGGATGAGAGGCACAATACATCTGCCTATTTGGCTACCATTTTTTCTCTGTCCTGATGAGTTCCCAATAAGGGTTTAGTATCCAAAATATGCAAGGAACTCATATAGCTTAATACCATAGCACACACACACAAACAAATTATCCAGTTAAAACTGGCATACAATGAAGTAAAGACAGTATCTTCAATAAATGGTGTTGGGGAAATTGAACAGGTACATGCAAAAAAAAAAAAAAATGAACTAGACCACCAACTTACACGATACACAAGAATAAACTGAAAATAGATAAAATACTTTAATGTAAGTTGTGAAACCATAAAAATCCCAGAAGAAACCATAGGCAGGAAAATCTCAGACATCTCTTGTAGCAGTAAGTTTAATGGTAAATCTCCAAGGGCAAAGGAAACTAAGGAGAAATTAAACAAATGGGACTACATCAAAATAACAAACTTTTGCATAGCAAAAGAAACCATCAACAAAATGAAAAAGGAGCCCATTCTATGGGAGAACATATTTGCCAATGATATATCTGATAAGGGGTTAATTTCCAAAATATTTGAAGAACTTATACAGCTTAACAAAAGGAAGATAAACAATCCAATCAAAAAATGGGCAAAGGACCTAAATAGACACTTCTTCAAAGTGGATATAAGGATGGCAAAGATACATATGAAAAAATGCACAAAATCACTAATCATCAGAAATATGCAAATTAAAATAACAATGAGGTACTATCTCACACCTGACAGAATGGCTACCATCAATATATCACCAAAGACAAGTGCTGATCAGGATGTGGAGAAAAGGGAACCCTCATGCACTGTAAGTAGTGTGGACTAAAGGGCCCACATGCTGACCTGACAAGCTCAGGGGAGGCCTGCATGGCAGTCTTGCAAAATCAGAGACCTAAAGTAACCACAAAGGATGGTCTGAAATTAAACTTTAACTAAACGCAGTTAAGGTGGGCAGTTACATCCTAGGCCAGTATCTTCACTGACAAGGTCAGCCTTTACCTTAACTGAGCCTATCTGTCTTTTTGCATCTATGATAACATACCCTTGAAATGTCTGGGTAACTTGTAACTTCCCTTTTTCTGGAGCCCCTGGGGCACAACCGAATGTGGTGGGCGCCAGGACAGATACCACAAATTCCTTCATTATCATGTTAATTGTTCCTGCACCCACCTAAGTATGTGTCCATCATTTTACTTTTTATCCAATCCCAGGAGTTTCCCCCACTTTGCTTTATCCCACCTCCTTAATCACTGATTAATTTCATGTAACTCACCTATGTTCCTCCTTTGATTGCAATGTATAAATACAAATGTAATCATTGAGGTTCTGCTTCCCGGCCATATGTCGACAGTTTGGCTCAAATAAACTCACAAAAATTCTTTACAGGTTTCAATGGTTTTTTTTTTTTTTTTTTAACGTTAACAGTAGTAATGCAGACTGGTGCAGTCACTATGGAAAACAGTATAGAGTTTTTTCAAAAAATTAAAATTGGAATTGCCATTTGACCCAGTGATTATACTTCTAGGAATATATCCTAAGAATCCAAAATTCAGAAAGAATATATGTACTCCTATGTTCATAGGAGCTCAATTTATAACTAGAGGCCTGGTGCATAAATTCATGCATAGGTGGGATTTGGCCAGCCAGCCCAAATTGGGGCCAATTGGGCTGGGCTGGCTGGGGGAATGGGACCCAGGCAGTTGGCGGGCTGGCCCTGCCCCTGATTGAACTCCTGGTCAAACTCCTGGGCTAGGGGACAATTTGCATATTACTCTTTTATTATATAGGATAGCTAAGATCTAGAAACAGCCCCAGTGCCCATCAGTAGATGAGTGGATAAAAAAGCTGTGGTATCTATACTAATAAAAGAGTAAGATGCAAATTGACCATACCTTCACAATGCCCACTAGCCAATCAGGAGTGAGTATGCAAATCAACCCAACAAAGATGGAGGGTTAATTTGCATATGCAGGCACTGAGCTCCCCAGTTGCTCCAGGCCTCTGGGCAGCATGGGAAGGCAGAAAGGCGGCTCTGGGCCGGAGCGAAAGGTGGCTCCTGCTGGAGCGAAGGCGGTGCCGGCAGTCAGGGAAGGAAGTCCCATTCTTGCATGAATCTTTGTGTATTGGGCCTCTAATATTTACATAATGGAATACTATGCAGCTGTAAAAAATGAACTGTTACCCTTTGAGACAACATGGAGAGACCTAGAGATTATTACACTAAGTGAAATAAGCCTGTGAAAGAAAGACAAGTATCACATGATCTCACTTATATGTCGAATCTAATAAACAAAATAAACTAATGAACAAAATAGATCCATTTTGTTCATTAGTTTATTAACAAAATAATCATTTCCATTGCCCTAGGAGCAGACATGGAAGGAATCATGAAACAGACTGATGAATGTCAGAGGGAATAGGGGTGGGTTGAGGGGGTGGGAAGAGATTAACCAAAGAACTTGTATGCATATATGCATAAGGCAAGGACACAGAGACTAGTGTGGTAAGCTGTGGGGGGGAGCGGTGGTTCAATGGGAGGAAAAAGAAGACATACTTTCTTTTTTTGGGCATTTACTATTTTTTAAAAAAATTTCTTTATTGATTAAGGTATTACATATGTGTCCTCATCCCTCCATTAATCCCTCAAGCCCCCCCAACTCATGCCCTCACCCCCCTGGTGTTTGTGTCCATTGGTTAGGCTTATATGCATGCATACAAGTTCTTTGGTTGATCTCTCTTCCTTTCCCCCACCCTCCCCTACCTTCCTTTTGAGGTCTGGCAGTCTGATTGATGCTTCTCTGCCTCTGGATCTGTCACTGTTCATCAGTTTATGTTGTTCATTAGATTCCACAAATAAGTGAGATCATGTGGTTTTTGTCTTTCTCTGACTGGCTTATTTCACTTAGCTTAATGCTCTCCAGTTCCATCCATGCTGTTGCAAATGGTAAGAATTTCTTCTTTTTTACTGCAGCGTAGTATTCCATTGTGTAGATGTACCACAGTTTTTTAATCCACTCATCTGCTGATGGGCACTTAGGCTGTTCCCAAATCTTAGCTATGGTGAATTGTGCTGCTATGAACATAGGGGTGCATATGTCCTTTCTGATTGGTGTTTCTAGTTTCTTGGGATATATTCCTAGAAGTGGGATCACTGGGTCAAATGGGAGTTCCATTTTTAATTTTTTGAGGAAACTCCATACTGTTCTCCACAGTGGCTGCGCCAGTCTGCATTACCACCAGCAGTGCAAAAGAGTTCCTTTTTCTCTGCATCCTCACCAACACTTGTCGTTTGTTGATTTGTTGATGATAGCCATTCTGACAGGTGTGAGATGATATCGCATTGCTGTTTTGATTTTCATCTATTGGATAATTAGTGACTTTCAGCATGTTTTCATATGTCTCTTAGCCTTCCTTCTATCCTTGGAAAAGTGTCTATTTAGGTCTGTTGCCCATTTTTTGATTGAATTGTTTATCTTCCTTTTGTTAAGTTGTATGAGTTCCCTGTAAATGTTGGAGATTAAACCCTTATCGTTGATATCATTGGCAAATATATTCTCCCATTAGGTAGGCTTTCTTGTTGTTTTGTTGATGGTTTCTTTTGCTGTGCAAAAGCTTTTTATTTTGATGTAGTCCCATTTGTTTATTTTCTCTTTCATTTCCATTGCCCTAGGAGCAGTATCAGTGAAGAAGTTCCTTCGGCATATGTCTGAGATTTCACTGCCTGTGGATTCCTCTAGTATTTTTATGGTTTCCTGTCTTATGTTTAAGTCCTTGATCCGTTTTGAGTTTATTTTTGTGTATGGTGTAAGTTGGTGGTCTAGTTTCATTTTTTTTTTCTAGTATCTGTCCAATTTTCCCAACACCATTTGTTGAAGAGACTATTTTGACTCCATTTTATGTTCATGCCTCCTTTGTCAAATATTAATTGGGCATAGTGGTTTGGGTCGATTTCTGGGTTCTCTATTCTATTCCATTAATCTATATGTCTTTTCTTGTGCCAGTACTAGGCTGTTTTAAGAACAGTGGCTTTGTAATACAGCTCGATATCTGGTATTGAGATCCCACCAACTTTGTTCTTCTTTCTCAGGATTGCTGCAGCTATTTGGGGTCTTTTTTTATTCCAGATGCATTTTTGGAAAGTTCGTTGTAGGTCTGTGAAATATGCTGTTGGTATTTTAATGGGAATTGCATTGAATCTGTAGGTTGCTTTGGGTAGTATGGACATTTTGATGATGTTGATTCTACCAATCCATGAACATGGTATGTTCTTCCATCTATTTATGTCTTCCTCTATCTCTTTTTTCAGTGTCCTGTAGTTTTTCACATATAGATTTTTTACCTCCTTAGTTAAGTTTATTCCTAGGTATCTTAATTTTTTTGGTGCGATGGTAAAAGGGATTGCTTTTTTAGTCTCTCTTTCTATAAGTTCACTATTGGTGTAAAGAAATGCCATAGATTTCTTGGCATTAATTTTGTATCCTGCTACATTGCCAAATTCATTTGTTAAGTCTAATAATTTTTTGATGGAGTCTTTAGGGTTTTCTATGTACAATATCATGTCATCTGCAAATAAGGACAGATTTACTTCTTTTCCAATTTGGATGCCTTTTATTTCTTCTTCTTGTCTGATCGCAATGGCTAGTACTTCCAGTACTATGTTGAACAGGAATGGTGAGAGTGGGCATCCCTGTCTTGTTCCTGTTCTTAGGGAAAATGGTTTAAGTTTTTGCCCATTGAGTATGATGTTGGCTGTGGGTTTTTCATATATGGCTTTCATTATGTTGGGTATGATCCTTCTATTCCTACCTTGCTGAGTGTTTTGATCAAGAAAGGGTGTTGTATTTTATGAAATGCTTTTTCTGCGTCAATTGATATGATCATGTGATTTTTATCTCTCAATTTGTTTATGTGATGTATCACGTTTATTGATTTGTGGATATTGTACCATCCTTGCATCCCTGGGATAAATCCTACCTGGTCATGATGTATGATCTTTCTGATGTAGTGCTGGATCCGATTTGCTAGAATTATGTTGAGGATTTTGGCATCTATGTTCATGAGGGATATTGGCCTATAATTCTCTTTCATTGTGTTGTCTTTATCTGGTTTTGGTATTAGGGTAATGCTGGCTTCATAGAATGAGCTTGGAAGTGTTCCTTCCTCTTGAATTTTTTGGAATAGTCTGAGGAGGATAGGTTTTAGTTCTTCCTTGAATGTTTGGTATAACTCCCCTGTGAAGCTGTCTGGCCCCGGGCTTTTGTTTGCTGGGAGCTTTTTGATGACTGCTTCAATTTCTTCCATAGTTATCGGCCTATTGAGATTTTTAGAATCTTCCCAATTGAGTTTTGAAAGGTTGTATTTTTCTAGGAATATGTCCATTTCCTCTAGGTTGTCTAGTTTGTTGGAGTAGAGTTGTTCATGGTATTTTTTAACAATCTTTGTATTTCTGTGGGGTCTGTTGTAATTTCACCTCTTTCATTTCTGATTTTATTTATTTGGGTCCTCTCTCTTTGCTTCCTGATGAGCCTGGCTAGAGGTTCATCAATCTTGTTTATCCTTTCAAAGAACCAGCTCTTGGTTTCGTTGATCTTTTGTATTGTTTTTTGGTCTCTATGTCATTTATTTCTGCTCTGATCTTTATTATCTCCTTCCTTCTGCTCACTCTGGGCTTTTCTTGTTGCTCTCTTTCTAATTATTTGAATTGTAGAGTTAGATGATTTACTACTATTTTTTCTTGTTTTTTGAGGTAGGCTTGTAGAGCTATAAACTTCCCTCTCAGGACTGCTTTCATTGTGTCCCATAGGTTTTGGATTGTTGTGTTTTTGTTGTCATTAGTTTCCAGGAAGCTTTTAATTTCTTTTTTGATCTCTTTGGTAACCTAGTCATTATTTAATAGCATGCTATTCAGCTTCCAAGTGTTTGAGATTTTTGGATTGTTTTTATTGTAGTTTATTTCTAATTTTATGGCATTGTGGTCTGAGAAGATGCTTGGTATGATTTCAATCTTCTTGAATTTGGGGAGACTTCGCTTGTGACACAATATATGGTCTATTTTTGAAAATGTCCCATATGCCCTTGAGAAGAACGTATATTCCGTGGCTTTGGGGCAAAATGTTCTGAAGATGTCATTTAAGTCCACCTAGTGAGTCATTTAGGATTGCTGTGTCTTTGCTAATTTTTTGTCTAGAGGATTTATCCAGTGATGTCAGTGGTGTATTATAGTGCCCTACTATGATTGTATTGTTGTCGATCTCTCCCTTGATATCTTCCAGGAATTTTGTTATGTATTTGGGTGCTCCTGCGTTGGGTGCATATATGTTTATCAGGGTTATGTCCTCTTGTTGTATCGATCCCTTTAGTATTATGAAGTGGCCTTCTTATCTCTTTTTATGGCCTTTACTTTGAGGTCTATTTTGTCAGATAGATGTATTGCTACCCCATCTTTTTTTTCATTTCCATTTGCCTGAAAGATATTTTTCCATCCCTTCACTTTCAATCTGTGTGAGTCCCTTGTTCTGAGGTGGTTCTCTTGTAGACAGCATATATATGGGTTGTGTTTTTTTTATCCATTCAGCCACTCGATGTCTTTTGATTGGAGCATTTAGTCGGTTTACGTTTAAAGTTATTATTGAAAGGTATTTGTTTGTAGTCATATCTATTTTTGAGTCTTTGTTCCTTCTTACCTGTTTATTTCTTCTTTTTACAGCATTCCCTTTAGCATTTCTTGCATTGGTTTGGTGGTGATAAACTCCCTTAGCCTTTTTTTTTGTCTGCGAAGTTCCTGATTTCCCCTTCAATTTTGATTGATAGTCTTGCTGGATAGAGTATTCTTGGATTCAGTCCTTTGCTTTGCAACACTTTGTATATCTCCTTCCATTCCCTTCTAGTTTGATGTGTTTCTGTTGAGAAATCATTTGATAATCTGATGGGGGTTCCTTTGTAGGTAACTCTCTGTCTCTCTCTTGCCGACTTTAAGATTCTCTCTTTGTTGTTGATATTTGCCATTGAAATTATGATGTTTCTTGGTGTGGGTCTTTTGGGGTTGATCCTGCTTGGGACTCTGTACTTGTGTAACTTTTTTCTTCCCCATATCCAGGAAGTTTTCTGTCATTATTTCTTCAAATAGATTTTCTAATCCTTGCGGCTCTTCTTGTCCTTCTGGCAGCCCTATTATACGTATGTTACTTTGTTTCATGTTGTCCCAAAGCTCCCTTAGGCTTTCCTCCTGCTTTTTAATTTTTTTCTCCAATTGCTGTTCAGATTGAGTTTGTTTCTGTACCTGATCTTCTAACTCACTAATTCGGTCCTCTGCTTCTTCTAGTCTACTGTTGTAACTTTCCATGGTGTTTTTGATTGTAGCTATATCATTTTTCATTTCTTCCTGATTCTTGCATAGGTTGTTGATTTTCTCATCCATCCTGTGTATAAATTCCACGACCATTACTCTGAATTATTTTTCGGTCATGTTGCATGCTTCAATTTCACTAATTTCCTTTCTTGGCGACTCCTCATTATCTTTCCTCTGGGCATGTGTCATCTCCCCATTCTGACTAGCACCAGAAGGTTCAAACTTTGAGTTTCATGAACCTGGGCTGTGTGCCGTGGGAACTTCGCAATACCCGAGTGTCACTGAAGTGCTTCGACACTAGGATGTGTGGCTGCCATGGGTTGGTGGGAAGCAGGCTTGCCCAGGGTCAGTGTTCCCAGCGTTCAGTGTGGTCTCATGTGCACAACTAGAATCAGGGATCCCGCCTGCACTGCACTGTTGGCATGTGCCGAAACGAGTCCCCTAGCGTGTGCCAAGAGTCAAAGTTTCCCTGTGTCTGTACCAAGAATCACATATCAGAGTCTCTGTTGCCTCGTGCAGCTTCTTGCTGAGAATCAGGGTCCCCATGTGCACATGCACCAAGAATTGGAGTCACTGGTTCTTAGTGTGAGTACGCTCTGAGTCAGGGATCCCAGGCGCACACGGTAAGAAACAGAGTCAAGTCAGTGGTGCTCAGTGCTGCCTCTTGCTGGGAGAATTTGGGTGCCATCACCATGGGGGACTGGGTTGCACAATAGCTCTGTGGCATGCCTGAGCTACGGAAAACTGACTTCCGTGTGTGCTTGCCCAGAATCCAAGTCAGGTGGCACTGCTGCCCTGAGTGGGCTTCGGGTTTGGTCGCCGATTGCGTTGCGGGGAGCAGATTCTAATCTCTCAAATTCTAGTAGCAGCACTGTGGTTCGTTTGTTCTCTCTCCAGCTCAAATTCCCCATAGGGGCACTGCAGCTTGAGCGAGGTGCGGGTCTCTCAGTTACTATGGTGTTATCCGTGATCCTGCGGGGAGGGGGATAGACTCTTTGACTCACAGAAATCTGCCGCCAGGAAATCTGGATTCTTATTGTCTGTTGGTCTGAAGCTGTGGTTGCAGGTTTCTGTCCCCAGTGGCTGCAGGGTCCTGGTTTGCATCTGAGAGGCGACTGGGTGTTGCTGAGGGCAGGATTGTAGTCTCAAGCAGCTCTGTTTCTCAAGATGGTGTGGTCTCCGTGCCCGCACCGGCCGCCCAGAAGTGTTCACTTTGTGCGCGGGGCTCAAAGGGGGTTTGGCAGCCCCTTGGAGGACCTGCAGAATCTAACTGTCCCTAGCTCATACACACATACACCACCCACATCTACACTCTCCTCTATGGGTTCCTCACTCTCTCACACTCTCTCCCTCCCTACCTTCCTGCCAGGCGCCATCTTCCTGGCATTTACTATTTATTCTTATATTCTACTAGTGGCCCAATGCACGGATTCACGCACTGGTGGTGTCCCTCTGCCTGGCCTGTAGGGATGGGACTGAAACGGGCTCTCTAACATCCCAAGGAGTCCCAGATTGCTAGAGGGTTGTTCTCCAGTGACAACGCAGTATTGGGCTCCCTCCTCTCTGGTTCCGGGTGCAATACCAGAGAACCGCCGCTGCCAAGTGACCACAGCTCAGCAGCTCCTGTGTTGAGCATCTGCCCACTGGTGGTCAGTGCATGTCATAGCTACTGGCCAGTTGGCTGGTCGCTTAGGCTTTTATATATAGACTAGTGGCCTGGTGCACAAAATTTGTGCATGGAGGGGGGCTCCCCTTAGCCCAGCCTGAACCCTCTCCAATCAGGGACCTCTTGGGGGATGTCTGACTGCTGGTTTAGGCCCAACACCACAGGGGCAATCAGGCAGGCCTGCAGAGGCAGTTAGGGGCAATCAGGCAGGCAGGCAAGTGAGCAGTAAGGAGCCAGTCAGACATCTGTCTTGCAATCTGGGACTGCTGGCTCCTAACTGCTCACCTGCCTGCCTGCCTGATTGCCCCTAACTGCCTCTGCCAGCCTGCCTGATTGCCCCTAACCCCTCTGCCTGCCTGCCTGATAGCCCCTAACTGCCTCTGCCTGCCTGCCTGATCACCCCTAACTGCCCTCCCCTGCCAGCCTGATCTCATCCCCAACTGCCCTCCCATGCTGGCCTCGTTGCTCCCAACTGCCATTCCCTGCTGGCTTGATTTCACCCCTAACTGCCCTTCCCTGCTGACCTGGTTGCCCCCAACTGCCCTCCCCTGCTGGCCTGATCTCACCCCCAACGGCCCTCCCGGGCTGGTCTGATCTTGCCCCCAACAGCCCTCTGCTGCCAGCATGATCTTGCCCCCAACTGCTCTCCCCTGATGGCCTGATCGCCTCTAACTGCCTCTGCCTTCCTGATCACCCCTAACTGCCCTCACCTGCTGGCCAATTTGGTTCTGATTGGTTGGTTTCTATGCCAGTCAGTGTCAAAAGCTCCGCCTCCTAGGCAGCCATTGGCTATTCACAGTTCACCCAGATTTGGTTCTGATTGTTTGGTTTCTATGCCAGTCAGCGTCAAAAGCTCCACTTCCTAGGCAGTCAGCCATTGGCTCCTCACAGTTCACCCAGATTTGGTTCTGATTGCTCAGTTTCTATGCCAGTCAGTGTCTCCAAGCCTATCTCTGGGCCTGATCAGAGCAGCGGGGCTGATCAGCAGCCCCTGCAGAGGCCTGGAGAGAAACAGAGGCATGGCTTCTGGCGAAGCCCGGAGAGAAAGAGAGAGGCAAGGGCTGATCCACAGCTGCCATGGAGGCTGTGGATCAGACCCTGCCTCTCTCTTCAGGCCTCTCTCTGGGCCTGATCTGCAGCCCTCTCAGCAGTCAGTGCTGGGTTGCTATGGACTGACTTCAGGTGTTTGGTCAAACCTTTGGTCAGTTGTTACGGACCCTGAGTTTTTAGATATTATGACTAGAGTCCTGATGCACACAATTCATGCAAGAGTAGACCTTCCTTCCCCTGGCTGCCGGCAGTGGTTTCCCTCTGGCACCAGGGACTTGGGCTTTCCTCGCAGCCCTGGCTTTATCCGGAAGGACAGAAGGATGTCTAGAAGGATGTCCAGTCTAATTAACATATTACACTTTTATTATTATAGATATGATGGCTAATAAGTCTATTATTCGTATATTATAGTAAGTTATTTCACCCATTTTTCTTTTTTTATTGTTTGAAGTATTACACATGTCTCCCTTTTCCCCGATTGACCACCCCACAACCACTCCCATTGCCCAGGACAAGCCCCCACCACCCCAGTGTCCATATCTATTGCTATGCTAATATGCATGCATACAAGTCCTTAGGTTGTTCTCTTATCCGCAACCCTCCGCTGCCTTCTCTCTGAGGTTGGACCATCTATTCAGTGTTTCTTTGTCTCTGGATCTATTTTTATTCATCAGTTTATGTTGTTCATTATATCCTACATATGAGTGAGATCATGTAATATTTATCTTTCTTCAACTGGCTTATTTTGCTTAGCATAATGCTCTCCAGGACCATCCATGATGTTGCAAATGGTAAAAGTTCCTACTTTTTTATAGCAGCATAGTATTCCATTGTGTAGATGTACCAGTTTTTTAATCCACTCATCTGCTGATGGGCACTCATGGGCTGTTTCCAAATCTTGGCTATGGTAAATTGTGCTGCTATGAACATAGGGGTGCATATGTCCTTTCTGATTAATGTTTCTGGTTTCTTGGGATATATTCCTAGAAGTGGGATCACTGGCTCAAATAGGAGTTCCATTTTTAATTTTGTGAGGAATCTCCATACTGTTTTCCAGAGTGACTGCAGCAGTCTGCATTCCCACCAACAGTGCATGAGGGTTCCTTTTTCTCCACATCCTCTCTAGCACTTATTGTATGTTGATTTGTTGATGATTGCCATTCTGATAGGTGTGAGATGGAACCTCATTGTTGTTTTGATTTGCATCTCTCAGATGATTAGTAATTTTGAGCATGTTTTCATATGTCTCTCAACCTTCTGTATGTCCTCTTTCAAAAAGTGTCTATTTGTGTCCTTTGCCCATTTTTTGATTGGATGGTTTATCTTCCTTTTGTTAAATTGTATGTGTTCCCTGTATATTTTGGAGATTAAAACCTTATCTGAGATAGCATTGGCAAATATCATCTCCCATGCAGTGGGCTTTCTGTTGATAGTTTCTTTTGTGGTGCAGAAGCTTGTTATTTTGATGTACTCTCATTTGTTTATTTTATCCTTAGTTTCCATGGCCCTAGGAGCTGTATCGGTAAAGATGTTGCTACAACAAATGACTGCTATTTTGCTGCCTATGGCTTCTTCTAAGATTTTTATGGTTTCCCGTCTTACAATTAAGTCCTTTATTCATTTTGAGTTTATTTTTGTGAATGGTGTAATTTAGTGTTCTAGTTTCATTTTTTTGCATGTATCTGTCCAATTTTCCCAACACCATTTATTGAAGAGACTGTCTTGACTCCATTATATGCTCTTGCCTCCTTTGTCAAATATTGAGCATAGTGGCTTGGGTTGATTTCTGGGTTCTCTGTTCTGTTCCATTGGTTTATATGTCTGTTCTTGTGCAGTAAAAGGCAGTTTTGAGAACTGTGGATTTGTAGTATAGCTTGATATCTGGTATTGTGATCCCTCCAACTTTGTTCTTTAGCAAGATTACTGTGGCTATTCGGGGTCTTATTTTATTCCAGATGAATTTTTGGAGAGTTTGTCCTAGGTCTGGGAAATATGCCGTTGGTATTTTAATGGGGATTGAATTGAATCTATAAATTCCTTTTGGTAGTATGTACATATTAATGATATTGATTCTACCAATCCATGAACACGGTATGTTCTTCAATTTGTTTATGTCTTCCTCTATCTCTTTTGTCAGTGTCCTGTAGTTTTCCGAGTACAGGTCTTTTACCTCCTTAGTTAAGTTTATTCCTAGGTATCTTAATGTTTTTTGGTGCAATGTTAAATGGAATTGCTTTTTTAGTTTCTCTTTCTGTGAGTTCATTATTGGTGCACAAAAAAAGCCTTAGATTTCTGGGTGTTAATTTTGTATCTTGCTACATTGCCAAATTCATTTATAAAGTCTAGTAGTTTTTTGATGGAGTCTTTAGGGTTTTCTATGTATAGTATTGTGTCATCTGGGAATAAAGATAGTTTTACTTTTTCTTTTCCAATTTGGATGCCTTTTGTTTCTTCTTCTTGTCTGATTGCAATGGCTAGTACTTCCAGTACTATGTTGAACAGGAGTGGTGAAAGTGGGCATCCCTGTGCTGTGGGTTTGTCATATATGGCTTTTATTATGTTGAGGTATGATCCTTCTATTCCTACCTTGCTAAGAGTTTTTATCAAGAAAGGGTGTTGGATTTTTGTCAAATGCTTTTTCTGCATCAATTGATATGACTATGTGATTTTTATCTCTTAATTTGATTATGTGATGTATCACATTTATTAATTTGGGGATATTATACTATCCTTGCATCCCCGGGATAAATCCTACTTGGTCATGGTGTATGATCTTTCTGATGTATTGCTGGATTCGATTTGCTAGAATTTTGTTGAGGATTTTGGCATCTATGTTCATGAGGGATATTCGCCTGTAATTCTCTTTCATTGTGTTGTCTTTATCTGGTTTTGGTATTAGGGTAATGCTGTCTTCATAGAATGAGCTTGGAAGTGTTCCTTCCTCTTGAATTTTTTTGGAATAGTAGAAGGAGAATAGGTTTTAGTTCTTCCTTGAATGTTGGGTAAAACTCCCCTGTGAAGCCGTCTGGCCCTGGGCTTTTGTTTGCTGGAAGCTTTTTGATGACTGCTTCAATTTCTTCCATAGTTATTGGCCTATTGAGATGTTTAGATTCTTCCTGATTGAGTTTTGGAAGGTTGTATTTTTCTAGGAATATGTCCATTTCCTCCAGGTTGTCCACTTTGTTGGAATAGAGTTGTTCATAGTATTTTTTTAACAATCCTTTGTATTTCTGTGGGGTCTGTTGTTTCTCCTCTTTCATTTCTGGTTTTATTTATTTGGGTCCTCTCTCTTTGCTTCTTGGTGAGCCTGGCTACTAGAGGTTCATCAATCTTGTATATCCTTTCAATGAACCAGGTCTTGGTTTTGTTGATCTTTCGTATTGTCTTTTTGGTCTCTATGTCGTTTATCTCTGCTCTGATCTTTATTATTTCCTTCCTTCTTCTTACACTGGGCTTTTCTTGTTGCTCTCTTTCTAACTCTTTGAGTTTTAGGGTTAGGTAATTTATTACCATTGTTTCTTGTTTTTTGCAGTAGGCTTGTAGAGCTATGAACTTCCCTCTCAAGACTGCTTTTGCTGTGTCCCATAGATTTTGGATTGTTGTGTTTTCATTGTCGTTTGTTGCCATCATGTTTTTTATTTCTTCTTTGATCTCTCTGGTAACCCAGTCATTGTTTAATAGCATGTTGTTTAATCTCTATGTGTCTGATTTTTTTGGATTGTTTTTATTGTAGTTGATTTCCAGTTTTATGCCACTGTGATCTGAGAAGATGCTTGATATGATTTCTATTTTCTTGAATTTGAAGAGACTTTGCCTGTGACCCAATATATGCTCTATCTTTGAAAATGACCCATGTGCACTTGAAAAGAATGTATATTCTCTGGCTTTGGGGTGAAATGTTCTGAATATGTCAATTAATTCCATCTGGTCTAGTGAGTCATTTAGGATTGATGTTTCTTTGCTGATTTTTTGTTTAGAGGATTTGTCCAACAGTGATAGTGGGGTATTAAAGTCTCCTACTATGATTGTATTGCTGTCATTCTCTCCCTAGATATCCTCCAGGAGTTTTTTTTTATGTATTTGGGTGCTCCTATGGGTGTGCATATGTTTACCATAGTTATTTCTTCTTGTTGAATTGCTCCCTTTAGTATTATGAAATGGCCTTCCTTATCTCTTTTTATGTCCTTCATTTTGAGATCTAATTTGTCAGATATAAGTATTGCTACCCCAGCTTTTTTTTCATTTCCATTCGCCTGAAAAACCTTTTTCCATCTTTTCACCCTCAGTCTGTGTCCATCTTTTTTCTGAGGTGGGTTTCTTGTAGACAGCAGATATATGGGTCATGTTTTCTTATCCAATTCGTTACCCTTTGTCTTTTGATTAAGGCATTTAATCCATTTACATTTAAAGTTATTATTGATATGTACTTGTTTGTCGCCATTTTTATTCTTTACCCCTCTGTTCCTTCTTCACTTTGTATTTCTGTTTTTTTTTATAGCAGACCCTTTAGCATTTCTTGCATTGCTGGTTTGGTGGTAATAAACTCCCTTACTCCTTTTTTGTCTATGAAGCTCCTGATTTCACCTTCAATTTTGATTGATAGCCTTGCTATGTACAGTATTCTTGGATTCAGACCCTTCCTTTGCATGACTTTGTATATTTCATTCCATTCCCTTCTGGCCTGATGTGTTTCTGTTGAGAAATCAGTCACTAGCCTGATGGGGGATCCTTTGTAGGTAACTTTCTGTCTCTCTCTGGCCTATTTTAAGATTCTTACTTTGTCTTTGGTCTTTGCCAATTTAATTATAATGTGCCTTGGCATCGGTCTTTTGGGGTTCATCTTGTTTGGGACTCTGTGAGTTTCTTGGATTTGTGTGGGTTTTTTCTTCTCTATATCAGGGAAGTTTTCTGTCATTATTTCTTCAAATAGGTTTTCTATTCCTTGCTCAGTTTCCTTTCCTTCTGGCACCCCTATTATGTGGATGTTGTTTTGTTTTGTGTTGTTCCAAAGTTCCCTTAGGCTCTCCTCCTGCTTTTTAATTTTTTTTTCTAGAAGCTGCTCTACTTGGGTATTTTTTCCTACCTTGCGTTCTAGCTCACTGATGCTGTCCTCTGCTTCTTCTAGTCTACTCTTGATGCTTTATATTGAGTTCTTTACAGCAGCGATGTCATTTTTCATTTCTTCTTGCTTCTTCATTTCCTCTTGGTTCTTACACATATTGTCGAATTTGTCTTCCATTCTTTTCATCCACCTTATGACCATTTCTCTGAATTCTTTCTCTTACAGGTTGCTTGCCTCCATTTTGTTTACTTCCTTTTCTGTTGATGCCTGCTTTTCTTTCATATGCGGGCTGTTTCTTTGTCTCCCCATGATCTCTCTTCTCTGGGTGTCTGGTTATGTAGTTCTCTCTCTCCTGCGTTGATTTAAAGGTACAAAATACAACACAACAAGGTTCAATGCACAAGGCACTGAACACAAATGTATTCACGATATTAATAATCCTGAAAAAAGGTGACCACCAGAGAAAGGCGAATTAGAGGATACGAGAGAAAAAAGAAGAAAAAAAGAAAAAGAAAAGGAGTGCAAAAATGATATTGGGAAAAGGAAAAAAAAGTAAGAGAGAAAAGAGAGAATAAGAAAGAAGAGGGGAAAAAACTATATATATGGGAAGAAAACTCCAATAGAACAGTCACTAATTACAACAAATGCCATCAACAAGTACCTGGAGATGAATGCAAACTAGAAACAACAACTAATATCAAGGAAAGCCAGGGAAAATAGAAGCAAAAAACAAACAAACACAAAACAAAAAAAACAAAAAGAAAAAGCAAACAAGCATAAAAAATCTATATAATCAACAATCAAGCAAACAACAGCAAAAGGACAGAAAAATTTTGGATATTGAAGAAACAGAAGAGAGAGGTGTGTATGGATTTGGAGCAGGGGATTGGAAATTAGATATATAAGCAGGGTGGAATTTTAACAGGGGGTAAAAAGAAGGAATAGGGAAAATCTAAAGCTGGAATAGGGTAAGAGAAACAGGACAACAAAAGGGGGAAAGTTAGGAAGAGAGTGTTGGCATAAAGCCAAAGTTGAGATAGACTAAAATGATGCTAAAGGAAAGATGAAAATAGAATGTAGAACACTAATACCAAAGTAAAATAAAGAGAAAATAAAATGACACTTTTTTTGAAAAAAGGTAAAATAGTAGTAGTAATACTGATTGAGAATAAAAATGTTATAATTAAAAAGGTAAAATCAAGTGAGGAAAAAAGAAAAAAAAATTAGTTTCTTAAGTAAAAGATGAAAAAAATAAAAATGTGCAGTAGTAAAGGTCATTCACTTCCTCTACTGTTCTGTTTGGCACGCCTGTTTCCTAGTCAGGACAGTTTTGAAGTTCCCTGCATTCCACTGCTCCTCAGTGTTGTAAGCCAGTCCTGATTTTTAAGCAGGCATTACGTCTCTATTTCTTATTTTCCTTTGTTTTTACACAAGAGTCAATTTGTGATTCAACCCCTGGTTGGCAGTGTTTCTGGATTTACCTCCGGGTTTATAGGTCCTCTCTTGCCAGTGTTTAGATTTGTTTTCCCTGTGGCACTTAATACTGGTTTGGTGGAGTGGGTTGCCCCAGAGCTGGTTCTCTGATGGTTATTCCCCGCTCTGATCCTCAGGTTCCAGAAAAACAACTTTTCTGGGCAATCTCTTAGAGTGAACCCAGTTGGGTGATTCTATGTATTGGGTTTAGTAATCAGAAGCAAGGATTTAAAGAGGAAAAAAAAAAGATCCAGAATAAGTGTGCAAACTCCATGGCTATATGCAAGTCTGTGCAGTCTTTTTTCCCCTTCGGTCTAAGCAGCCGGGACACTTTTAAAATTTTTAGGCTGTCCTTTTGCTCCCAGATCAAAATGGGTTGCTTTTAGAGTTCCCTTCTGTTAGCAGCTCTGCGGGCCCCCTTCCACATTCATGGATCACACCAGCCCCAACAGCCACGGATTTTCCTAGGCGCAGACTTCCCCAGGCCTCCAGCTCCCGCAGTGCACGTTTCTCTCTCCTGCTGGGACCAGAGACTTCACCTTCTCCCAGGCGAAATCTGACCTTTCCATGGTGGAGTGTAGAGCTCCTCTGAATCCGTGTGCTTGTACCTCTCGGGGACCGATGTTCTTGGGTTCGCAGCTGTTCAGTGGGTGCCGTAGTTGTAGATTCCCCGGGCTTTTCAGGGGTCTGGTAACATCCATTTTCCCCTTCAAGATAGCGCAGTCTCCACGTCAGATCCGGTCGCTCCAGGAGGGAATCCAGCAGCAGTGGGGGCTGCCTGGTCAGGGGAGCCCTGTCCTGCAGTCCCCCACCATCTCCTGGAGTATAGCTGTCCCTCAACTCACCAACAAGCACTCCCTGTGCAACCACACACTCTCCCTTTGTTTTCTCACTCACACACTATCGTGTAGTCTGCCTTCTGGTCGGCAGCCAACTTCCTTCTGACCCAAGCTATTGCACTCAATTAATTGACAAAGGAGGCAAGAGCATAGAATGGAGTCAAGAGAGTCTCTTCAATAAATAGTGTTGGAAAAACTGGACAGATACATGCAAAAAATGAAACTAGACCACCAACTTACACCATACACAAGAATAAACTCAAAATGAATAAAATACTTAAATGTAAATTGTGAAAACATAAAAATCATAGAGGAAAACATAAGCAGCAAGGTCTCAGACATCTCTCATAGCAATATGTTTGAGGATACATCTCCTAGGTCAAGGGAAACAAAGGAGAAAATAAACAAATGGGACTACATCAAAATAAAAAGCTCCCGTACAGCAAAAGAAACCATCAACAAAATGAAAAGAGAGCCCATTGTATGGGAGAACATATTTGGCAATGATACATCTGATTCAGGGTTAATGTTTAAAATATATAAGCAACTCATACAACTTACCAAAAGGAAGACAAAAAATCCAATTAAAAATTGGGTAAAGAACCTAAATAGATAGTTCTCCAAAGAGGACATACAGATGTCCAAGAAACATGAAAAATGCTCAAAGTCACTAATCATCCGAGAGATGCAAATAAAAATAACAATGAGGTACCATCTCACCCCTGTCAGAATGGCTACCTTCAACAAACCAACAAATGATAAGTGCTGGTGAGGATGTAGAGAAAAGGGAACCCCAAGACACTGCTGGTGGGAATTCATACTGGTAAAACTATTATGGAAAACAGTATGGAGTTTCCTCAAAAAATTAAATATGGATCTGCCATTTGACCCAGTAATCCCACTTCTAGGAATATATCCTAAGAAATCCAAAGTACTAATCCGAAAGAATGTATGCACTCCTATGTTCATAGCAGCACAATTTACAATAGCTAAGATCTGGAAACAGCCCAAGTGCCCATCAGTAGATGAGTGGGTAGAAAAGCTGTGGTACATTTGTGCCATGTAATACTATGCAACAGTAAAAAAAAGAAAAATCTCTTACCCTTTGAGACATCATGGAGGGACCTAAAAAGTATCATGCTAAGTGAAATAAGTCAATCAAAGAAAGACAACTATCACATGATCTCACTCATGTGGAATCTAAGTAACAAAATAAACTGATGAATGGAGTGGATCCAGAGACATGAAAACATGGTACAGAGTGTGGAATCTCAGAGGAAAGGTGGGTTGGGGTAGGTGGTTGCGAAGTAATCAACCAAAGACCTTGCATGCATTTATGCATAACATATGGACACAGACAATAGGGTGCTGAAGGCCTGGGGCAGGGGTGCAAGGGTGCAAAGGTGGCTGGAGGGGGTTAATGGAGAAAAAGGGGTCATATGTAATACTTTCAACAATTAAGAATTATTTTTAAAAAAGAAAAATGTACACCTCAAAGGAATGGATGTACAAAGAAAACAAAGTGGTGATAATCCAATCAAGTACATTAATCCTATAATTATTTTGAAGACTAGCTTAGAGCTAAGCATTTTTCAATTCCTTTGTATGTATTTCTTTAGTTTCAACATTTATAAACTACAGACATTTATTTATTGTCTTAATATTGAATACAAATGTATTTCAAACCTATAGTCACCTTTATGAGAAAAAAATGATGCAAGGGCAAATAAGACTCACAGGATAATCATCATTAATCTGTTTTACACTGAATGTCAAAAAATGCACAATTACATCCACTTTCTATTGGTAAAAAAAAAAAAAAATAGTGTGTTGTGATATCTTATTGTCCTTTAAAGTTTCCTTTCCCAGATGACATAAGAAATGGAGCACCTTTTCCTATGCTTATTTGCCAGCTGTATATCTGTATATGTTCTTTGGTGAGGTGCTGGTCTGTTAAGTCTTTTGGATTATTTTTTTTAAATGTATCTTTATTGTTGAAAATATTACAGATGCCCCCTTTTTTTCCCCTTTACCTCCTCCACCCCCCTAAGACCTTCACCGTACTATTGTCTATGTCCATGGGTTAGGCTTGTAAGTTCTTTGGTTAGTCTCTTCCTGCCCCTCCCCACCCTTCCCTGTGAGATTCGACAGTCTGTTGCATGTTTCTATGTCTCTGGATCTATTTTGTTCATTAGTTTATTTTGTTCATTAGATTCCACATATGAGTGAGGTTTTCTGGTTTATTTTTTAATTGGGTTTGTTTTCTTATTGTTGAATTTTAAGAGTTCTTTGTATATTTTGGATAACAGTACTCTGTCAGATATTTGTGTCTTCTGCAAATATTTCTCCCAGGCTGTGATTGTCTTCTCATTCTCTTAACATTGTCTTTCACAAAGCAGAAGATTTTGATTTTAATGAATCCAGCTTATCAATTATTTAGTTCATGAATCATGCCTTTGGTGCAAGTCATTATCATACACAAGGTCATTTAGTTTTTTCTCCTATGTTATCTTCTAGGACCTGTGTGGCTCAGTGGTTGAGCATCTACCTATGAACCAGGAGGTCATAGTTAGATTTCTGGTCAGGGCACATGCCCTGCTTGAGGGCTTGATCCCCAGTAGGGGCATGCAGGAGGCAGCCCATCAATGATTCTGTCTCATCATTGATGTTTCTATCTCTCTCTTCCTCTCCCTTCCTCTATGAAATCAATATATATATATATATATATATATATATATATATATATGTATATATATATATATTTTTTTTTTAAAATATATTTTATTGATTTTTTACAGAGAGGAAAGGAGAGGGATAGAGAGTTAGAAACATCGATGAGAGAGAAACATCGATCAGCTGCCTCCTGCACACCTCCCACTGGGGTTGTGCCCGCAACCAAGGTACATTCCCTTGACCGGAATCGAACCCGGGACCCTTCAGTCCGCAGGCCGACGCTCTATCCACTGAGCCAAACCGGTTTCGGCAAATAAAAATATATTGTAAAAAATAAAGAAAGTGACAAAGTGGATCCTAAAATTTATATGAAAATTCAACATACCCTACATAACTAAAATAATATTTTAAAAAGTTGTACAACCCATGCTTTCCAACTTTAAAACTTACTACAGAGATAGAGCAATCAAGACTAAGAGTAATTGAGACTGTGTGTTATTGACATAGGATAGATGTACAGATTAATGCAATTGATAATCTAGAATTAAATCCATACATTATCAGTGAATTGATTTTCAACAATGGTGCCAAGACAACTTAATGAGGGAAAGAATAAAATTGGACCACTATCTCACACTATAAACAAAATAATAGACCTAAATAAAAAAGCAGTTAAAATTATAAACACTTAAAAGAAAGAAAACATAGGTATAAACCTTTATGCCCTTTGATTAAGCAATGGTTTCTTAGGTATGATATCAAAAGCACAAGTGAAAAAAAAAGGAAATAAATAACTTGGACTACAAAAAATTCAAAGCTTTTAAAGCTTTTGTGCTGAAAAGGATACCATCAAGAAAGTGAAAAGACAGTCCACAGAATGAGATATTTGCAACACATGTATCTGATAAGGAACTTGAATTCCAAATAGATAAATAATTCTTACACTTAAAAATAAAAAGACAAGTAAGACAATTAAATACTTGACAAAGGATTTTAATAGACTTTTCTCCAAAGAAAATATAAAAATGGCTAATAAACTCATGAAAACGCACTAAACATTAGTTTTTGGGAAATGCCACTTCATACTCACTAAGATGGCTAAAATATAGAAGATAAACAATAACAAGTGTTGACAAGGGTACAGAGAAATTGCAACTCTCATGGTGGAAAGTGAAATGGTGCAAGTGCTCTCAAACATAGATTTACCATGTAACCCAGCAATTCCACTCCTAATTGTGTGTATGTGGTATATCTATATCTATACCTATCTCTCTATATAAAGGATATCCTATATCTGTGGTCGGCAAACATGCGGCTCTTTGGCCCCTTGAGTGTGGCTCTTCCACAAAATACCACAGCCTGGGTGAGTCTATTTTGAAAAAGTGGCATTAGAAGAAGTTTAAGTTTAAAAAATTTGGCTCTCAAAAGAAATTTCAATCATTGTACTGTTGATATTTGGCTCTGTTGACTAATGAGCTTGCTGACCACTGTCCTATATAATAAAGAGGTAATATTGAAATTGAACATCACACCCTCACAAGATGGCTGTCTACAACCAGGCTGGCAGGGGGATTAGTGAGGGATGACCAAATGACTGAACAGCAGGCTGTGTGGGGCAACCAGGCTGGCAGGGGGGCCGTGAGGGACAACCAGGCCTGCAGGGGGGGCAGTTAGGGGTGACCAGGCAGGCAGGCAAGTGAGCAATTAGGAGCCAGTGATTCAGGATTATGAAAGGGATGTCCGACTGCTGGTTTAGGCCTGATCCTGGAGAGATCAGGCCTAAACCGGCAGTTGGACATCCCCCAAGGGGTCCTGGATTGGAGAGGGTGCAGGCTGGGCTGAAGGAACCCCCCCTCCCGTGCATGAATTTTGTGCACTGGGTTTATAGTGTGTATATATGTGTGTGTGTGTATATATATATATATATATATATATATATATATATATATATTTCCAAGATAAATGAAAACATAAGCATATATCTATACAAAAACTGGTATGTGAATGTTCATAGAAGCATTATTCATAATAGCCAAAAGGGGAAATAAAATGTCCATCAGCTGATAAATAAATAAATACAATGTGATATATTCAGCAACAAAATAGAATGAAGTACAGTTCCATGCTACAACATAAATAAACTTTGAATTATTATACTAAATTGAAGAAGCTAGTCACAAAAGATCATGTACGTGTGACTTATATAAAATACACAGAATTGTCAAATCTATGATATTGACACTTAATTAGTAGTTGCCTAGGCCTGGGGAAGGGTGGAGATGAGGAGTGACTACTAATGGGTATAGGTTTTCTTTTTGGGGTGATGAAAATATCCTAAAATTAGATTGTAATAATGCTTACACAAACATATACATTAACTAAAAAGCATTGAATTATACTCTTAAGTGGGTGAATTTAAAAACATGATATGTGAATTATACTTCAATAAAGCCACTAAAAAATTAAAACTAATATTCAGAAGTAATGTACTTTCTGGGTGTGTCATATCCTCAAGAGGTACAGTGACAATATGTCCCATTATTAATAACACTATCTGCAATCACTTGAATAAAGCAATGTCTTACTGGGTTTCTTCACAGTAAAGTTACTATTTTCCCCTTTGCAATTAATACAGGGTGGGGTAAAAGTAGGTTTACAGTTGTGAGTACAGGAAACAGAGTTTATTCTTGTATTATAATTTATTAATTATGAGGGGCCCAGTGTATGAATTCCTGCACGGGTGGGGTCCGGCCGGCCTGGCCCCAATCAGGGCGGATAGGGGCCGGGCCTGTTGAGAGGAGGAGACAGTGGGAGGTTGGCCTGCCGGCCTGCCCCGATTGGAGCCCGTTAAGGGCCGGGTTGGCTAGGGGAAGGGGCCGAGGGCGATTGGCCAGCGGGCCCCACCCCCAATCGGAGTTGGGGGGCTGATCGGGGGTGGAGCTGACTGGGAGGAGGGGCTGCAGGGGCAGGGTAGGGTGGGCTCATCGGGGGCAGGGCCAGCAAGGGGGAGAGGCCATGGGAGACTGGCCAGCGGGCCCCACCCCCCGATCTGGCCAGTTCACTGGCCACAGTGTGTGTCATAGCAACCAGTCATTACGGTGTTCTGGTTGCTGACTTTTTATATATAGATTGTATCATTTTTCACATGAACAACTGTAAACCTACTTTTACCCCACTCTAAGTATACTGAAAATACATAAATATTTTGGTTTTTTTCATCAAAGTTCATCCATTAATTTTAGCATTCATTGCTGATGTTTGCTTAAAACAATCATTCTGGTGGGGTTTGATAAATGTTGATTTCCTATTTCCATCATTCCTTCTACTTTTAGTAATTGAAATTCTGCTGTGAGATAAAGCTGTCCTTTCTTCCTCCCCCCACCTCATTATTTATCTGATTATTTATTTATATCATTATGAACTCATAAATTCTTATTTTATTCTATGAATTATAATGCACACTCGTATACATATATAATGCACATATAGTCATATAACGCACTATTTTTTTCCTACTCACTGGCTCATCAAATATTTAAGGAGCTTTTACTCTTCCAGAGTCTTAGACTTCAGTGTTGAAGAAGATGTCTTGGCTAGGAGAATGCCCTTACTTGCTGAGTAGATATAGGCATTATTCTTGAGTGTTCTCTTTTGTCTGTGTCCATTGAGCACCCTTGCTTTTGCCAACACATTCAGTTGCCTTTGTCTCTAGGTCTCTCGGCCTTTAGCCTGGAGGACCCTAAGGGCAGCAGCCCATGTGATCACCATACTGATCCCTGGAAGATGCTCAGCTCTGATTTGTGGCTTGATGAACAAGTGAGGGAAAGAATGAAGGAGTGAACAAACCCTGTTAAGTGAGTGCATGTCATAATATAAGAATGTTGCTTAAGAAACTTAATGTTTAATCTTGCATGCCCTGCAGTGGTTGCCAACTGTATACTAGTTTTCTGTTTGGATTGGATATAAGAGAAAGAGGGAAGAATCAAGTACACTTCCAAAGTTTCTGGTGATGAGCCCATAAGTGGAAGGTGGTACACACACTTAACCTGGGGACCTGCCAAGAGAAGATCTGTGAGTGCAGCTGTGCTGGGTTGAGGAATCTCCTTCATTCAAGTGGGGAGTCCAGGACACAGATGGGAACTGTGCTGGAATTCCCAGGGGTGGGCTGGCTGGGGGTGACAATGCTTTGGGAATCATGGGCCTGCTCTGGAAGGATCAAGCCATGGAAGCATGAGCTTGAGCAGAAAGAAGAGGAAAGAGGATGGAGAAGAGAATATTTGACATATGCCAGTGGAGCCTGAGAAAGAGCAGCCTGAGGAAGGAGAGAACAGTCAACAGAACCAAGAATGACAGCAAAATCCACTAGGAGGGACTGAAGCAAGCCAGGACTTAGACATTGCAGAGAAGTGGTGGCAGCAGGAGTCATATTTCAGAGACTTGAACTGTAGATAGAATATGCGGAAATGAAAGCTTTAAGTGTACCATATTCTCTTAGGTAATTTGAATGCCAATAGGACAGAGACCTGGTGATACTTCTTGGAAGTTTAGGGTCAACTGACAATTTCTTTTAAAACCATGGAGGCTCTCAAGTATGTTTATATATCAGAAAAATAAGGGCCAGCAGAAAGGATGTGATTTGATAAAAGAAGAAATTCTCATTAACAGGAGACCACAGATGTGGGAGGAGAGAGAATTGGGAGCCTAGTTGGAAGGCAGAACGGTGGCCAGGGAGGACCCCAATTCCCCTGAGACCAGAGGGAAGAGCCCAGGATGGACGAGATGTGGGTGAGCTTGAAGACCTTCATGTTTTCTCTGAGGCACCAGGTGATATCACCTGCTGGGAGATGGAGGAGTGGTGGGCTGGAGGAACTGAATTGGTTCTGGGAGGAGTGATGAGGAGCTGTTCAGGAGGAAGAGAGCTGATGAGCAGCCAAACACAGAGGCTCTGCAGGCAGTGCAATCTTGTGGGCATTTCTCCTGCAGCACTTGTGACCCTCAGGTGGGAAGAGAAAAGGCAGACTGGATGGGTGGAATGCCCCAGGTGGGTGAATGAAAGGAAAAGGAGTAAGGAAGTTGAGGTGAGAGAACAGCTGAAGCGATGAGCCCTGGTCTAAGGAGGGACCCAGCACAGCAGATCTTGCTAAGAGAATAGGCCCAAGGAAGGAAGGAAGGGAGAAAACTGGAAAATAGGCTTTGTGGCCAGTGAGTGGGATGCTGCAGTGTAGTGTCCTGGGGAACAGTTCTGGGATGACAAGGTCAGTGTGTGGCTGTGGGTGGGAGTGGCAGAATTTGCAGAGCCAATAGGGGTGTAGAAGTGAAGCAGGACATTCCAGGACACTAGAGGGAGACCAGCCAAAATTGTGTCCAGTTGTCAGAAGACATATCTGCCCTTGGGCATGGAGGCCAGTGAGAGGGAAGGAGACAGAGTGGGCAGGGTCTGACACAAAAGGATGGAGGAGAGAGAGCAGAAAGCCTGTGGGGACAGGGAGTAGTGACCAACCTTGCTGCTTCAGTGGGGACAAGACTTCCTAAAAGAAGCAATTCTGCTGTACCCTGTGGTTTAGAGCCTTGCTTCTGGGATGTGAGCTCTGCACACATCTCAGATAAAGGAAAAGTTCTGCTGGAGCCCTAGAGGTATTAAATGTGAAGAGTTATTAAAAGTGAAATAAGTCAGTCAGAGAAAGATAAATATCACATGATCTCACTCATTTGTGGAATATAATGAACAACATAAACTGATGAACAAAAACAGATTCAGAGACAGAGAAGCATCGATCAGATGCTCAAACCTCAGAGGGAAGGTAGGGGAGGGTGGGAGTAAGGGGGAGAGATCAACCAAAGGACTTGTATGCATGCATATAAGCCTAACCAATGGACAGAGACAGCAGGGGGTGAGGGCATGTATGGGAGTGGGATAGGGGGGCAATGGGGGATAGGGACACATATGTAATACCTTAATCAATAAAAAAAACAATTAAAAAACAAAATAAAACTCTGCACAGACACTCCAGCCTTATAGCTTCTTCTTTTTTAATTCCTCACCCAAGGATATTTTTTCCATTGATTTTTTTTTTCCTCTTTATTTATTTATGGAGGGAGGGCTGAGGTTTGCTTTGACTATGTGGCAGTTAAACTTCTTTCTCTGCCCTGTTCTACTGGCTTCAGTTCCCTTCAGTGTCAACCTGAGAGCACTCCCCTATAAACTTCCCACATGCAAGTCTCCATCTCAGAGTTTGCTTCTTTGTACAGTTGCCAGATTTAGCAAATAAAACTATAAGACTTCCAGTTAAATTTGAATTTCAGAAAAACACCAAATATATTTTAGTATAAGTATGTCCTATGCAACATTTGAATGTTCGTGGCCCTGGTAAGTTGTGGAAGAAGAACCCAGTGGTTTATAAAAGAGCTCAGAGGTTATTGAAGGCACAACAACGAGGGCACTTTAAGGTCATTGAGACACTCCATCTGGAGAAGAGATGGGAGACAGGTATTATTGGTGCAACTGAAGGATTCTCAGGGGTGGAAGTGAAACTGAGCAGCTCTGCCTACTTCGAGGTAACCATCTCAGGTGAGGCTGCCTGCAGAGCAGCCAGAACCAAACTGAGCCATGAGAGTCCAGGACATGTGCCACCAAGACAGTGACTGGGGGAAACTGCCTTCTTCCTCCAGGCAGTAGGGGAGCCAGCTCTTATTGGAGGGGAGGGGTCTTAGAGCCAGATTGCACCGAGTCCTACACTCAAAGCAGTGATGGTTCAGTTTAAGAATGAAGACATTTTAATGATAAAGACTGAGTTTTAAATGCCAAAGTTACACTATTTTAGTAACCAAAAATGATGGAAACTTAAGGAATCTGTTCAAAATGGTGCAATGAAGGGCCCTTAGTAAAAAATGAGGTTTCAATACAAAACTTATTAAGGGATGTTGCAGAAGACCAAAGAAAACCAAAGACACTTCTAAGAAAAAGGAGGGACACTGTTTAATACACTGGCGGACTCAGGGAACAGCCTTCCAGATCTGAGTGAAGGAACACGCATGGGGCTTTCCTTTATATCTCCCTCCCTGTGGTCTTTGTCCCAAAAACATGGATTATGCTTCCAGTCCTTTTCACGGGCCTTGCAAGAAGGCCCCCAGGTGTTGGGCATCTCCCGGCCATATCTGATGGTCTGGCCTGGTGCCAGCGTTAAATAACCCTCCCTCCGGGGCAGTGCACTGTTCACAGTAACAGGTTCTGCAAGACCAGTATCTGGGAAGGAGAGAGGGACTTAATTATAGGTTATCAGGAATGTACACTGAGCTTGCTGGCTTGGATTCAGATCACTAGCCCTAAATATCAGGGTTACATTGGAATTAGCCCTTTTTAGCCTTCTCATTCCCCGCCCCCCCCCCGCCCCCCCACCCCCTGCCCTTGTCCCACAAGCTTCTCTTAGCCTTGTGGTACAACGACTACGGGATGTTATGGTGAACATGGATGATGACCACTCTTAACTGCTTCCAGCTGGAAAGGGGCGATGACAGGGGGTTAGCATCCCATGAGGGGTTTGTAGGGAATTCTGAAGTTTAAAGGCATTCCCGTCCAGTTTGCAGGCAGGCAGAGGCAAGCAGTGGTTACACACACATAGAATGTTCCTGCAGGGGAGAAACAGGTGGTGTTTTCAGCCTTGAGGGTAGAGTTGCATAGTTCATCTGGGAGGCGACCTGTTGGATGTTGGCCCTGGGTACTGCTGAAACAAATAGGAGCAACATTAATTAGCTGCACATTGGCTGTGATAGGTCCTATCATTTTTTCCATCCAATACAATTCCCTCCCCCCACACCCCAACGTGCATTTGGTAGTGGAGTCATAACATGCTGCAGGCTGATAGTATAGCTAACAAACATCTGGCTTGATGGGGCTTTCCCATAGGCTACCCGGTCTAGCATATTTGGGTAGTGAGTTTCTAGCCAGAACACGTGGCAGTGGTCCCTATGGGAGGCAAGTATGTGCTAGCTAATATTATTAGTGGGAGCATGTTATTCCCTCTATTTCTGTTCAGTGGGGGTCCACAACAGTGAACTGCTAGGACAAAGAGCAGTATTATGGCTATTCCTGCAAGGCAGATGTAGCCAAGGATGGCACGACAAGCTGTAGTCCAACAATTCATGATGAGGCCTTTGTTTCCTTGCTGTGTGGGAAGCAGTAATTTTATGGTGCTTCTGTGTCTCAGCAAGGGCAGATGAGTTCTCCTCCTGGTACTAGCCTCGGGTTCCGGCGGCACTCATAAAAAGACAAAATGAGAATTCTTAGAAAGATAAGAGAAAGAGAATACAAAGAAGGGCCAATATAGTAGCAGCGGCTTTTAGAGGCTCAAGCTCCCAGAAAGATAAAGGGAAGCAAGAAAACAGATCAGGGGGAAAAGGAAGAGCGAGCCTGAGACGAGACCAGTGTGCCTATTGTAAGGAGACAGGACACTGGAAGAATGGGGACTTAATTATAGGTTATCAGGAATGTACACTGAGCTTGCTGGCTTGGATTCAGATCACTAGCCCCAAATATCAGGGTTACATTGGAATTAGCCCTTTTTAGCCTTCTCAGGGGCAGTTATTAGAAGGAATAAATCAACTTCAATGTTTATATACAATGAGTTATACCCCAAATAAATTAGTTATAATTTTTATTATTGCACCAAAGGGCTCTTAAGCCTAATAAACAAAGCTTTATAATATCCTGAGCAAAGATGTCTGTTTAACTCTTACTGGAGAAAGAGGAAAAAAGGTTGTAGCTTGGGAAAGGACCATGGGTCCTACTCCTCATCCAACACGCCTGATCTTCCGGGGCTCTTGGACTCTCCCACTGCACTCATTCTGGGCAGACCATTTGTAACAGAAGTATATTTAGATCTTTCTAAAGAGTTTTTCTCAATCTACTGCTTCTTCAAGCTCTTCTTCCCGCCCCCTCCCCCCCCCACCTGCCCAACTCTACAAGTCACAGTGGTGTGGTGTAGCCAGTGGGGCTCTTTTGGAGGACAGTGAAGGCTGCTTGGTTCATGCCCTTGTTTACTGGTGTTGATCCTCCTGACCCCTTGGCAGCACCTGAAGCAGCTGCTTAACTCCTCTCCTAAAGCCCCTCTTCCCCTGGAGTATAAATTATCTCCCACCACTGACTATTCTCAGTCTCTGTTCATAGATAACCCCACCTCCCCTTTCTGCCTTGGAGAAGGTACTCATTTCCTCAAGTTCCATTCTCAATTTCTCAACATCCTTGCGAACACACTTGTTATTTTGTCTGACCTTTTTCTTTAGTCATTCTAGTGGGTATGAATTAGTAATTCATTGTGGTTTTGATTTGGATTTTCTAATGGTGAATGTTTATCATCTCTAGATGATAATAGGCATTTGTATATCTTCTTTGAAGAAAGGTCTATTCAAAAAATTTCCCCATTTTTCACTAAAATGTTTTTATTTTTGAATTGTAAGAGTTATATAGATATTCAAGATACATATTTCTTACCAGATATATTATCTGCAAAAATGTGACCTTTGTGACTAGTTTCTTCCACTTAGCTTTTGAATGCTTTTGAGATTCATCCATGTTGTTTTGTATATAGTAGTTGTTCCTTTTTATTGATGAGCAATACTCCATTATAGGGAAGTATCTTGTCCACTTATCCACTCACTACCTGATAGATGAATGGGTTGCTTCTAGTTCTTAGCTATTTTTTTTTAAATGCTGCTATAAATGTTAGTGTACAAATCTTTCTGTGGCTATATATTCTTATTCCTTATAACAACCCTGTCTGAAAAGGGAATTCTAGGAAATGTAGCTCAGAACAGTGGCTCACCACAAAGCCATAATATTTGTGGCTACAGATTGAAAAGTCCCAATTAAAGTCTCTAATTGGCTCAGCTCCGGTCACATGACCACTCCTAAGACCCATCTTTGCTGCCAGAGGAAAGGGTAGTTTGATTGGGCTTGATAATCATGGCTATTTCTCTTTTTTAAAAATTATATTTTATTGATTTTTACAGAGAGGAAGGGAGAGGGATAGAAACTTAGAAACATTGATGAGAGAAAAACATCTATCAGCTGCCCCCTGTACACCCCCTATTGGATCAAGCCCATAACCAAGGTACATGCCCTCGACCAGAATCAAACCGAAGACCCTTCTTCAGTCCACTGGCAGACACTCTATCCATTGAGCCAAACCGGTTAGGGCATAACTATCTCTTGATAAAGAGAATAGGAAACTGTGATGAATAGCCCCACAGCATCACATGATTGGGGAGAAGAAGGAACAGGGGTCCAAAGGATGTGGGGGTGCTGAAAAAACAACACAACCCATATCTACATCTTGGATACCTAAGCATTGTGCCTAGCACTTAGGAGGCACTCAATAGGAGCAGCTAAAAACCTAAGTAAAAACAAAAGTGGCCCTAGCCAGTTTGGCTCAGTGGATAGAGCATTGGCCTGAGGACCAAAGGGTTCCGGGTTCCATTCCAGTCAAGGGCAGATACCTTGGTTGCTGGCTCCTCCTGGAGCTGGGCTGTGCAGGAGGCAACCAATCGATGTGCTTCTCTCACATCAATATTTCTCTCTGTCTTTCCCTCTCTCTTCCATTCTTTATAAAAATCAATGGAAAAATATTATCTGGTGAGGATTAAAAAAAAAAACAAAAACAAAACCAACCCATTAATGTGAAATGCACAGGTTACATTAATTCTACCCCCTGTCCAATCATTGCCTTTGACTGGGCCTGGCTTAAACCCAAGAGAAGGGCAAGCCTGTCAGTTCCTGTAACGCAGGTCCGGGTTCTTGCACATCAGGATTGGATTCTCAGCATGTTAGTGCTTTCCCAATTTTCTGAAGCAGTTGTTATTTCCACAATTGCTCTGATGCTTATTCACACTTGGTTTCCTCTTGACATCTCTGGCAAACACCATCTGGCTTCAGGGAGGAGACTGATGGTGGGTCCTGCATTGTTCTATTGCCTCCTCCTCAGGGAACTTTAACCTCTCCATAGAGTGCCCAAGGAGAGGGCCTCTGAGTCTGTGGGTCCTACTAAGCCAAAGCATCAAGTTTGTGCCATTAGTCCCAGTGGCATCATCCTGATGCTAAATGTAAGCCAGCAGAAATGGTGCTTATAACTGCCTCTCTAAGGGGCTCATCAAAATTTCATGATCCTTTTCACCAGAGCAGTTCCAGCAGGAAGAGGAGCTATCACAGCATAATCATCCCAGTTGTACCCCCTATGATGCTGTAAACTCCCTGCAGGAGAAGCATTGTCTTCCTGGGTGCATGTGTCCTCAGGGCTGATGAATAATCAGTGAAGGAGGGAATGAATGAAGGAGATCAGGGGGGCTGGTCTTCCTCTTAAGCAGAGTCAATAACTGAGCTGAAATTAGAGACTGTAACACAAGGCAGGGCTGGTGAAGCCAGCAGTATGACTTACCAGGTGTTACACTCACCTAGAAAGCCCGTCTTTGTGGTTGCTGCACTCATTAGAGTTGTAATTACATATAACACACCCCTTTTGTTCTACCTGCCTCTCCTCTGAGACTGTAAGTTCCATGTGAATGGGGGACTGGTCCTGTTTTCCTCACCTGGCACTCAACAGACACTCAATAAATGTATTGAATAAATTAATGTTTTCTTTGTCATCTGGTAAACATTTGATTCAAAGTATCAGCTTTCTAGGAAGACAAATGATCATCTGCTATAATTTCAGATTTCCCCCAGTCTTTAAATAGGTAGTGTTTATTGAGTTCTTGCTATGTGCCAGGCATTGTTCTCCACCCTGACTTGTATATTTTAAAAACCCTCACAGCATCTCTCTGAGATAGGCTGTGATAATGCTCATTTCTTGCTGAGGAAACAAACCTTAGTGAGCTTAAGTACTTGCTGAGATCATGCCCTTGATAAGTGATGGAACCACCTGATAATGAAAGGGATTTGCCCCACCCTTTGTGTCTAGAGTCCAACGAAATAGTAAATTGACTAACTGCAAGTCTCTGGAGGGCAGGACAGAGCCCAGACTTGAGTTGACTCTTCTTAAAATTCACCACCTGGATATTTTATTTCCTATATAAACTACTCAGCAACATTCATGAAGTCTCCTCTTCTTCAAAAATGTTTTCTGATATATCATATACTTGCCAGAAAACAACCCAGCAATCCCACTCTTAGGTATTTACCCAAAATGATTTAAAACACATGTTTTCACAATGACTTATAAATAAAGGTTCATAGCAGCTTTATTCTTAATAGCTAAAAACTGGAACCAACCTAAATATCCATCTACTGGTGAATGGATGTGCAAACTGCAGTACATCCATAAAGGGGAATAATACTCAGCAATAAGAAGGAACAGAGTGCTGGGACCCACAGCCACATGGATGAATCACAAAGGTATTATGCTATGAAATAAACCAGACACAGACTATCTACAGCATATGATTCTATTTATCTGACATTCGAGAAAAGGTAAAACTATAAAGACAAAAAGCAGATCAGTGGTTTCGTGGGATGGGTGTGTAGAGGGGAGCAGTTCACTGCTAGGGGACACAGAACTTTGGGAGGGGGGAGAGTCAAAACTTGATTGTGGTAATGACAAAATTGTATATGTATTTGTCATCCAACTGTCCACTAAAGAGAATTAAATTTATTGTATATAAATTATACTAGAGTAAATCTGTTTTTTAAAAAAGTAACATTTTTCCCTTTTATTCCAATGTAATAAAAACTGTATTTTTTCTTATCCTTTTCCTTTTTAATTCAATCAATAGCATCATTCTTAAAATATGTCTAATTTTTAAATAAGAGCAGGAAAACCCTTACTGGAAAGGTGGGTACTAAACACATCCCACTGGACAAGCTGAGCAAAGAGGTCCTTAATTCCGCAACAGCTGGAACAGCATCTGCAGCCCAGGGGTCAGGGGTGACTTGGGGATGCATTTAATTCCAGGGGTATCTTTGTGTGGCTTTATGTTAATCAGATTCCTTGTGACTCTGCATTGACCTTTGTTCTCCTTTTAGTGAAATCTAAAACATTCAGGGAAAATCTGTTTACTTTTATTGAGTGTCACAGGGTGTAAGCTAAATTGTAGTCACCCAGGATTCAGATGTACCCCCCCCAAAAAAAATAATAGAGGGAATGATATAGAAGTGATGCAAGGACATTGGGTCAATGTTAGGAGCTAAGCAACCCAACAGAAAGCTTGCTGTCCCTGCTGAGCCCTAGCCCTGGACCTCAGCCTCCCCTCCCAGGGAATGGTGCCATGGCCCTGGGCAATGGAGGCAGCAATACAAATAAATAGAAGAGCTGTTTAATTAAAAAACTCTGTAAGACGTGGTGAGCTCTGGATGCAGTTTCTGTGACCCCTGGAACAGAGGAGGCCACATGTTAAAGACAAGATTGCCCCTGAGGCTAGTCTCTGGAGCAAGACAGGGACAGGGCAGCAGAGGGTCAGCCAGGGCAGCCTCCAGCTGGAGGGTGATGTCAGACCTCAGCAACATCAGCAGCTTCAAAGTCTCCAAGACTGAAGCTGCAATGGGGCAGTGAGGTTGCAAATCTGTAGGAGCCTCTAGGCCTGATGATTAGCTGGGGTCAGTGGGGACTGAGGTAGGCTGGGGTTCCTGCAAAGAGGGTAGGTCTAGCGTTAAAGAAAACATTGCAAAAAAAAAAAAAAAAAGAAAAGAAAAAGAAAGGAAAATTGCTTTCTTACTATGATAATCACTCTCCCTATCTCTCCCTGTGTCCTCCAGCCGGCATGTGGCTGGGGATAGCACAGGCCATGGACATCACTTTTAAGTAACTGGATTCTGTGCTGTGTAACATGGTTGTGCAACCACATTCCTCTCCTCATTTTCTAATATTCCCACCTACGTGATATATAAATCTCCTTATAAGTCCCACCTCTGCATACGTTTGCAGGAATCCTGTTACATAGCAACTGAATTAGTATTTAGGCCAGCTTAATTAATAAATTGTGGATATCTGCAATCCTTCCAAGCAATTATGGTGTTTCTTCCACTCCAACATGGAATTCAGCCTGTTAGCACAAAAAGTGCAAAGTACACCAAATGATTGTTTGCCTTTCAAAAAAAGTTCTTTAAAATACAACTTGTTTTGATTAAGATGTTTTCATCATTTCTTTTCCTAAATTATGTTTGCTCTGATTGGTATGAGAGATGCCCTGGACTTAGCACAAAAGAAAGGTTTAATCTTTGTTAAATGATTGTTAATTTCTCCCAGAGCCTTAATTTTGCAATCTTTAAATGAAGATAATAATATTACTCCTATAGGATGAAGCTGAGGAGTAGAGACACTATCCTTAAAACATGCAATGTATGGCAGCTATAAAAGATATTTAGCATAGCCATATCACATAAATGCTTGGAAGGAATAGAGAGACTATCTTTTAATCCCAGATCTGCAACTAAATTGTTGATTGACCTTCAGAAAATTTTGTAACTTCTCTATCTTTTTGTGCCCACCAAATTTTCTCAAACATTAAATGAGGTGGTATAGATAAAAACAGGTTAAAAAGAAGGCATTGCTGTTCAGTTTATATAGCTCTGAGATCAGGGTACTTCCTTCAGAGTTAACCAAACTTTTCTTGCCCTAAGAACTAACCCCACTTAGCTATGGAATCAATGCATGCTTGCTGTACAAGCTCATCTTCTATAGTTCATGCATAGTTAATCTGTACCTTCATCTCAACTCAGCTAGAGTTCAGCAGGAGCATTCTAAGTCCTTTGGGGTTTCATAGCACTTCTGAGGAAAAGAAACATGCCTGTGTCCATAAATAAACACCATCCTACTTGTTTTTTTCCTATGAATTACTGTCCAAGTTCTCTTTTCTGCACCTCGATCTGTCTAGAACAGTGCAATACTTATTTATTCATTTGCTCATCCATGCTCATTGGGGGCGGTTTTCCCTCTCCTCATCTTTTGGAACTGTCATCCTTTGTAGATCACTTCTATTAAACATTAGGTGAATGGTTGAGCATCACTTGGAAACTGCTCTGGAATATTGCAAAACATAAAGCAGTCAGGGCAAACAGCTGCAAAACTTGGCGATATATTGAGGTTTCAGTGAGCTCTGGGCCAAGCCCTTGATGGGTTTTGAGGTCCTCAGAGAATGCTGTGTAGGAAAGATTTATTTGGGGAAAGGGTGAGAAATGTCACTTTGCAATTCAGGTACGAGTTAGAGCCAGTCAGCATTTACAAGCATGAGTCTTTGTCTAAATATAGCCTTCATGGTGTGGTCTAAACTGCCCTCATCCTGATGCCAGCAAGTGCTCGTGGTGGCTTTGAAAGAAGCTTAAATCCCAGGGCCATACTTTGAGGGTCTTGCAGGCAGCCCCCTGGGCCAGCCCCTGGATATCCGGGTTCCAATGACTGCCCTGTCCTTTCCACCACCTCTTCTCTCAGTGGTCTAGCAGGGCTTTCATCCCAGTGTACACAGTTCCCTCCCTCCAAGGTAATCCAACGCTGTGGCCTCCAGTTGGCACTTCCTTGAAGACCACCTAGCCTGCTGGAGAAGGCACTGACTGGCAACGTGAGCTTGTATTTCAGCCAGCAGTCATTATGGACTTGGGTGTGTGGGGGGCGCGGCTACAGTGTTTGGACAGGTTCAGGCCTTGGACTGATGAGAGGGCACAGTCCTCTCGTGGCCACGTGCAAGTCCCAGCTTGGAAGGCAGAGCCCTTCCAGCACAATTATAGCCAACAGCTGTAGTTGTAAGCTTGAACCTATGGTCTGAACACATGGTCCCACATGCCTAAGTGATATAGGCTGCAAGTAAACAAAGCTTGATCAGGTGCATGTAATTGAGTAGGCATCAGAATGCTGTAAATATCTTGACCACACCCTTACTTTGCCTCGTGGCATTGGCTATAAAATAAAGACACGGGTTGTAGTCCATGGCGCTGCTGGGTCCCCATCAGGAAAGCAGCATCCCACCGAATCCCAGCTTTCCTTCTCTTGTCTTATCTTTTCTAATCCTTTCATCGCCCCCACTCAGGTTCACTGTTGGCTGTGCTGGTGTGGCACATAAGTGCCCTGGGGCTGAGTATGCCATGGCTGTGCCGGTGTGCCACAGGTGTGCTTCCTAGTCATGCTGACAAGAAGATTTTTAAATTGCATTGTTTGACGGATTTTTATTTGGTGTTAATTTGTATGAGGTTTTTATAAAATTTGAATATTAACCCCTAATTGGATGTATCATTGGTAAATATGTTCTTCCATTCAGTAGGTTATCTTTTCATTTTGTTGATGGTTTCCTTTACATGCAAAATCTTTTTAGTTTTATGTAGTGCCATTTGTTTATTTTCTTTTGTTTTCTTTGTCCAAGGAGATATATCAGAAAATATACTACTAAGAGCAATGTCATGTTACTTCCCACTTCCCAGAATGCCTACCATCAATAAATCCACAAATGACAAGTGTTGGTAAGGATGTGGAGAAAAGGAACCCTTGTGCACTACTGGTGGGAATGCAGACAGGTGCAGCCACTGTGGAAAACAGTATGGAGTTTCCTCAAAAATTTTAAGTTTATCTGCTTTATGGCCTAGTGATTATACTTCTGTGTATATTTCCAAAGAAACTCAAAACACTAATTCAAAAGAATATGCTCATTGGAGCATTATTTACAATAGTCAAGCTATGGAACCCAAGTGCCCATCAATAGACGAATGGATTAAAAAGCTGTGAGAGATAAATATATATATATATACACACAATGGAATATTACGCAGCTTTAAAATAATGAATGAAATCTTATCATTTGCAACAGCATGGATGAACCTAGAGGGCATTATGCTCAGTAAAATAAGTCAGTCAAAGAAAGACAAGTACCATATGATTTCACTTATATGTGGAATCTAAAGAGCAAAATAAACAAACAAACAAAATTGAAACAGAGTCAAAGAGACAGAGAGAAAACTGGTGGTTACCAGAGGGGATGAGGGGTTGGGGCAATGGGTGAAAAATGTGAAGGGATTAGGAAACACAAATTGGTAGTTACAAAATAGTCACAGGGAAGCAAGTAAAGCTTAGGGAATATAGTCAATAGCATTGTGATAGCCATATCTGGGGCCAGTTGGGGTACTGGGTATATTGAGGGGAACATTATGTAAAATATATGATTGACCACTAAGCTATACATCTGACCAATACAAAATACTTTTTTTTTTTTAAATATGACTTTCCTGTCAACTCTGGACCTTGAGGTGCTGGATTCTCTTTTGTCATTATTAATAAAACATTACCTCAAGTTGAGTATTTACTTCAGAGACAAGGGCAGTTTCCTATACCTCATGACATTCAGTGTGCATTAAAGGGCTAGTATTCTGCTAGCATGGCAGAGCCACATATGGCTTTCATGGGCCCTGGGCACTTTTGCTCTCATGAGCTCCCATTTCCATAAAAGATAAACAGCAATAAAAACAAACAAATAAATAAAAATTTTGAATACTGTGCTGGTATAAGACAAGTATTATTCAGTCTGGGTTCATTATTATTATATTTATTTTTTATGATTTAAGAAAATAAAAACATTATCAGGGCCCCTAAAATGATCTTGGATCCCAGGTACTCCTCCTGCTGTGCCGAGTGAAAAAGTCAGCATTATATCGAGGTTCCTCAAGGCTGCCCATGGGTCTCACTGTCTCTTCAACTTGATCTGAGCCCAGAAGATTTCACTACCTGCACTGTGGCATGGAGCTGGTTTCCATTGTTTATTTCTCTCTCTCTTTCCTCCTGATACACAAATCAGAATTATCCCATGGGAATCACATCTTATTTATCTTTGAATCCCACCCTCACTCCCACTTTCTCTAGATATTCAAAAAAATTTTGTAATTAAATTGAAGGTCTAAGATAAAATTTCACAGCCACACATGAAGATGGAAGCTTAAGACACTAATTAGATGTCATGTGCGCACTGTGCTGTGGGATAATCCAAGAGACAAATGATGGCACCGGTTCCCTCAATGGTTCACAGCAGAATGGTGCAAGCAGAAAAAAAAAATGTCCTCTGGTCAAGCTGTGGAGCATCCTGGTTAGGGTGCCATCACAGACTTGGAAGCCGTTAGCCTGATTTTGACTGCCAGCCTCCCTGCCTGTAAGCTCGAAGGCATTGGAGAAGTTCTTTAAACTTTGGAAGGTTTTCTCACTTTTGACTTGAGATCACAATAATATTAGCAACCTTATTAAAAGAGATAATACCTTTGAAGATATTAGGACATCAAATAGCCTGAGATGTAGGGAGTGTTCAATATGTTAGCTCTTATTAGTAGCAGTGTTTAATTATCACCTATATCTTAGTGGTTCCATCCCTAGCTCCAGAAATTTCTGCCCACCATCTCAAAAATTGCATGTTCAATACTGAACTTCTTTTCTTACATTGATATGTGTCAGGGTCTCTTTTTCCCCCCTGTCTATAAGCTCTCTGAGGGCAGCCCTGTCTGTGCCTTCCATCTTTGTTGTCCCAGGACATAGAAAATCACCTCTTTGTGGGGTGGGAAATAGGTACACAGTGATGTTTCAAATGGGTACACAGTGATATTTCCAAGCGAGTGTCACTTGGAGATGTGTAGTGGTTGATTGACCCAGAGAAGTGTGGTGGAGTTGGGACTCATGGGGGATCTGATTAGTGCCAATGTTTGTGGCATTGAGGCTTTTTCACCAAGCTACATCATATCTACCTCTTTGCTGCCTCATGCTGGGCTGAGACTTACCATTGGAGAGAGAGGGATGGAGTTGGGGGAGCAGAAATAAACCTGGAGGTAAACTTTTCGCAAAGCACATTGGAGCCACACAGAACCAGTATATGAAACAAGTAATAAAATGTCTATTCTTAAAGTAAACTTGGAACTTTTTACATGTAGGAATAAAAGCTAAGAACACTTTGCTATGGTAGAATAATATTTTGGAGATTTTAATAGAGATATTGACTGATTTAAAAAAATCTCTCTTCCTTATCTCCCCTCATTCTGGTGGATGGCACAACCAAGATGTAGAAGGCACCTTTCTGTGCTAACCAGAAGGGTGTTGTTCTGGGTTCCTGTGGCAACTTAAAGGGATTTTCACAATGCCTGGAGCCCTTAATGTCCTGCATATGAAGGAGGAAGATGATGTTCTCAAATTTCTTGCAGCAGGAACCCACTTAGGTAGCAACCATCTTAACTTCCTAATGGAACAGTATATTTACAAAAGGGAAAGAGATGGCATCTGCATCATAAACCTAAAGAGCACTTGAAGAAGCTTCTGCTGCAGCTCATGGCATTGCTGCCATTGAAAACTTGGCTGATGTACTAACCAGTGAGCTGTGCTGAAGCTTGCTGCTGCCACTGGAGCCATTCCTATTGCTGGTCACTTTGAGCCTTCACTAACCAGATCCAGGCAGCCTTTCCAGAGCTGTGACTTCATCTTCATCACCATCTTCTTCATTTTTTTGGTAAAAATATAGTTGTATACAATATTATATTAGTTAGGTGTGCAATGTAGTGATTCTACATTTATATACCTTTGGAAATAATCACCATGATAAGTCTAGTAACCATCTGCCACCATACAAAGATACTACAATATTATTAACTGTATTTCCTACACTGTACATTGCATCCCTGTGACTTATTTTAGAATTGGAAGTTTGTACTTCTTAATCCCTTTCATCTATTTCACCCATCTACCCACTTCTCACCCCTCTGGCAACCATCAGTTTGTTCTCTGTATTTTTAGTGTGTTTCTGTTTTGCTTTGTTTATTCATTTGTTTTGTTTTTTAGATTCTACATATTAAGTGAATATCATATACTATTTGTCTTTCTCTGTTGACTTAACATAATGACTCTAGCTTCATCCATGTTGTTGCAAATAGCAAGATTTCACTTTTTATTGCTGAATAATATTCCATTGGTATATATATATATGTGTATATATATATACACACACACATATATATATATATATATAACAACTTCTTCATATTTATCTATTGATGGACACTTGGACACGTAGGATGTTTCCATATCTTGGCTATTATGAATAATGCTGCAATGAACATGGATGCATACATCTTTTTGAGTTAGTGTTTTGATTTTCTTCAGATAAATACACAGAAGTGGAATTGCTGAATTGTATTTTAATTTTTTGAGGAACTTCCACACTGTACTCCATAGTGGCTGCCCCAATTTGCATTCCCTACAATAGTACATGAGGGTTCTCTTTCTCCACATCCTCACCACACTTGTTATTTGTTGATTTTTAAATGATAGCCATTCTGACATGTGTGAAGTGATATCCATTGTGGTTTTTATTTGCATTTCCCTGATGATTAGTGATGTTGGGCATCTTTTCATATATCTATAGGTCTCCTTTGGGGAAAATGTCTATTCATGTCCTCTGCCTATTTTGAGCTTTTGTTGTTTGTTTGTTTGTTTGTTTTTTAATGTTAAATTGTTTGAGTTCTTTACAAAGTTTGGATGCTAACCCATTATTGGATATATCATTTGTAAATATCTTCTTCCATTCAGCAGGCTGCCTTTTGTTTTGTTGATGATTTCCTTACCTGTGCTGTATGGTTTGATGTAGTCTCATTTGCTTATTTTTGCTTTTGTTTCCCTTGCCAATGTTTCTAAGACTGATGTCAAAGAGTTTACTGCCTATGTTTTCTTCTAGGAGTTTTATGTAATTCAGGTATTACATTTAAACCTTTAGTCCATTTTGAGTTTATTTTTGTATATGGTGTAATAAAGTGGTAGGGTTTCATTTTTTTACATGCATCTGTCCAGTTTTCCCAACACCATTTATTAAAGAGACTCTCTTTTCCCCACTGTATGTTCTTGCCTAATTTGTTGTAAAAGACCTGAGTAGACACTTCTCCAAAGAGGACATGCAGAAAGCCAACAGACTATGAAAAGATGCTCAAAGTCACTGATTGTCAGAGAGATGCAAATTAAAATCACAATGAGGTAACAATTCACACTTCTCAGAATGGATATTATCAATAAATCAAGAGTTTGTAAAGAAAAGGGAAACCTCATGCACTGTAGGTGAGAATGCAGATTGGTGCAGCCACTATGGGAAACAATATGGAGTTTCCTCAAAAAATTAAAAATGGATCTGCCTTACAACCCAGTGATTCCACTTCTGGAGATTTATCCAAAGAAACCTTAAACACCAATTTGAAAGAATATACATATGCCTACCTTCATTGCAGCATTATTTACAATAGCCAAGCTATGGAAACAACCCAAGTACCAATCAGTAGACCAGTGGCTAAAAAAGCTTTGGTGCATATATGCAATGGATTATTACTCAGCCATGAAAAAGAAAGAAATCTTACCATTTGTGACAGCATGAATGGACCTAGAGGGTATTATGATCAGTGAAATAAGTCAGAGAAAGACAAATAACATATGATTTCACATATATGTGGAATCTAAAGAACAAAAAATGAACAAATAAAATTGAAACAGACTCATAGACACAGAGAGCAGACTGGTGGTTATGAGAAGGGAGAGGGCTTGGGAGACTAGGTGAAAGAGATGAAGAATTAAGAAGTACAAGTTGAAAAAAAAAGTACAAGTTGAGAGTTACAAATAGTCATGGGGATCTAAAGTAAAGCATAGGGAATGTAGTTAACAGTGTTTCAATAAGTATGTATGGTGCTAGTTTGGTATAGGAAATATTGAGGGGAACATTATGATTATATTACCACTAAGCTATAACACCTGAAAGCAATACGAAATAAAATTGAAAGGAAAATAAAAGAATGATGCCCCAGCCTGGCTTACTTTAGATTGATTTTGTTGCCTGACACATAGTAGGTGCTTGATAAATGTTAACCAATGAATAAATGTCTGAGCTTCTGTAGAGCCTTGGTTGTTCCAGAGGAACATAATTTTTTTCTCTTCAGCCAGGTCCTTAGGCACTAGAGCTGCTGTTGATGCTTGTGGCCCAGAGCTACTCAGATGCCACTAGGTGACCCCCCTCCTCAGGGATTGAGTCAGACAGTGTCTTATTTTGGAAGTGCTTTACCCCTAGTTCAAACTCCCTGTTTTATAATGGCCTTTTGACTTGACTTTCTTCCCTCACTAGTCTGTAAATTACTAGAGCAGACAAGTATATTCTCAGCACAATGGCTGGCAAATATTTGTGAAATTAAATGATAATGTGATGAAATTACAGCAGCTTCACCAATCAAGGCCAGACAAGGGCTGCACAGACTCAACTCAGCATTATCAAATGGCAGTAAATTGATAATCTCTGATCTGTGCTACTTTTCACAAGGTGCTTACATTGTTAATAATATCTATTTCTGAATCTTTGAATTTCCAGTAGGAAACATTTATGTTAAGCAAGCCAACCTGGCAGGTATTCCCAGATGCTCAGGCCAGAGCAGCAGGCTGAATGCCTAGGGCCAGACAATCCTCCACTACACCATGCTCTAAGGTGCACAAAGTGGGATAGAAAAGAGGGAAGGAGAGGAGTCTCTGATTATCCTGTGATAATTAGAGGGTGCCTGAAGCTAAGAGAGGAATCATGGAGCTGAGCAAACAAAATATAGCCAGACAGATGCTACAGGCCTAGTTACCTGCCTCTTTAAGTTCACTGGGGCTACAGTAGGGATCTTGCTGGTTTGAGGTCCATTCCCCAGGGAGTAGGATGATGCACAGATGCCCACTGGTGGTATTGTCTCAAAGTGCAAGGCTCCAGATGCCGGGTGGTCTCCAGAGGAGAGTGGTGGGTCCACCCAGAGGAGCAGCATCACCTATTAAGGAAAGAAAAGAATCAATTGGGGGGCAGGAAAGCCAGAGTGCCTTAATTAAGTGCCTGACATTGTGAGATGTTTTCTTAGTGAGTCTATGTCCAGTTAGTCTTTGTGGATTGATTTTGTGATTACATCTTGAAGTCTGGCTGCCAGGAGCCTTGATAAAATCTTTACATCTACATTAATCAGAATGCAGGTAAGTAGCATGGAGCACTTGCCAGATGTGTCCAGCAGATGAAGGCCTTCACTGAGGAAATCAGTGCTCCTGGGGTCAACATTAACTATCAGGTTCAATAGCCCAAAAGGGCTGAGCAGTGAGGATGGGTAGCAAATTGGGTGGGGCTGGTATTGACATGCCTGGAGACCTTGTTGAGAAATCAACAAAGCCCAGTGCTGAGGAAGAGCCACAGGGCCCATTCCTGAACTCTTAGGAACAGGAAGATTCTCTTACCAAAGAGTGGGGAGATAGGGTCCAGATATAGGCCCAGGCCACTGCCAACTGGCTCTGAAAGAGGATCAGGACTTTCCCAAAGAAGCAGGAATGATTTCACAGATTAGAACTTATCCTAAGGGTAGGGTAGGTTCTTTTCATCCCTGTACACAGATGAATCATCCTATTAAGTCATAAATCTTTTCATAGTTTATCCAGCAGGTAGTTATGTATTAACTAGAAAGCAAGGCAATACATGGCTCTTGGGTGGGCAAGACATTTGGGAAGATGATTTTTCTTACCTTAAAATGAATAGGTTAAAAATAATATGATTTCCTAAATCAAGCCCTGTTCAAGAACCTGCAGGACCCAACTCTTAATTCAGAGTCCAAACTATCATGCAGTTTGAATTATTTCATCATAAAATTACATCTGTATACCCACAGTTTTTTTCACTTGTGCCTCTAAAAGTCAGTTACCAATGTAGTTGTTTACATAGTATGACTGGAAGTTTCTTTTTGGAAAAGCACACACTAGTTAACCAAATAAAAGTTTTCAAATCACAAGCTAAATGGGCTCCACTTATTAAAATAGTTGTAACCCATTTGATGAATGACTACATTGAGGCTTTTAGGATCTTGCTATATGTTTCATGATACTAGTAAGTGAAGTGGGCAAAGAACAAAGGGATCCTGGCATTCCTCCATTTGTTTGCATTGAGGATGCACTTTTCACCATGTGTGTGCCTTACCCAGTGCCCCTTGAATTCACAGATACAGCAAGCATTCTCTCTTCTGGCTTCTTGGAAAAGACAGGCCTCGAGAAGTGATTTCTGAGAAAAGCAATACCCCTCAATGAAAAACTGGTCATAAAACATAAAAGAGAAACTCCCCTCCTCTCACCAACAGTAATGCGTCTTCTACTGTATCCTGCCTTCTAAAGGCTTCAAACAGTGAAAGAGCAGAATTTGAAACATTTGCTGCATTAAGGCAAAATTGAGCTTAGCCAGGATCTTTATGGGTCTTATAAATATTTATACTTAATAACATCTGGGCTGAGCCTTAGTTTTGAAGCTCATGTTTGCTGAATGAGTCTCTCTCTCTGTCTCTCTCTCTTTTTTTTTTTTTTTAATGAGAAATGAGGTTGGGGAAGACACCTTTAGTTTGGTATTTTACAGTTTTCATATTTTTTCCTGTTAGCATATCTCACAAGAGCCAAAGCAGCGTTTGTTTGATTTATTCATTTTATTACTAGTCAAGAGGCACATAGTGAAATGGGAAAAGAAAAAGGGGCCTATTGAAGGTGGAAGCTCTCCTAGGACCAGCTCACACAGCTGAGGGTTGCACAATTATCTGCAAATGTCAGGGCCTCAAATCCAGTTTTGCCTGAATTCTATGATTGACTGTCCCAAAGGTCCTGAATTTCATCTAAATAATTGCATAATGTTCTTACTTTGTTTTACCTGAGGAGACTTAGTCATGAGAGTCAAACAAATGCTATTGATCTCCTCAGGTTCTCCACAAGCTGTTCAAGGAGTGATTTATTATTTTTAGACAGGTCAAAATCAGCCATGTTGGCATAGCCAGAGAGCTATTATACCTTTTGAATTCAAAGGAGAAAAATGTATGGATGCAAATGAAGTCAACCCTAAATTTTCTGCACTGGGAGAAGAGCCGGCTATTCAAAACTCACTGGCATTTGGTTTGGAAACGGGTTTGTACTTTTAATCAAATCCAGTTCTTTAAAATTTTGTGGAAATTCACTTCAGCAAAGCAAGTAACCTTTCTTTGAATCCCGACTTTAGAAGGAGCTAGAAAGAAATTTCTTTCCTCATCTCTTCCCTTATGTATACATCAATAAAACCAGGGGGGCTGGAGGGGAAGGAGAGACAGCTTTCTTGCTGGCTTTGAAAGGTTTTAGGAAAAGCAGTACTGTCCTTTCAAATGTCCTGGAGCAAAATAGGCAGTGTAACTTTAGTTGCAAGGGCCCCCCACAGGGATGAATGCTGCAGGAAGGCAAATGAAGCTAGATCTCCATAGAAGTAAGGAAGGAATAAAAATGTTTCCTGCAGAAAGAGGGAGCTGTCAACTCAGAAAATAATGAAATGGGCCCTTGTTGGGTAGCTCAGTGGGTTAGCGCATTGTCCGGATATGCCACTGTTGCAGATTCGATCTCTGGTCAGGGCACATACAAGAATCAACCAATGAATGCTTAAGTAAGTAGAACAACAAATCGGTGTCTCTCTCTCTCTCTCTGAAATCCATAAATAAATAAAAAAGAAAAAATGAAATTATAAGTGTTGTCAGTGAATTTGAGAGATTTGCCTCAGATAAAGCAAAATGCAGATCATTGCACACACAGCAGATGCACACAAAGGGACACAAGGAAGGATAGTTTGACAGAGAAGTGACTTGCTCAAGGTCACTTAGGAATTCAGTTCTTCGGTTTATTTCCCACAGAGCCTGTGACTGCGGGCCTCTGACCACCAGTACTTACATTGTATCACCTTGAATTAGGTCTACAAACATTTTTCTTCTTTTCTGACCATAAATGAGTATGAGTGAAAAACTTTAACAATTCCATTCTTGGCACTGGCCTTTTCTACTAAGCTGCCTCTGGGCATCACATCATCTCCTTTGAAAAAGGAGATAAGTCTCCACTCTATTATTAGAAGTAAATGTTTTGAGAAAGTGATTTTTTCCCACTCTCAGCTTGTCATCCAAAATGTGACAGAAAGTGAGAGTAAAATAGAATATAAATGTCCCACTCCTTGACTTGGAAGTTGGTTTTTGTCCAACTGTGGAGGAAGCCTTCAAAATGAGATAGCAGGTAGAATTACGCTTCATTTTCCTAACGATACAGGCACTATAATAACCTTGGAAAAGTAATCCTCAACATGATACCCATAGGAATATTTCTAATAAGTAATTTGAAATCATATAACATTCCTTCCATGATGCAGCGCCAGGGAACCGTGAGGAGATTAATTTTCTCCTGTTTTTCTAAATGAAGCTGGGAGGCAGGAAGAGGGGCATTGCCTACTTAATACTAGTGCTCTGACACTGTGTGACTATGTTCTTGGGCCCACATCCAAATGGTCCTCAGGCTGAGAGAAACCAAAGCTGAAAGCTGAGAACCATCAATCTCTAATGCTGAGCTTTTTCAGATGCTTTCTGAAAATCAAATATGCACACGATGACCAGTGCATCCTGTGCTTTCTAAAGGCTGGGGCCCCTGGGAATGGGCTGATGAAAAGAAACCCCAGGAGGAATTGACAAAAATCTAGCCTTTGAGACAGAGGCTCAAATTTCAGAAAAAAAAAATTTTGCTTAGAACAGTTTGAAGAAACAGAAATTCTTTATGCCAGAAAGAGAAAGGGACATAGAAGACATCCAGTCAAGAATTTTAAATATAAGAAAAAGTAATATTAGTAAAATATTAGTATGCAGCATCTGGTTGAGGAATTACATTAAAATATTTTTCACTAAATGGAATAGAAACCATTCTAAATCATGACTGTTCTGTTGGACACACTTCTTACAATAATAGCCACCATTTAATGGGCACTTAGTAGATATCAGGCACTAAATTGGGTATTTTACCAGCATAATCTTGATTAATCCACAAGAAGAAGGAATTATTATCCCCATTTTCCAAATAGAGAAGTTGAGGTTCAGAGAGGTCTGGCCTCAAGATCACACAGCTGGTGTGTGGAATAGCCAGGACCCAAATAAAGCTTATTATCTTGTCAGTCAGCTGCCTGCCTTGTATAATGCATCACCCTCCTAGGCCCTTTCCCACAACAGAGAAGGAAGCTGCGCCTTAGTCAGGCCCAGAGGAAAGCTGGGATTCTCTGGAGAAATCTAAGTGAACAACCACTTGGGAGCCCCATTCTAACAATACACTAATGAAATGCAGGACACAATAGATTTACTAAAATAAGTATTTTTTACTGTATGAGGGATATAGTCAGTAATATTGTGATAACTATGTATGGTGTCAGGTGGGTACTAGACTGGCGCGATCATCACTTAAGTTATACAAACGTCTAACCACTATGCTGTACACTTGAAACTAATATAATATTGAATTGTCAACTGTAATTGAAAAATTAAAATAAATTTAAAGTAAAATAAGTACTTCCAGTGCCATCAGTTTGATAAGAAGAATGACGAGGCATGTGATCTTTCTGAATAATGTACAGAACATGAACCAGAAAGGCGGAGGAAAACATGTTCACACCAGATTGAACTCAGGCTGAAAAAGCAACAAAAGTGACGTCTGTAATTAGGAGCAATTCATTCATTCAGGGAAAGCAAAAGGGGAGCATTTCTGACAAGCCTTGATGCTACAACCAATATTATCTTATATTTTAAAAAATAATTGAGGCTGATACAGGGCTTTTGCAGATCCACTGTTACCAGGGGAGGAACTGGGGTTGGCCAGCAGTTGAGGATAGCAACCAATTTTAGTAGCCTGGGGAAGGAGAAGAGAAGCAATGAAATTCAATATCCCAGAAGGTAAAGTTCTGTGCTTTAGAGAACAAAAGAAAACATGCTTAATGGTGTAGAATAATAAAGAGAATGCTTTTTATTCATAGGGTATTGGGTCCTTCAAAGACTTTTGTAAATAGTACATCCATTGCCATACACCTGTGAGGCATTGTTATTTGCAGGGTGCTCTCTGGAGTGACCCTGCTGGCTGACAGTGGTAAGAAAGCACCAAACAATGATTGCATTCCCAGTTTGAAGGGCTTAGGCTCTGAAACTACCTGGGAAGAGAATAACGCAATGGGGGCTGGGGCCCCATAGCCTGCTCTTTTTGCCTTTGGGTGGGGAATTTTGGTGTGGTCTCCTGAAAGATGAGGTCACTCTGCTCTTCTCTCTCCCTCACTCACTCTTTGCTGAGTTGCTCAGGGGAGGGTGGGTATGGGTAATAAAGAGTTCAATCCTTTTATAGATGACAAGTTTTAGAGAATGTGTGATGATTTATAAATGTTTTGGCTTATAAACCCTCTAAAATAATTTTGAAAAATGCTGTACTTCCACCCATATTTTTTGGTTGATTTCTGAGTTTTTTCATCCTAAATTTACATAATTGCAAAGGCTGTTCCTTCTGGCATATGGTAAAATTTGAAAACTCAAAACATAATTGTTATTTAACTGTTTTAAATGTGTCCAATTGAATGATTTTATACTGATCAGCATCCATTTTTTAAAATATAAGTACAAACACCTCTCTTTGACATATATTTCCATTCTAGTTCTTTTTAGGGCCCACCTGATCATATATTTTTGCACATATTTGTTATGATCACTCACATGTTTCTGGGATAGATATATATGTGTATATATTTACATATATTTACATTTATAGCATTAAATGTTTTCTTCTGCATTGCGGTATTATAATTATTAATAAACAATTGACCATAACAATATAAAGATTGTACAAAATTTGAAAAATAATTATAAGCATAAAATTAAAAAAAAATTTACTGTGTTAATGAGATGAAAGGGGGTTTATGGTGTCTTGAATTGTTCCTTTGTTCTTGTGTCCTGGAGGTTTTTATACCTGGGACAATGCAGCATAGTAAGGTTTGGTTGTTTTTTTGTTTTGTTTTGTCTTGTTTTTTTTTTTTCTTTTTTTTTTTTTTTTTTTTTTTTTTTTGCAGACTGGTGCAGCCACTGTGGAAAACAGTATGGAGTTTCCCCAAAAAATTAAAAATGGAACTTCCATTTGACCTGGTAATCACGCTTCGAGGAATATATCCCAAGAATTCAGAAACACCAATCAGAAAGAATATATGCACCCCTATGTTCATAGCAGCACAATTTACAATAGCTAAGATCTGGAAACAGCCTAAGTGCTCATCAGCAGATGAGTGGATTAAAAAACTGTGATACATCTACACAATGAAATACTAAGCTGCTGTAAAAAAGAAGGAATTCTTACCATTTGCAACAGCATGGATGGATGGAGAGCATTATGCTAAGCAGAATAAAAGCCAGTTGGAGAAAGATAAATATCATGATCTCACTCATTTGTGGAATATAATGAACAACATAAGCTGATGAACAAAAATAGATCCAGAGATATAGAAGCATCGAACAGACTGACCAACCTCAGAGGGGAAACAGGGAAGGGAGGAGTAAGAGATCAACCAAATGATTTGTATGCATGTATATAAGCATAACCCATAGACTCAGACAGTAGGGGGTTGAGGGCATGTGCTAGGGTGTGGGAACAGCCAGGGAGAGGTCAATTGGTGGCGGGGGGAGAAGACACATATGTAATACTTTAAACAATAAAGAATGAAAAAAAATAGAAGAAAAAATTGTGGCAGGGTGTAACTATTTTTTCTCTTTTCCGTCCAGCGCGGCATGTAACTATTTTCTCTCTTTTCCGTGTCCAGAGCGGCTAGAGAGCGGGTCCAGTTCCTGAGTAGAGGAGCTGGGGATTGAGAAATAAAAGAAAGAAAGAGACAAGACACAGAGATAGAAGAAAAAAGCTGGAAACCGGGTGGGACCGCTGCCCTCTTCTGCTGGGGAGACAGTGACCTAGAGCCATGCAGCGTGTTTATTTTATACCCCCAAATACCAGGAAGTTTCACCAAAAGTCAAGACAAAGTAGATTATTTGCATTCTTGAGTAGGCCCAAGCATTCCTGGTGCTTGACTGGATTTATATATCAAAACCCACTACCCAACACCTGGACTGAAATGAAGGTCAAGATGATAACACCCTTGCCTTTTTGGCAAAGTGTGTTCCCAGGGTGTGACTTTGTTTGTCGCCTTGGGTTCAGCTGACAATTCAAAGAAATGCCCATGTGCCTTCCCAGGCGCTCTCTACATCTCACCCTTTTTTTGTTTTTAAGTTACTATAATAAAAGTAAAATTTAAACATCAAGAACAAAGCTCTAATATTAAAACAATTGCAAACAAATGCCAATGCAAAAACCAAACTACATAAATGTTATCATTTTAAAACTTGAACGTCAAGAGCAAAACTCTTGCTATTAAAATAATAACAAAACAATGCCAATGCAACACAGCAATAAGAGAGAAATCAAAACTACAGACATCTTAACATTTTTAGCTATTAAATGAAAGAAAGTTTCTTTTGCTGCTGGTGTATATTTACTCAGAGTCCTCGGACTTGACTGCGCAAGACTTTGCAGAAGACTGGCAGCTAACAGATGCTAGCATGAGCAGGAACATGGTTGAAGAAGTAGCTTCAACTTCTTGCTTTTAAACAATCTGCTGCGCTTCAATCGTTAACTTCTTCAGATGATCCCATATTGGCACCTCGGTCCCTTGCGTAGCTTTCAGTTTTCTTCTTCTTCCACTTTGCTGTCATTGGGGCAACTCTCAGTCCTTTTGAGTGGAGAGACAAGGAGCTTCTCTGGGTCCATTGTGGTGATGGACGTAATGCTCTGTCACCCAAATTGGCTGCACTGCTCCTCCTGGAAAGATGCAAAACACAACCTCTTCCCCACATTATTACTGATTCTGATAAAAACTCTTGTCTTGTTTATGCTTTCTTCCACTGGGCTAACTTGGTGGAGGCTATTGTACAGGAGGCCTGATGGCTTTTGGCTGCTGTATGACCCTCTGCATCACAATTCAAAAATTTCAAAGTATAAAGAGCATGACTGAGTTTGTTTTGAGGTGACACATAACATCCGTCTCCCCCTTTCTGTTTTAAATATATATTTTTTTATTGATTTTCACAGAGAGGAAGGGAGAGGGATAGAGAGCCAGAAACATCGATGAGAGAGAAACATCGATCAGCTGCCTCCTGCACACCCCCTACTGGGGATGTGCCCGCAACCAAGGTACATGCCCTTGACCGAAATCGAACCTGGGACCTTTCAGTCCGCAGGCCGACGCTCTATCCACTGAGCCAAACTGGTTTCGGCCTCCCCCTTTTTGTTTTAGTAATTGCATTTTAAGAGTATGATTGGCTCTTTCCAATATTGAGTGACATCCATTTTGCCAAATTTGATTAGGTTTAAGTCCTTGGGGATTTACCCTAAAGTTGGCACAGGGAGGTGGATAACACACTGAGGACATTGCTTCCAATAAAACATGGAAATTGTCATTCTCAAATAACATTTTGAAGGCTGAAAAATAAATGAAAAAGTTCCTCTGAATTAGTGTGCCCTAGAGTAGCTGTTTCAATAATTTTGGCTATACTTACCACATAAGCACTATCACTATAGGTTGATGGGCTCTGTAGCAAAATCTGTTAAGGCATAAATAAGAGCTTATATTTCTACTGAAATATAAGGGGTTTGAAGGACCTTTGCTCCCCTGCTGCAGTAGATCCAGCCTTTCCAGAACTGGATCCATCTGTAAAAATGGTTCATGCCTGGGGTATAACATCTCTTTTAATGTGGTAGCTAATACCATTCCCTGTGTTAGAAATAAGGCAAGCCCCCAAGTCAGGGGTCCTGGTAGAACACAAAACATTAAATATTTTGACTTCTATGCAGAAGGGTGCGCACACATGGTCTGGAAGCACACACACACCGAGCTTCTTTACCCTTGGTCCTGGGCAACCTGCAGCAACTCACAGCTGCTGACTGCTAGCATGGCAAGGTGTCTTCACCATCTTTATTTCTGGACTGTTTCTCCTCTGTTCTCAGGGGCCACTGCTTTTTCTGTGGTTGGAACAGTCTTGTCAGGTCCTCTCTGGGATCCATTGTTGCAGGAATTCACATGGTCTTAGAGTTTTCTGGAAATATACAAACATTCTCGACCAAAGGTTAATAAAGGAATCTTTTCTATAAATTAGACTTGGGATCTTTTTGATTTTTGTCCAAACGATTTTTCTTTGGCTTATTTTGACACCATCAGATTTTATGGTGTCTTGTTATCAGCATTATAAATGAATAATAATTTTTAAAGTAAAAATTTTTAAAGCAATTAAGGCTTGATGTAATTTACTTACAGGATATTTCTTTCAAGATATTATTCTACTATAAAGGTCCGGTGCACGAAATTCATGCACGGGGTCGGGGGGGTGTCCCTCAGCCCAGCCTGCACCCTCTCCAAACTGGCACTCGGACATCCCTCTCACAATCCAGGACTGCTGGCTCCCAACTGCTTGCCTGCTTGCCTTCCTGATTGCCCCTAACTGATTTTGCCTGCCAGCCTGATCACTCCCTAACCACTCCCCTGCCAGCCTGATTGATGCCTAACTGCTCCCCTGCCAGCCTGTTTGCCCCTAACTGCCCTCCCCTGTAGGCCTGGTCACCCCTAACTGCCCTCCCCTGCAGGCCTGGTCCCCCCCAACTGCTCTCCCCTGCATGCCTGGATCCCCCCCAATTGCCCTTCCCTGCAGGCCTGGTCGCCCCCAACTTCCCTCCTCTGCCAGCCTGGTCACCCCTAACTGCCCTCCCCTGCAGGCTTGATCACCCCCAACTGCTCTCCCTTGCAGGTCTGGTCCCTCCCAACTGCCCTCCCCTGCTGGCTGATCGCCCACAACTGCCCTCCCTTGCAGGCCTGGTCCCTTCCAAATCCCCTCCCCTGCTGTCCATCTTGTGGCGGCTATCTTGTGTCCACATGAGGGCAACCATCTTTGACCACATCTTTGGTCAATTTGCATATTACTCTTTTATTAGATAGATCCCCCATTTTTTTTTTATTTTATTATGAGGATTTTGTAAAATTTTTTTATGCAGTCTTGATAACCTTTTATTTTTAATTTTTGAACAGAAATATGACTGCTTTGAATTCATAACATGTTTAGCAATTTTACTATGAGATGAACCATCAATAAAAATTTTTGTTAATACTTCAGGAACAGTTTTTTTTTGTGTGTGTCCAGTACAATTAAGTTTTTATGAATATTCACTTATTTCAATTAGCCAATTTAAGTTAGTCTGAAATAAGGTTAATTTATTTATTAACTTTAACTTTATTTGTCCTAGATTATGGACAGTAAATGACATTAAGTTTCTGCAATTAGTCTTTAACTTTACATAAAATTTATCAGGGAGGCAAAAACACAAAGTATTTACTTTAATTTTAGAGGCCAAATATATAGACTTTTAATTAGTTCTTAAGATGTTTGAAGGAAACCTGTCTTTACTTCCTTCCAAAATAATTTTCAGGCTACAGAGTTTTATTTAAAAACCTTTGTCTTTACACCAGCCTACAGGGCTACTGCTTAAAACTGGCAGATATTGCTAAATAGCCATATTACAAGAAATTTCATTACAATTAAGTTGACTACTATTTAACTGTCAGATTTAATACTTTAACAACAATCTTAGTTTATACTGTAAATATTAGGGGAAGAGATTTCAAAATTTTCAAATTTCTCCTTTTTATTAAGCTAGAATTTTATTTTTTTATTTTTTTATTTTTTAATATATTTTATTGATTTTTTACAGAGAGGAAGAGAGAGGGATAGAAAGTTAGAAACATCGATGAGAGAGAGACATCGATCAGCTGCCTCCTGCACGACCCCCACTGGGGATGTGCCCACAACCCAGGTACATGCCCTTGACCGGAATCAAACCTGGGACCCTGCAGTCCGCAGGCCGACACTCTATCCACTGAGCCAAACCAGTTTCGGCTAGAATTTTATTTTTAAAGAGTATCCCCTTTGGCTTATTTGCATATGCAGGGGGATTATGGGAGGTCTCAGTAACTTTCTTAGAAGACTTAATCAAATTGCTTACAAAGACACTGGCTTATTCAAAGGAAGGAGGTTGGCCTTTGCTGTTTCAAGATGGTGGCCCCATGGGAGTGGCAAGCCATGATGCCAACATGGTGGCTGCTAAGCCAGGCAGTCCTCATGGTGGCTTCTAATCTGTTCTTAGATTTCACTTTGATTCAATTACTTATAAAAACATTGGCTTCTCATGTAACTTAATTTATATGAGACCTTGATTATATTTTAAAAGCTAATTTATTAAAATAATTTAAGTAGGTATTTTTCTTAAAAAAGCAAAGCAAGCAAATTCAGTAAACTTATAGGTCTGATTCACAAAGCACAAATGCTGCCCCACAACCAACCCATTCAAAATACAGACTGCTTGGGGCTTTTGTCTTTCTTGAAATTCTACTGCTGTTAAAAAATTTGGCTGTATTTAAGAAATATATTGTTACTTTATTTTGCCCTTCATAGAGGCCAAAACCTTCATAACATTTAATATATGTATATAAGTAAAATATATTGATTAATTTTTATTTGATAAAGCTTTCCATGCGATTTCAAGTACCAATCGGTTCAATCAAAAAATATTTCTTTTAAGAGAGAACAGACTTTTGAAAACATTTCAGGGCCCATGAAATGTCCAAAAGTTATTCTCAAAGTCTTGAAATATACTTGGAAAGATCAAATACTTATATACTTATATATATGATTTGAAGATTATATACTTAAATTATCTTAAAGAATATCAATTAAATTTAAACTGGATCACAGAATTAATCCTCTTTTTTAATTAGAACAATAAGTAACATATTTTGAATTCCTAATTATTTCAGAGAAAATGCAAAATTATTTTCTCAAAAATAAACTGCTATACTCTAGGCATTTAGTTACCACAATTATATAATTTCTCCCAATTCAATCTGAACCTTAAACTTTCAGAGCTTCAAATTTTAGGTAGCAAATTAAATACTTAGCATTTCTCAAATCAATAATTCTTTTACATTTTTAAGGATACATTTCAAATAAAATACAAGGCATATTCAATTAATAGATTAAATTCTATCCTCTAGACTTCATATGAGGCATACTCAGATCAATATTTCAGTATTATATCATTTCAATATATTTAGATATAAGTTTTTATCATTTGATTTAGTAAACTTCAAAGTTTTTAAGTTTCCAGCTGACAGGCCTGGCTCAGAAGCTTGACTTTTATTTTTTCCCAGGTTAAATCTGCCATCTTTAAGCATGGTGAAGATGAGACCTTTTAAAATGGCTTTCTTGGGGAGTGGGCGTCCATATTGGATTGCCACGTGTCTCCCTTCCCCCACCTCCTTCTTGCTTTGGGGGAAAATTCAGTGATGGTCTGGCATCTACTATTTTTATTTTCATTATTATTTCAATTTTTATTTATTTTAATTTTTATTTTTTAAGGAAAGAAAAATATTTTTTAAGATAAAGAATCATTGGCAGTTGCTGAGAGGTTCCTTTAATCCTTTCTACTTGGTTCAGCCCGATACAAGTAGTTTGAGGCTCCAAAAAAATGAAATATGAAATCACTTTCAGCCTGCATCCAGCCATAAATGCTGGGCAGCTGCCAGCAAAACCTTTCTTATCCCACTCACAGTGATGCTTGTCCCGCTCTGCCTCAAACTCTAGCTCCTGCTCATAATTACGAGATAAATCTTTATCAGGTGGGCTTTTGACTGCAGTCGCAGGAGCAACATGTGGAGGCGGAGGAGGTGCAGAGGGGGGAAGTGGTATTTTTAGAGATTCACACCCCTCCACTGTAGGCTGTAAAGCCGTGCCTATACCCTGCTTAGACATTCTTAAACTCTCTTGCACTGGATCAAGACAATCACAAATCAAAGTAGGAATAGTAATCTTCTCTGGACCTTCTGCTGAGTATTGGTCACGCAACTGCTTTCTGACCTTTTCCCACGTTTCATCAACAAAACTTAAGAAATCAAGAATCTGACTACGCTTAACAGAGAATCCTTGAGCTTTGAGCATAGTTTTAAACATTTGAGAATTACCCAAGTTTTACACCCAGTTAATACAACTTGCAACAATTTGCTCCTTATCTTGCTTCTTTAATCTGTGGTGCGCACACTTCTTGGAGCGACCCCCTCGCTTCTTGCCTCTGTACTCAGTGGGACCACGTTAGGTGCCAAATGATGCAAATATTTCTCTCTTTTCTGTGTCCAGCGCAGCTAGAGAGCAGGTCCAGTTCCTGAGTAGAGGAGCTGGGGATTGTGAAATAAAAGAAAAAGACAAGACACAGAGATAGAAGAAAAAAGCTGGGAACCAGGTGGGACCACTGCCCTCTTCTGCTGGGGAGACAGTGACCCAGAGCCCATGCAGCGTGTTTATTTTATACCCCCAAATACCAGGAAGTTTCACCAAAAGTCAAGACAAAGGAGATTATTTGCATTCTTGAGTAGGCCCAAGCATTCCTGGTGCTTGACTGGATTTATATATCAAAACCCACTACCCAACACCTGGGCTGAAATGAAGGTCAAGCTGATAACACCCTTGCCTTTTTGGCAAAGTGTGTTCCTAGGGCGTGACTTTGCCTGTTGCCTTGGGTTCAGCTGACAATTCAAAGAAATGCCCATGTGCCTTCCCAGGCGCTCTCTACAGCAGGGGAGATGGCAAAAAACACAAATGCTTATTCTCAGGCCAATTAATTTTTAGGAGAGAAAATTTATGGAAGTTAAGAAACTGGACATTAATTTTCTTGAAATTATCTACATACTAGGGCACGAATTCGTGCACCTTGAAAGGAACTGTGGGCCGTGAAGCTGAAGTAGGCATAGGGGTGGGTCTCTGCCCATCCTCTGTGCCCCTGCCCAGTCCCTCCTGCCATGGCCCCTGGTCCCCAGCCCCACTCCCACCACTGCCACTCCCACGTGCTGATGGTGCTGGCCCCACTCGCACCTGCTGACAGCGCGGAGCAATTGGGGCTGGCGCCAACAGCCGGTGCAAGTGGGTTAGTGGGTGTGAGCAGTGGCTGCTGCCCTGATTGCCCCTCAGGAGCAGGGGGAAGTGGAGAAGCCCTCAGGGGCGATTGGGGCTGGCAGCCACTGCTCACACCTACTAACGGTGCTGAATGATCGGGACCAGTGCTGGGCACTGGCAGTGGGTGTGAGCAGTGGTTCCAGCACCAGCAGTGGGTGTGAGCACAGGGTGGGACTGCGGTGCACAGGAGCAAAGAATTTTCAGTAACCACCAGAGGCTTGCTCGGATGACAGTGATTAGTGCCCCACCTTGGCCTGGCACCCCTGCTCACCTGCTCCACCATCCCGCCATGGCCAATGCCTGCCATGTTCCATGTGCACCCCCTGGTGGTCAGCACATGTCATAGTGACCAGTTGTTCAGTTGTTCCGCCGTTTGGTCTATTTGCATATTAGGGCTTTATATACATAGACTAGAGGCCCAGTGCATGAAATTCGTTTATGGGGGGGTTCCCTCAGCCCGGCCTGCACCCTCTCCAATCTGGGAACCCTCGGGGGATGTTTGACTGCCGGTTTCGGCCAATCCCCTTGCCACTGAGTCCCTGAGGGCAGGAACTTTGTTCAACACTATATTTCCAGTGCCTAGAATAGCAGTGTCCAAGAGAAATATAATTTGTGTCTCATGTATAGTTTTACATATTCTAGTAGCTACATTTGAAAAGTAAAAAAAAGAAGCAAAATTAAAATGTGAATTTATATAAAATATATTCAAACTTTTATTAACTAATCCAATATATCTAAAATATTATTTCCACATGTGATCAATATAAAATTATTAATGAGCTATTTTACTTTTCTTTTTTACAGTCTTTGAGATCCATTGTGTATTTTACCTTTAGAACATAACTCAATTCATATTTGTGCATTCAAGTGCTCAATAGCCACATGTGGCTAGTGGCTATGGTGCTGTAGCTATCACAGATCTAGAACCATTGTTGGCAAGCACCCTAGACATATTCAATGACAATAATTACATCAGAGTCTCTGGGCTTCCCAGGGCTTCTAACAAATTGCCAGAAACTTGGTGGCTTAAAACAACAGAAATATATTCTCTCAGTTCTGGAGACTAGAAGTCCAAGATTATGGTCTCAGCAGGGTTGGTTCCTTTTTAGAGACACAGGAATAAACCTTCCTTTCTACGTCTGGGCATTTCTTAGCTTATAGACACATTACTCCAATCCATACCTCCATTCTACATGGCCTTCTTCCCTATGTTTCTCTGGATCTTTTTTTTTCTATTTCTATAAGAACATTCTCATTGAACTTAGTTGGTGTCTACCCTAATCTGGGATGACCTCATCTTGATCCTTACCTTAATTATATCTTCAAAGACTCTTTTTCCACTAAGGTCACATTCTAAGTTTCCACGTGAACACAAATTTTGGGGGACATTATTCAATCCACTATAGGATCCTAGGCATTTTTAAAAACTCTCAGCTTTTTTTTATTTTTTAAAGCTCTCAGCTGCTTGCTTGTTCTATGAAGAGTGGACTAAGGAAACCATCACATGACTTTATTGAGTTCCCAACAGCCTTGCAAGGTGGAATTATTATCTCACTTTCACCAAAGGGGAATCTGAAGTTGAGAATTTAAGTAATTTTCCCAAGTTCTCACAGATGGTAAGTATCAGAGTTAGGACTCTAACCCAGTTCTATATGACTCCAAAGTTCATACTCATTACTTGTATTCAATTCTAGCTCATGTTTCAGGGTCTGTGGGTTCTTATTAGCTGCCCTTTGTGAAAGTCCTTTGTAAAAATGTTCCCTGTTTAGTATTTCTAGTCTTTGAGTCAGTGGCTTGACATTACTATGCATTTTTCAAATTTGATCCAAATAAGTTATTCTGTATAAGAGCCATATTTACCATTGTGCAAAAATGTTACCATTGTCGTAAAAGAAAATAATTTGTTTTCCTTTTAAAGCTGAGGAGCCTATAGGGGAAGGAGAGATTAAATTCAGTAATGTATTTGGCATCCCACTGTTTAAAAAGCATCACCAAAATGGGAGCAAAATCCAGAGTGTGAGTCCAGAGGTGAAAACAGCTTTTGGGAAGGGGCTTGCGTAGAAATGTTTGTGCAATGTATCCAGTGTCTGAGAAAGGAACTCAGAGCACTCCACAGAAGGACCATTTGTTGATATGAAGGAATGATCCTTCCTTCCCAAATGAGTGTTTCATATTTAATAGACAGAGGCATATAGGACAACTAAGGATTCCTGCTAGTTCTAGTTGTGGGAGAGTGACTTGGAAAAAGCTGGGAGATTGGAGTAGTCTATTGTTATTTTGTCACATACATCATCTTTTCCTCTTATTTCTTACCAGATTTTTACTTGGCAAAACAAATAGAACCATCCAAGCTCCCTGTAATGACACTGGCAGTACTCACTAAATGGTGCAGGCTAGATGGACAGAGTCAAGGTCAGGTCAGGATTTTATTTTGGACAACTGGAAGCCTGCCACCAGCCCTCTGCCTAACGTTTTTAGCTGAGTGCAGTAGCATTTAAGGGTCCATTGTCTCAGGCCCCTCCTGGGGCTGACCAATGGGTCCCAGATGACCATGGCCAGGAGAAAGAGTGACCAACTGTACAGAAGTCCCCTCACTCAAATCAGTAGCTGCATTTGGCAGGACTAGGGAGAGCTGTCTCACCGTGACATTTCCCGTCCTGGGCTTGATGTCTAAAGGCTTGGAGTTCGGCTTCAAATTTGGTGGAAGGGGCCTTGAATAGATATTGATTCTGCCACATAAGGACAAAAAAGCCATGGGCCCACCTAATGCCTAACATAATTGTGACACTAGAAAATATTCATTTTGTGGTTTAAAATGTGGATTCTTGTTCACTTTTTAAAAAGAGTATATGCTCTAAGCTACACAAGCTCTGCATGCTCTGTGTCATCAACTCAATATTTGTGTTCTTCCAAAATTCGTATGTTGTAACCTAACTAACAGTGTGGCCATATTTGAAGGGGCCTTAAGGCAGTAATTAAGGTTAAATGAAGTCATAAAGGTAAGGCCTTGTTCCAATAGGATTAGTGTCCTTATAAGAAGAGATACCAGACAGCAAGTTCTCTCTCTTTCTCCCCCTCCTCTCCCATCCCCGTGCAGCACTGAGGAAAGGCCAGATGAGCACACAGTGAAAAGGTGGCATCTGCATTCCAAGGGGAAAGCCCTGACAGACATCAACTCTGTTGGCAACTTGATCTTGGACTTCCCAGAAAGTCCAAGAAAATTAATTTCTGAAAAAATGAATTTATTGATTTATTTCTATTTTAAGAAAATAAATTTCTGTTGTTAAGCTACCCATTCTGTGGCATTGCAGTAACAGCCCATGCAGACAAGTCCACTCAGAGATGCAGGTAGGCAGGAGGGCTGGTGCAGAGACACTGGCTTAATCCCATACCCCAACTTGTTTTGGCCTCAGTTTTCTCATGGGTAAAGCAGTGTTGGCAGTGTTAGCAGGGTTGCTAATTATAACCCCAAACAGGTGAGCCTCTGGTAGGCAGGTACATTTCGGGTGAGGCTTTGCTGCCCAAAGGCTACCCTCAGCAACCTCCATCCCTTTCATTTTTTACCTGATAAGTAGGAAGGGAGATGTGGATTTTGATTTTCCCGGTGAGCTCTGTAAACATTGGCAGGTGCTGTCTCTTCTCCAAGCGATGTGATTTTACTTCTCTCTAAACTCATGTAAATTAAGCATATGAAAATTTTCTCTCAGGTCCTTTCCAGATCTTAAAACCACTTTCTCCCTGACAGTATTTCTTCTTCCTACTCATCTTTGTAAGAAACATAATTTTTTTAAGGAAAAAATACCTAACAAACAAAAACATAAAAACCCCAAACCAACCACATGAGAGTGGTTTTCCTGGAATATCGAGGAAACACAGTATATATTGTGAATTTATCTAACAGGATAAACATGCTGTTCTGGTATTGGGAATACAAAGACAAATAAAATGCCCCCACTTTCAGGGGTTTTAGAATACACTAGAAAATAATTGGTCTTCCCTTTTATTTTAAACTTAAGTAAAGAATAAAATATAGTGTTGGTTTGTTCTCCTACATTGGACATGCTTCAAATTCTAAACCTGAGGAATAAAAGCAACAAATGCCAAGTGCAATTTTAACAGAGCTGAGCACAGTCCCAGGTGCATAGTCTAGGTGCAGGATTGTGCACTTGTATTAATATACTAGAGGCCCGTTGCATGAAATTCGTGCACTGGGAGGTGGGGGCTGGGGGGCGTCCCTCAGCCCGGCCTGCACCCTCTTGTAGTCTGGGACCCCTCAGGGGATGTCTGCCCACCTGCTTGCTGCTCCTCCTCTTGCAGTCTGGGACCCCTTGCTTCTTATCACTGCTTGCTCGCTGCTCCTTAGCACTGCTGTGGAGGCAGGAGAGGCTCCCACCATCGCCACTGTGCTCTCCAGCCTTGAGTCTGGCTTCTGGCTGAGCAGTGCTCCCCCTGTGGGAGCACACTGACCACTGGGGGCAGCTCCTGCATCGACCGTCTGCCCCCTGGTGGTCAGTGCACATCATAGTGACCAGTTGTTCTGGTTGTTCTGCAGGAACAGTCGCTTAGGCTTTTATTATAGAGATGAACTCATGTAACAACAGAGGGCTCAAGATAGCAAATAGCTATTATAGCTACTAAACTCAGCAAAAGCTAATTGCCATTTTGGAACTAGATAGAGGTAGTGGTTGTACAACATTGTGAATGTACTAAATGCTACTGAATTGTATACTTTAAAGTAGTTAATTTTGTGTTATATGAATGTCATTTCAATTTAAAACTACAATGGCCAAAGGACTTGTATGCATGCATATAAGCCTAACCAATGGACACAGACAACAGGGGGGTGAAGGCATGAATGGGGGGGGGATGAGGGAGTAATGGAGGAATAAGGACACATATGTAACACCTTAATCAATAAAAAATTAAAAAAATATATTAAAAAAATAAAACTACAATGGCTAATTGCCACTGGACCAGATGCTGGGCTGAGATGTACTTAAATACCCAAGATTCAAAGCTGAAGATTATTGCTAGGAAGGAAGAAGAAAATCACAAGGTCAAGGCCAGAAGATGCTGTGTGTCAGGGCAGTAGGCCTGGTGTCCAGTGAGAATGGAGGCAGGAAGAACTTATGGTCACACCTGTGTGAAAACCTGGAGGAAGTACAGCAGAGAGGTTAAAACCATAGGCCTGAGAAGACCATTAGACCAAGAGCCCTGTTCTTATCCAATTGGGCCTGAGGTGTCTGATGTAGTGAAGCAGATTTTTTAAAATCCTCACAGAGGGCATGTTTTTATTGATATTTAGAGAGAAAGGAAAGGAGAGAGAGAAACATGGGTGTGAGAGAGAAACATTGATCAGTTGCCTCCCATATGCACCCTAACTGGCAATTGAATCCTCAGCCCAGGTATCTGTCCTGATCTGGAATTGAACCTGCAACAATCTTTTGGTGTACAGGATGACACTCCAACCAATTGAGCCACCCGGCCAGGGCATGAAGCAGAATTTATACCTTTCTTTACTATTTCTATCTGCTTCATAATGTTACTCTTTACTTAACTGTTATCATATAATAGCATATTTCACTCTTGCCTCATCCACCCCCTTTGCCCAAATACAATGTGTTCTAGACCCGAAAGTGCCTGGCAATGTGCTCTTATTGCATTGCTACATTTGCCCTTTGAAGGCCTTCTGAAAATGCCTTTAAGTGTAATGCTTTATTTTCACATCTATGGGCACACCTCCTTCTTCCTCTTGGATTCCTCCCAGCTGGGGGATTAGCCCTGGCTGTTTAATCACTAGGCCTCGTGGGCCTAGTTTCCATGGTGTTGGTTATAGCATGATTTCCATTCACCACATAGTGTGTATTTCCTGGTCAGCTGTCTTGTTTCTTCTCTTCTCTGCAATTGTGGGAAGACATTAGATGTGCCTTTAAACTCTTGTTTCTTTTCTTTGAGGGGAATGTGCAGGCTTTCTTTTTAGCTCCCTGAACTGCTAATTTCTTTCTGATTCAACAACATTTACCTGTCAGTGCTCACAAAAATGATCCTTCCTCCTGTATCTTGATCCTTTTCTTCTTTACACTGTGATGTTTTTCTTGTTGGTTTGTCTGCTCCAGGAGTAATGGAGCTGTTGTGAATTTTGTGTGTTTGTTTCTCTAACCTTTGTTCTAGCCTGCCCTATCCCCCAAGGGTGTTCTGTGACTCTTAGTGGATCCAAATGCATTTAGGTTTGTAGCTGCTATTCAGTACACAAACCATTGGATCTTTAATTTATATCCTGAGTTGCCACTGCTCTTTTGATTCTGAGCTCATTTGTTAATAACTACTTAGCATAATTGTGAGAGTTCAATGAGGTAATGCTTGTGAAGGCATGGAGCCTACCTCTGAATGATAGAAGGTGTTCCTTCTATCAATGTTTGTTGTGTTGAGTAAAATTATTTTAACTTCATGAAATATTTTCTCTAATCTGACTCTCTGATTATAAAAATGCCCTTACTTAAACAATGATGCAAGAAAGCAGTCATTCACTGTGGTAGGAACATTAATTGGTACAGCTTCTCTAGAGGGCAATTTTTCCACATGGGTCAAACAATTAAAAATATACAAACTCTCTGTCCTGGAAATTGCAATTTGAGAAATTTATGCTAAGAAAATAGTTGGTCTGCACAAAGATTTAGCTATGAGGATATTCACTGAAACCTTGTCATAAAATGTCGGAAGCCAATTCCAGCATGTCATAATTACAAGAGTTTCATCAAAAGGTTGATGAAACTTGGGGGCTCAACAAGGGCTGAGTCACATATGTAATCACCTGTTGGAATGGCTGAAAGGCACTTTCCCCAAACCTGAATAGGATGATTGTTTGCTGCCAGACAGCTCAGGGCATCTCAATCTACGTGTTATTGCCTCCTGTTGGCCAAACACCTGAAGAGCTGTAGGCTATTCCCCAATCTGACAATACTTCTGTACCCTACCCTTTGAAGTGTATTATCTTCACCTTGCCTTAGGACAAATTGTGTTAATAAAAAGCAAGGGTCCTGAGACAAGGAGAACTTAAAACTTTAGCTCCTTTAGCTGAAGCTCCTCTGACCCCCAATACCTTTCAAAATTATCTTTCATCTCTGGACTCTTATTTAATCTACGCACAGCCTTTCTCCAGATTGCTAAACCCTTTGTAATGCTGGAACAAGAACCCCAGCAATAACACACTGGAAACACCTAAATGTTCATCAGTAGGGAATGATTGAAAAGATCATGGCACATCCATAGAAGGAATAATGTATGGCTATTTGAGAAGGTGATGTAGCCCTGACTGAATGGCTCAGTTGGTTGGAGGTCAACACCACAAGGTTGCAGGTTTGATTCCCAGTCGGGATTTGTACAGGTGGCAACTGATCCTTGTTTCTTTGTCACATAGATTTCTCTCTCTCTCTCTCTCTCGCTCTCTCGCTCTCTCTCTCTCTCAAAAATCAATAAACATATCCCCAGGTGAGGATTAGAAAAAAATAGGTGGTGTAGAAGAATGACAAGCATGATACTGATGACATTTTAAATAAGAAGGTTAAAATACACTTGGATAATTAATAGACAAAAATTAATCTTGTCTATTTAAAAAATATGAAGTTCTGATCTCTGTCCATTCACCAAACATGCTGTACACAGCCACTACCACAGCAACTGGAAACACTTTTATTCCAATTGCTCAGGAAAAACTTTGGAGTCATATTTGATTGCAACAGCCCACATCCAACCTATCAGGAAATTTTTGACCCCTACCTTCAAAGTGTACTGACAATCTCAGCCTCGCCTGAGTCACTAGTGCCATAGTGAAAGCCCCCATCATTTCAAAGCTGGATTAACCCAATAGACTTCTGTTTGGTCTTCTTGCTGTGATGCCTCACAAGTTATTCTCAGCACAGCAGCAGAGTACCCTATTAAGGCATTACAAGTCATTGTGGAACTCCTCGGCTCACAGCTTCTCACCTTACTCAGAGTCCAAGACACAAAAAATTGCCCTACAAAGCCTTCCAGACTTTGCCTCCATTACTTTGATTCCATATCGTCCTGCTCCCCCCAGCCCCTCCAGCTATGTCCACCCCAAACACACTTCTCAATTCTTGAACACACCAGGCAACTTTCACTTAAGGGTTGTTTGAGTGGCTGATCACAGATACATAACCACACCCTAACTGCTTCCAGTGTTTCCTCAGACCTCTCATCGAAGGCTGTCTCATTTAAAACTGCACCTTGTCTTCCTACTGCCCAATCTTGTGTTTTTCCCATAGCACTTACGATTTTCTAACTAGCATATTTCATTTATTTATGATGCATATTTCTCTTTTTTTTCTTTTTCTTTTTTTTAAAATATATTTTATTGCTTTTTTACAGAGAGGAAGGGAGAGGGATAGAGAGTTAGAAACATTGATGAGAGAGAAACATCGATCAGCTGCCTCCAGCACACCTCCTACTGGGGGTGAGCCCGCAACCAAGTTACATGCCCTTGACCAGAATTGAACCTGGGACCTTTCAGTCCATAAACCAATGCTCTATCCACTGAGCCAAACTGGTTAGGGCTGATGCATATTTTTCTATAGTTATCCATCTTTAATATTGAGATGCAACTGATAATCACTATGTCTTCCAATTAATTAGCAGCTTTCTTTTCTTTTATAGTGGTGCATAGAATTATGGTGCAGCTTACAGTTGATAATATAATGCACTGCTTCAAAAAATGATTGTGCATATGTTATTCTTTGTATCCATCCTTCTTTTCAATGTGATTATGTTGCTCCTCTATTTTTCTACCCCTTAAAAGTTGCCAGGTATTGTAACTTATGTGATCAATGTATGGTGGAAGGACTGAAGGGTCAGTTCTGAACCTGGTCCTTGAGAGGCCTTGTGTATGTCCAAGCTTTTTCTCTTGAAACTTTGCCTCTGCCAGGTGAACAACCCCAAGCTAGACTGCTGGATGATGAGAGACAGATGACCCAGTTGCCTCCATTGTCCCAACTGACAGCCAGAAACCACAGAAGCAGAGCTGCCTAGATGATAGGCAGCTGACCATGGGTGCATGAGTAATCTTAGAAGAGAACAGAAGAACCACTAGGTTGAGCCCAGACAAAATTATTGAACGACAGAATAGTGATCCAAATGGTTTTCACTTTGATGTGCTTTATCATGCAGTAATAAATAACTGATGGTGTCTGAAGTTCAAAGAGATACAATGAATACTTTGAAAAATTACGTTCATAGAATATTTCCTTCAAGTAAAAGATAGTCTCCATGAGTAAGGGATTTTTATCTATTGTTTTACTAATATGTGCATCTCCTCCAATTAGAGGGCTCAATAAATATTAGTTGAATGTCTTGAATGTATGTAATTATGGGATAATCCTACTTTTATTAAAGACTGGAAGAACATATGTTTAAGTTGTCATAGCAGTTAACTCCTGGTTGTAGAATTATAGATGATTTCCCCCCTTCTTTGCTCACTGGAATGGTGTGTGTGGTCTTAAGCTATTCTTATGTTCCTGGAATCTGGGATTTCTACAGTTAATGATAAAAAAAAACACACACATTTTAACTGTCAAGAGAAAAATGTCAACTCTGAACAACTTTCTTGGGCCTGGGTCTACTGAAATTGTTGTTACCCAAAAGCTTTTCCTGATCTGCTACTTCATTTCCACGAATGATAAAATTTATTTGACACCTTCCCTCAGTGTTAACTGATCACTACAGTTCTTATTTATAGATATTGGCACATAAAAATGGTGTCTATTAGTTGGAGAATCAAGAAACTGCCTATGTTTACTCTTTTGCACTCAGGGTTAGCATTTATTTGTTGAACATCCTTTCTATACAACTATTGAAAGCCAAATTTATACTAAGTAAACAACCCCTTAGGATGAAGAGGATGGTGAAGCTAATATATCCACAATCTATTTGTTCATTTTTGGTGAATGTACATCATTGGTGAGTTTAACCAATGTGTAGACACAATAATTGTTGTTTATTTAAGCATTTAATGCAAAGACTAGAGTACCTACAGCATTTGAAAGCCTTCTCTTCTTTACTTATAATCCAATTGTTGAAAGCATTCTTCCTCCCTCCATTTCTCCATCCTTTTGTTCCAAATATTTGTTAAGTATTTCTTCTTTTGTAAGTGTAGTTCTAAGTGCTTCAGTGAAAACCATGGGTGAGAGAAGATCAGTTCCCTCAAGAAGCAACAATGTGGTGAGTCAAGCATTTAAACACATATAGTAATTGTTCTATAACAAGATGAGTTTTAATGGTAAATATTACTAAATAGTAAAGTGGTGCACAAAGCAGAAATAACCCAGGTTATCCACTAGAGGTGGGAGGGTGGGAGTGGTTAGCAAAGGCTTCACTAAAACAGAGGTAAGCTAGCAGGGTTTTGCAGGATGAGTAGAATTTGGGTAAAGGAGGATGTATTGGGGAAGGACAGGCAGCAGATAAGGCTGAAGAGAGGAAACAGAGACATAAAAATCCTTAACTTTAAAAAACATAACAGCTTTACTAGGATATAATGTTTAGCTGAGTGTAGTGGCATTTTGGTGTCTGTTGTTTCTGGGCCCCCCTTGCAGCTGACCAGTGGGGCTCAAGTGTCCTTGACCTGGAGCAGTGGTCGGCAAACTCATTAGTCAACAGAGCCAAATATCAACAGTACAATGATTAAAATTTCTTTTGAGAGCCAAATTTTTTAAACTTAAACTTCTTCTAACGCCACTTCTTCAAAATAGACTCACCCAGGCCATGGTATTTTGTGGAAGAGCCACACTCAAGGGGCCAAAGAGCCACATGTGGCTCGTGAGCCGCAGTTTGCTGACCACGGACCTGGAGGAACAGTTACCAGCTATACAGAACTCCCCCTGCTCAAATCAGCAGCTGCACTTTGCAGGACTACAAAGAGCTGTCTCAATTCACATATTGCAGAACTCAACCTTTAACGTGCATAATTCAGGAGTTTAGTCTAGTCACAGAGTTCTGCAACTATTACCACTATATCATATTAGAATACATTCATCATTTCCCAAAGAACCCCATACCTGCTAGTAATCACTCCCCACTACCAGCTCTGCCCTAGCCCTGACAACCACCAATCTACTTTTCATCTCTATGGACAGAATTTTTGCCTATTCTTGACATTTCATGTTAAGTGGAATCATGCAATATAGGGCTTTTGATAGCTAGCTTCTTTTTAGTGTTGTAGCATGAATCAGCATTTCATCCCTTATTATGGCTATACCACATTTTATTTATCCATTCATCAATTAATGAACATTTAAATTGTTTCCACTTTTTGGCTATTATGAATAATGTTGCCATGAACATTTGTATATCGGTTTTTCAGTTCTCTTGGGCATATACCTAGGGGTGGAATTACTAGGTACTACGGTAAATATGTTTTAGATTTTGGGGAACTGCCAAACTGTTTTTCAAAGTGATTGCACCATTTTAAAATCCCACCAGCAATGTATGAGGGTCCTAATTTCTCTACATCCTTGCCAACATTCTTATTGTTGGCCTTTTTTATTTTGGCCATCCTAGCGGGTATGAATTGGCACCTCGTTAAGGTTTTGATTTCCATTGCCCTAATGAATAATGATGCATTTTCACTGGATTTTATATTCATTATTTTCTCTCAATGTATCTGTTTGCTTAGTTTTTTAAATATATAAATGCTTCTCCCAATTTTAAAAGGGATAACACAGTGAACTCATTCTTCCCCCGCCCCCCCTAGTCTTGTTTCTGGCTTTCCAATATCAAACAAAGTTCTCTAAAAAATTAGCTATGTTTGTCTGGCTTTATTTTCTTACCCCATATTAATCCCTGCACAGGCACAATTCACTTAGAATGCAACGAGATTGGTACTCCCTAGAGCAATGCAATGGTAGTTTCCCTGTTCTTCACCCCTTACTCCTCTTGCAAGCTGGCTTCAGGATCCATCCCTTTTTGGAAACTGAATCTTCCCTAGAAGGCAGAGCTTCCCAACTCCTCACTGGTGTGCTGAGAAGAGGCTAGAAGTGGACCAAGCGAATTAACCCTCAACACTCAGAGCAGTCAGGTGAGTCCTGGGAAGCCAGTGCTTCTGTGCTAGTGCATCTGCCTCTGAGCAGCCTTGCCTGGTTTTCCCTTGATAATGTACAAGTATCATTTTCTACTCTACCATGGCAAAGTTTAAGAAGCACTGATAAGGTGACTAATAGTTTACATATTGCTAAAGCTAACTGACATTTTTAAAAAAGTCTTCAGTGATTTTCTATCCTTGGCTTTCACAATACAACCCTCTCCTGGGTCCTTCCTGCTTTGCCAGCTGCTTCTTTGTCTCATCTCTGTGCTTTTCTTCCTCTGCCCAGTCACTAAATGTTGAGTTCATCTCAGGCATTCTCATCTATCAGTTAGTTCCTATATGTAGATGAGTTACAGATTTATTTCTTCTCTGGCTCCAGACTAATATGCTAGAGGTCTCTTAGATATGTCAAAGTCACCTCAAAAAGAACATGTCTAAAATTAAGTTCAGTATCTACCTCCATTCCTTCAACTGTTTCTCTTCCAGGGTTCCCTAACTCAGGGAATGGAAGAGACCATTACCAACTTCTGTAAGTGGAGATCCAAAAATCATCTCTGACAACTATTGCTCAAATCCCTCATGTTCAAGTCCTGCTAAGAATAGCTCCTAAATATCCATATTCTCCATCTCCACTATCACTACCTGAGTTTATTTACTCTGGATTCTTATCTCTACTGCTTTTTACCTGTATCTTCTCAGCCCCACCCTCTTAACTCTCCAAACAGCAGCCAGAATGATCTTTTCCAAATGCAAATCTGATCACATCACCATCTCCCCCTGCAATTTATACCAATCAATTACTCTGAGCATAAAGATAAACGATTGTTCTGTCTATAAGACTCATCTAGCCCACCTATCTCCAGGTGTCTCACAACCTTCTTCCTCCACAGTGGCTATATTTCAGAGGAGCCAGGTGTTGGTTTATTTGATTTATTATTGCATTCTCAGTACCCAGCATGATGACTGGTGCATCATAGGTGCTTAGTAACTATTTGTGGAATGAATGAATGAATGAATGAATGAATAGATGCCATACTAAGTTTACAATTTATCCTGTGGGCCTCATTGAAAGAATGTAAGCAGAAAAATAAGATTATTTGGCTTCTAAAAAGAAAGCTTAGACCCTGGCTCAGTTGGTTAGAGGTTCAATTTCCGGTCAGGGCATATAGCTAGGTTTTGGGTTTGATCCCCAGTCTGGGGGCATACAAGAGTCAACTGATTGATGCTTCTCTCTCACATCAATGTTGGTTTTTTTTTCTCTCTCTCTCCTTCCTCTCTGTCTAAAAATCAATAAAAACATGTCCTCAGATGAGAATTAAACAAAATAAGAAAGGAAGTTCAGTCAGTAGTTTTGAGATAGGATAGACAGGAGCTGAAAGGACCAGTTTGAAACCTGTCATAATAATGCAGGTGAGAAATGATAAGAACCCATACCAAGGCAGTACCAGTGGGATTAAGAGCAGAGGGTATACGTGAGGAAGTTTTGAAAGTAAAATTGATAGAACGTAATCATTCATTGAGGTGACTGCCTGGTTGGAGAGGAGTGCATCAACTAATATAGAGTATATAGAAAATGGAACTTGTTTGTAGCAAGGAGAGCAGGCCCAGTTTTGGACTAGATGAATTCAAAGTCCACATAAGATATGCAGGGGTAGAAGCCCAATATGCAGTCTTCTATTTTCAGCCCTTTTTTACAGTGGCTTCTTCTCAGCCTATTCGTTTAAAGACAAAACACTTATTAGAGCTTTATTTACTCCTTTTCTTAACAAAATGTCTGTGAAAGGGTTGGGCCATAGGCTCTGACTGCAGGTGCCTACCTATTCTCTGCTCTCCTGTCATCTCTGAAACTGCTTTCAATAAGGCTCCCAGAAGGCACATCTAAGTGCACTCTGGGAGACTAAATACACAGATGGGCAATTCCAAACCACATATAAAAATAGAACTTTGGCCCACAACCTGCATCAAGCAGTTCAGAAAACCAATCTCCTTATATACAATGAACAACCCAGGAAGCCAGTCTGCTATAAGTCAGATTTTCAGGAAGCCAGATTGCTATCCTTAGTGATAATTCAGGAAGCTAAACATAACTTCTATAACAATCAGCCCCAAATAGCCAGAATTTGATTGATAACTGATAGCTTCCCTATTGTTCTGCTTCTAGCAGGACTAACCAGAGAAAGCCAAATACAAACCCTAAGCAATCACATGGGATATCTCAGTTCTAGATAGTCCACTCAGAGCTTCCCATAATAACAGCCCCCAATCAGGCACACCCAAAGCCTTCCCTTATCCACTCTAATCTTTCGCACCCCTCTACCTGCCTTTGAGTATGTGCCAAAAAGCAAATGGTGGTGGCTGACTCCCTTGCTATAGCAAACTCAGAATATATAACTTTTGCTTTTTTCATTTGGTTGGTCTGTATTTCTACAACTCTCACTTTTTAACCTAGGAAGTTGCTCAACTGCAATTAACCCTACCAATCATTCTCTTCTTGAAATCACCTCTTCTCTTGGCTTCCAAGCCCCAAACTTCTGATCCACAGTCTCCCATGTCTATGACATCTCTGCTTCCTTCAAGATCTCTTCTGCCAGAGGCTTCCAGGGTTCCTTCCTCAGCCATCATCCTACTTATATTCATAATTCTACTTGGGTGATGGCATCCATTCTTTAAGGTTTTAGCTATCACTATTATGTTCCATTTCCAAATCACTGTGTTCAGCCCAGACTTGTTCCTGCTGGTTGTCTCCTCACAAATGCTCTATAAATACCTGAACTCAACATATTCAAAACTGAACTCATCCCCCTTCCCCTACTCCCTAGTTCCCACTGAGCGTGCTCTCCCACTCTTCTTTTCTCTTCTGTTAGCCACATCATACTCCCCAAATCACCCAAGTGAAATAAATAGATTCTGCTGATTTATTTGGCTTTCTAAATATTTCCTTAGTGCATTTCTTCCTCTCCATTTCTATTGTCAGAGCCCACTTTAGGACTTCACTATGTCTTTCTAAAATAGTACATGAGTCCCCTAACTGGTTTTCCAGTTGCCAGTTGTGTTCCCTTTCAAACAATGCTCCACTCTGCTAGCAGAGTCACCTTTTAAAGCACAAAATCTCAACATGCTGAACCCTACCTAAAACCTTTTAGAATTTATTGTTTAATATGGTAAAGGAGACCCCCATGATGTTTTCAACAGCTACATTTCTTGCCATGTGGACTTTGAACTTGATGATCTAAGCAGACACATCCCACAGTTTAGACCCTTGAGCCTGCACAAAGATGTGGGTATATTCCCAAGTAGTGTCAGAGCTCCAATAATACTCTAACTTGTTGGTGCTCTCTGGTCTTATCTTAGAGTCCTGTGAGAACCTTTATGGCAAGCTGTTTGATGCCTGTGAAGAGATCTCTGTTCAAGTAGCCAGCTGGCAGGAGGACCATGTTGAACTGAAGTAGCTGTGTGAATTGCGGTCTTCAGAATTCTTCCTTGAAAAACCAAGTTTATACTTGGCTTTGAGGTGTGGCTTCAGTGAAACAGAAGAAAATACATGTTTTCTTAGGGGAAGGGGGATTCAAAGTCTCACCCTCAGATGTTTTCATCTGTTGCACAAAGCAGCCCCTGCTAGTACTCACAAACCTGGTCATTTCCCTCCTGTGAGCCCATCACCAGGTAAGGGCACAGCAGGCTCCTCTCTCTGGAGATGTGGTAAGCATTCCCAGCAGCACTCTACTGTCAGACAAACCAACAGGAAGAAAGAAAGTTAACATTGAGGGCTACAGGCTGATTCTTAAAGCTGAGCCTAGTGTGGAAGAAAAATAATGGTCTGGTGATTTCAATGTAAACATTTTTAAGATACCAATAGCCAGCAGGCAGCCTTTCACCTTAGATTTCTGTGAAGAGCATCAGCATTTGGGAGAAGGCAGGGAGACAGGAAACTCCTGCCCATAACTGAAAATATAGTAACTGGTACTGAATAAGGGAGCACCTCATTTTCCTAGTGCCAGATTGTGTCCCCCTGATTTACAGGAGGACTTTCGAGGCTGACTTCTCAAATCTAAAGTCACTGTAGCTGCCCTCCTGCTTGTGGCAAGTGATGAAGTGGAAGACAGTGCAGGAGAGTCAGAGAGCTCCAGAGGCTGGCTCTGGCCAGGAGCCAGGTTCCATTATCAAGACTGACACTGTGGGGGAGGGAGGATAAGATGGCAAACACTTAGAAACAGTTAAGCTGTCCATAGCAGGAAGCTTGTTGCACTGTATGATGCAGGCTCCCATTTTAATCACCATGCTCCTGTACACACACATCACAAATAAACATATACAACCATACATATACATATTCATGCACACACCTAAAAACACCACACCTAAACACCTAAACACATACACATACATACCCATATTCACAGCACACATACACAAAAATAGCACACCACACATAAACACCTACACACATACATACATATACCATACATATAGCACAGGCACACACTGTACACATACACACACAAACACATACATGCATAGGCACAGCAAAAACACATGCCTACACATACACCTATACACACAGCCCATGCACACACATGCACATACCACATACACATATATACCACCTACATATATATAGGCATACACACATATAAACACATGCATACGCATAGCACATGTATATGCACACACACACACACTACACACACACTTGTAACTAGATAATAATTCCACAAGTAACCCAGTCATGTCAACCAGGCCCCTTATGCCATGGGGTCAGGAACCAGCATGCGAACTCCTAGCAGTGCACAGGCAGCCAGGCCTGAACTATTAAAGCTAAATATTGCTACAATGGATTTTAGAATACAAAAGCCCCCTCTCTACATCAGAGATCCCTTGCCTCAAGTGGGTTTGTAGTGAGTTACTATATTCAAAACACTTCTTAGGCTGGAGTCATGACCCACAGAGCAGGAAACAACAAACAGCCTCCCCATCTACTGTGCTTTCACTTCTACGAAATGGTCTCTGGTCCTCCAAAGGGGCACATGGCCTCTCTTATAAAAGCTAACCTCATGCAAATGACTCCCAAACATTCAGACTGTAAGAGGTGTGGTGGGGGCCAAGGCCAGAGTTTGTCCAGAGGCCGGTCTGGATTTAGGACCACATTAAGGAGAAGTGAAACCCTGGACTTTTATGGTGGAGATGCCACATGGTGTTCAGGCAGTAGATGTGCCTCTGGGAGGAAAGCAGGTTAAAGCCTTAATATCACCATGTCTGGGTTTATATGGCTATTTTTGCTAAAATAGAGTAATGGAGGTAGGCACTGGGAGGAGGCAGGAGCCTGACTTGGCTCCTTGAGACCTTCATCTCTCTCTCACCTAGACATTTCCTATCCATTACAGTGAGCCCTGCTGCCTATATGGATAAGAAATGTCTAGGTGAGAGAGAGATGAAGGTCTGTCACCTAGAGATGAAGGTCTCTCTCACCTAGACATTGGTGAGTTGGATTATCTTGAATGTGACTAATAAGAATGATCACTTAGGTCCAGGGCTTCCCCTGCTCCTGTGGGCACTGGTGGCCATCTATTGGGCTCTCGTTAAGAGGGGCTCACAGCCAAAACTGGTTTTGCTCAGTGGATAGAGCGTCAGCCTGTGGACTGAAGGGTCCCAGGTTCGATTCCGGTTAAGAGCATGTACCTTGGTTGCGGGCACATCCCCAGTGGGGGGTGTGCAGGAGGCAGCTGATCGATGTTTCTCTCTCATCAATGTTTCTAACTCTCTATCCCTCTCCCTTCCTCTCTGTAAAAACTCAATAAAATATATTTAAAAAAATAAGAGGGGCTCACAGAGGCTCTGGTCAGCAGACACTTGAGAACCTGGGGTTTTGCAGTGAATAGATGTCCTCCAGTTGCTTGGTCACCCAGGCTGGTGGTTACTCACTTTCCTTTATAAATGTACCTCTGGGCATCATGGAGACTCAGTTACTGAGGTGACATTGCTTTCTCCTTCTCCACCATGGCTGCTCTCAGTGATTTTCTTTTTTTTTCTTTTTTAATAAATCTTTATTCAGATTATTACAATTGTTTCTCCTTTTTCCCCCCATAGCTCCCCTCCACCCGGTTCCCACCCCACCTTCTGCCCTTACCTCCCCCCCACTGTCCTCATCCATGGGTGTATGATTTTTGTCCAGTCTCTTCATGAACCCCCCATACCCCTTTCCCCCTGAGAATTATCAGTCCACTCCCTTTCTATGCCCCTGATTCTATTATATTCACCAGATTATTCTGTTCCTCAGGTTTTTAATTCACTTGATTTTTAGGTTCACTTGTTGATAGATATGTATTTGTTGTTCATAATTTTTATCTTTACTTTTTTCTTCTTCCTCTTCTTTAAGAATACCTTTCAGCATTTCATATAATACTGGTTTGGTGGTGATGAACTCCTTTAGCTTTTTCTTATCTGTGAAGCTCTTTATCTGCCCTTCAATTCTGAATGATAGCTTTGCTGGGTAGAGTAATCTTGGTTGTAGGTTCTTGCTATTCATCACTTTGAAAATTTCTTGCCACTCCCGTCTGGCCTGCATAGTTTCTGTTGAGAAATCAGCTGACAATCGTATGGGTGCTCCCTTGTAGGTAACTAACTGTTTTTCTCTTGCTGCTTTTAATATTCTCTCTTTGTCTTTTGCTCTTGGCATTTTAATTATGATGTGTCTTGGTGTGGTCCTCTTTGGATTCCTTTTGTTTGGGGTTCTGTGCGCTTCCTGGACTTGCAAGACTATTTCTTTCACCAGGTGGGGGAAGTTTTCGGTCATTATTTCTTCAAATAGGTTTTCAGTATCTTGCTCTCTCTCTTCTTCTGGCACCCCCATAATTCTGATGTTGGTACGCTTGAAGTTGTCCCAGAGTCTTCTTACACTATCTTCAACTTTTTGGATTTTTTTTTCTTTTTGCTTTTTCGGTTGAGTGTTTTTTGCTTCTTTGTATTTCAATTCTTTGACTTGATTCTTGTGTTCCTATAGTCTGTTGTTGGGTCTCTGTATAATATTTTTTATTTCAGTCAGTGTATGTTTAATTTCTAGTTGGTCCTTTTTCATACCTTCGAGGGTCTCGTTATATCTATCGGCCTTTTCTAGGATATTCTTGAAAAGCCTTATAACCGTGGTTTTGAATTCTATATCCAGTCGTTTGTTTTCCTCCATTTCTTTCGTTTGTGATCTGTTTCTTTGACGCCGCATTTTCACTGCTTCCCTGAGTTGGTAGGGTAGATTTGTGTGCTAGGTTTCCTATATGGCCCAGTGGGTTGGCCTCCCCAGTTAACCTGAGGTGGACACTCTTGGTGCACCCCTTTGTGGACTGTGTGTACAGCCTTGTTGTAGTTAAGTCTTGATTGTTGTTGGTATCACTGAGAGGAATTGACCTCCAGGCCAGTTGGCTGTAAGGATCAGCTGTGTCTATGCTGGGAGAAGTTCGGTGTTGGAGACAGAATTATAGGATTAGACTTGCCAAATTGCAATAGCCTCTGTGCTCAGCTTGGATGGGGTGGAGTCTTAGGGCGGAGCAGACAGTCTTGGCTTCCAGTCAGCCTTGCCCGTGTGCGCGTGCGCGCCTGCAGACCTTTGCCTTCCCCGGCTCCCAAGTCTCCGCCCAAGAGTCCAGATTCCCCCCACAAGGGCATGGGTCCCCAGGGGCTCGCCTGGAACTGGGGTTCAGTGCAGTCAGAAATGGGGCTCAGTGCAGTCAGGAGCTTTGGACTCCCTTCTGCGAGGGAAAGCCTGTGGCAACCTCCGCAGCCTTTGTGCACACTGGCATGTACGCGCCTGCAGACCTCTGCCTTCCCTGGCTCCCGAGTCTCCACCCGAGAGTCCAGATTCCCCCCGTAAGAGCGCGGGTCCCCAGGGGCTCACCTGGAACTGGGGTTCAGTGCAGTCAGAATTGGGGTTCAGTGCAGTCAGGAGCTTCGGACTCCCTTCTGCTAGGGAAAGCCTCTGGCAACCTCCACAGCCTTTGTGCACACTGGGGGCGTGCCTCCGGAACCCTGCCTACCGGGGCTCCCCTGGGTCTCCCCCGGGTCTCCGAGTCTGCAGGTGTCTTTCTCTCTACCTGACAGTCCAGACTCCCCCTGTATGAGCCTGGGTCCACGGGGTTTTGCCCGGGAGCTGGGGTTCAGTGCAGTCAGAACTGGGGTTCAGTGCAGTCGGTTGCTTCCTTCCCCCTTCCGCCAGAGAAAGTCAGCCAGGCTCTCAGCCGCCCTTCCCTCTGTGCGCACAAAGACCCTTTGCCGTACCTCCAATTCTCTGTGAGCTTTTCTCTTTCCTTCTAGTTGTAGAATTTTCACTCAGCCAGCTTTCCTGTGGTTCTGGATGGTGTCCGTTCTTTTAGTTGTAGTTTTGAAATTGTTGTGCGAGGCAGCAGTTTAGGTGCTTACCTATGCCGCCATCGCCATCTTGGTTTCTTGCTCTCAGTGATTTTCATCAGACATTTTCAGAGCAAACATGTTGAGAGGTAGAAGGATTAAGGTGCACATATGTGCCAACAACACTTTTGTAAAAAAGCATACCAAGATATGGGAAATTCTGGAGAACCCACAAAAGTACCAGGCAGGGAAGTACCTGGGATAAATCAGTGGATGCAAGTTTTGGAATGAGGCCTCCCTTCCATCTTGAGCAGGAAGTTTTCAGTTTTCCAATTTCAGAAACCAATGAGTAAGTAACTATAGAGTAAGTAGAAACAATAGAAGGTATTGATGAATCAAAAATGATTTACTGAACAGGTGAGAGAGGACTTAGAAAATGTTGTTAAAGAATGGAATGTCCACAATGGTGAGACAGAGGGGACCATGTTGAGAGAGGAAATTGAAAAGGTCTGGGTTGCCCAGTCAGTGTAGTTCAGTGGTTGAGTATTGACCTATGAACCAGTTCTATTCCAGGTCCAGCACATGCCTGGGTTTGAGGCTCAATACCCAGTAGGAGGCATGGGGGAGGCAGCCAATCTAAATTTCTATCTCTCTACCCCCTGTCCCTTCTTCTCTCTCTAAAAAATATCAATAAAAACACACACACATACACACACACACACACATATTTGTTTGTTTGTTTTTAATAGGTCTGGGTTGGTTTGGGCCTTGATTTACCTGTTGAAAACAAAAGGCTATTTCACATTCCGAACAACAAACCAATGACAACTTTACTCCTTAACCAGAAGAATCCAATAAATTAATAGGTAATTCTGATGGAATAAAGAAGCCTCTCTCATGTGGAACATTAATTATCACCCTGCTGCAGGGAAAGATGATAAGTAGATTTTTCCAGGAAGAAGGAGTCAGAGATATTTTTCAGAGTCAGTGGATCTCTCTCTTTCTCTCTCCTTTCTCAAGTTAAACAACACAGGAGAGAAGAATGTGATTTTTCCCTGTGAGTGGTAAACTGTGTGAGTGGAGGATTCTGTTCCTTTCAGGAAAGGATTAATATATGGCCTGTTTTGTTTGCACAGGGAAGCTGCCCTCTGCTATTGCTATGAGGGACTGATAGGATCCATGTTATTTTAGGAAGTGTTTTAATGCCCCCTCAAGAGCCATCCACCCTGCTCCTCTTCCTCCTTAGCCAGCCCAGGGAATATGCATCTGGTGCTGTTTCATTTTTAAGTCTACTCACCACATTCTGAGCACACACAGTGCCCTGTTTTCTGCTGTTACAGCCAAGGGTCTGTGTGGCCCTGCTCCCTGGACTGTATCCTGGTCTCATTGGGGCTGACTTTAAGCTTCCATCTGACCACTTCTGAGTTTCTCCATGTTCTCCAAATATGTTACCATGGCTTGGAATACCTGCCTCCTTCTTGTTGCAGTCCATTCTTATCCTTCTGGAGCACTTTTTGGAGGAAGTCTTCACTGAAACCACCCCCCCCCCCCCCATTGCAGTTAGATGAGCTTCCAACGTGCTCCCAAAGTGTCCCATGCTTTCTCTGTCACAGCCCTAACCATGCTCGATAATACTTCTCTATTTATTTGTTTCCCACACAAGACCTTGAACATGGGGAAGGCAGTGCTTAGGTCTTTTATCTTGTGACCCAGGATCCAGCAGAGGGACTGGCACCTGATAGGAACTTGCTGGAAATGGAAGTAGATAACTTGCCTTAGATGGCAGATGGGGAAGGGCATCCCAGGCTGAAATTTCCATTAGTACAGGTTCAGGGTATGTCCTTCCACGTGGTGGGGAATGAGTTCTCTGAGGGGATCTTGAAAGTCAAGGAAAGAATGCATAGTGAAGTGTGGGCATTGGAACATTCTTGTAAAATGTTCCACCTCCTGCTTAGAGAAATGCACTGATAGTGCTATTGAATCACAGGGAAACTGCTCAGTTGCATGAAGGGACAAAAAGTCATGTTAAATCCACACTAATTCATGTTTTATGATTCCCGCAGAACGTCGCCTGGGACTAGTTTTGAGGGACACGCTGTCAGACAGTAGTATTTTTCCTTCCTATTAAACTCTCCAAAATGATACACCAGGTCATAAGACCATGGCAACTTTGGTCTAAGGCAGCTTTTATGTCCTTCTTCCTTCCCTTTCTTTCTCTCTTTTTCCTCTTTTCTTCCCTTTCTTTTCCTCCTTCTAGGGTTTTTCTATGGTTGAAATATGAATTGTTGTGACAAAAATGGCCACAAATGTGTTTGCATGCGACTGATAATTGGCTTGTGGACAACCCACATTGTTTATACATGCTGAGTGGGCTGTGAGTGGTAAATCAGGCACCCAACCCTTGACCATCCAAAGTGGAAGATTTCTCACTAAATGTGAGATTCTTAAGAATAGGAATTGAGTCTTGTTCATCTTAGCCTACACTGCACATAACTCATAGGAGGTACTTGATAATGCTTGTTGAATAAATGGATATAGTTCAGTATCCATCTATAACAGAGTTTAAAATTGTGTGCTAATTATAGATGGCAGAGAGGACTCTGGGGTGCCTCCTACCTCAGAGGCCAGAAGAAAAGCCAAGAGTACCCTGGGTGTGTGCATCATTGATCAAGCAGATGGTAGCCGCACATCCTCAAGTGAGAGAGTCCATGTTACCGTCAACACATTCTCCCTGGAGGTGGGTGTCTATGTATCTGAACTCTAAACTAGGAGTGTCAGAATAAATGCAGACCTTCCAGCTGGAGATCTATTCTCTTGTCTTTAAAGTCTTCTGATCCATAATAAAAACAAAATAGACAATTGAATTTTCCTTTCTTTTCCAAGCCAAAATGAAGTGCCTTGTGTGTCATTGGCACTTACTCAAGAAATGTTTGAATGACTGATTTGAATGTGTAGGCAAGCTGGCAGGGACATCTGCCACAGTGCTGATGGCCAGCATGGATTTGGCTGGTCCAGCTGGCTGGGGGGGGGGGGTTCTTCATCTTCACTTGGTGCTCCTCCCAGAGCTCAGGGAAACAGGCTGCCTTGTAAGATTGGAAAAAGCTTTTTTTCTTCTGTTTAAGGAGATATATGACATTTCCCAGGATGTTTCTTTACCTGTTCCTTGTTACCTATTCACCTCTATTTGCATAGCTTCCTTATTTGTTCATAACAAATCCCACCACTCTAACTACCACAGCCATCTGGAGTTGTAAAACACCTTCCTTTCCCAATTTCCTCACGTGGTAGGAATTTCCCAATTTTCTTATCATCTTCAATCCTAGGGTTGGTTTCTTCATCAGGGCCCACTTTTCTGATGGCAGGTTTTTGGCGGAGCTGCCAGACTCATAAAACAAGGTAATGGCCTTTAGGAAGTAGTCACATTAGCTATTGTTTCACAGCAGTTGCCCTAAGAGCCTGGAAAGGACCATTCGATTTCACCTCAGAGGAACAAAAGGAAAAACAGTCACTGTGGCTGAAGCATGTAGATGGCAGGGAAGGTGACTGCTAATTTTACAAGCTCCTGGAGACATTCTGGCACCTTCATAGGACACCAGGAGACAGGCAGTCACTTTTGCTGGCCAACTTTTCAATCTCCTAGCATTGAAAAACTCACAGAGAAAAGAACTTTATTCCATTGTGCCATTTTGCAATTTTCTCTAAGATCAATATTACATGTGGAATGCCTGATAGGAAATTGCTATAAAAATGGTAGCTAATTGTATGTTAGTAGATATAACAACCCTCTCCTCTGGAGAGCTTGTACATATAGGTTGGAAGATAAAATAGGGATGAATTGTATTTATTTATTTGTGTTTATCCAAGTCACTGGCCCAGGCAGGAAGGTAATATATGAAAAGGGACATTTTTAGAATAACTGTTTTTGAATTATGCTTATGAAATATATACTCTGCTATGGAGAACATGTGGGAAAACTACATTCTGACCGCATGACTAATTTTTTAAAGCCTTGCATAGAGAGAATTCTCCCCAAGAACACAGCTGGATTATTCCTTTGTGGACCGAATGTGTCAGTTATGAAGTGAACTAAGTGAAATTTTATTCCATCATGGCAAAGTGAACTGAGCAGTGGACACTGCAGCTAAGGTATTACGTAGTAGTTCGTACACCAAGTACTATTATTTTACTAACTTTAAGAACATGTTTTACATAAAAACAAGCGACATCAAAAAAAGCTCAGTTGATAAATGAAGATAATATATCACAGATGACTTCATTCCACATTAACCTACATTTATTAGCTTAAACTGAGAGATTAGGAAAAAATTAGATCTCATTACAGCTTTAATCATGTATAGAAATCATTTGAGTTATTTCTTTAAGATTCTCAGAATAAAAAATTAACCTATGCCATCTGATCCATGCAGCAATTGATAAATTCAATATTTTCAAAGGAAACATTGAACTTTTTTTCTTGCACCAAATTGAAACCTTTCAGAAACTTGTATAAATTTATCAAGTTCCTAACCCACCTTTTTAGTGTGCATGAGCAAAATACTATTTAATTTCACACTCAGCTAATTCTTTAATCATTTCCTTTCAATCAGAATGAAAAATGCTATTATTAATTTCCTAATAAAACATTTTAAAAAGTTATAGAAGCTATGACTCTAACCTTGGACTGGTTTCAATTTCTTCTCATTTTTTTCTGAGAATACATCAAAGATTAATGTCAATGGCAAGTGAAAAATTGTCCCTAGTGAACTTCAAGGTCTTTTTCTTACCACATTGAATTGGACTGGAATGTATTGACATTATAGCATCTTTATCATCACTTTTAAAGTCCTACTTTCTCTTGATACCAAATGTGAAAGCTTGTAGAACTATTATTTACTTTAAATTAATAAAGTGTATCACAGATAAAAATATACAATTTTACATTGAAACAACATTAAGAATATTGCTTCAGTTGACCAAAAAAGAATGTTGAGGAAATTTGCAGGTTGTTTTAATTGTAAAGATTGCTTTTCCTTTAGGGAAAAAGAAATAAACAAGATTTCTCACTTGTCTCCAAGGACAAGATATCATAAACCTCATGATCAAAATGCTGCCAACCAGAAACTCCCTCACTGAGAAATGTTCACTACAACTTCAGTGTGAAACCCAACAACAGAAGCAGCAGCAGCAGCAATAGGGGTGGGAGTCGGGGGACAAAACCAAGGGGAAGAAAAGCCCACCCCAACCAGAAGCATTCTAAGTCTCTACATTGACTTTCCTGTTTCTCACCAATTTAAGACCTTTAATGTTACTCAATGTATGGTTGCATATTTGAGATATTAAAAAGTAAAAGACTGGCTTAAAAGCACCTCCACCTCAAGTACATAATTACATAAAAATTAAAGAATCTTGTGACAGTCCTTGGGACCCCATTTGTTATTGTTTCATGTATAAGCACCACTGAGCCATTTTAAAAGCATATTTGCAAGGGTCAAGTGTTTAGTGTGTCCTCAAATGGTGTTGATTTATTTGCTTTTAAACAACAAAAGTTTAAAGTGTGCTAATTGACACTCTTCTGATCATATCTGAATCGACAAAAAATGTTATTTTTGGAAGTGTTTTGAATCACTATTTTCTCCAACAGACTAGAATGGCTTCCTGAAACTTGATGATTAAGTGAAGATATCCATATTTCCCAAAGAAGCATATATCTGACCCTCTATCACTGCATGCAAAGTAAGGGTCCATCTGAGAGTATTTTTCCCAACTCCTAATGCAAGTGGCAGATAAGACGAAGGAAAAGCTAATCTTTGAAATGACCAACTTCAAGTTTTTAAAATTTTTTGATTGAGAAAAAAAATCATGTAAGACTTCAAAATTTAGTGATTTACAAATTATAGAAAAGATCTACAATATATGCCAGGTGCATCATTATTTTTTTGAAACCTACATCTAAATGAATGCATTAAAACCACCATCTTGCATCTTGGTACTTTCCAAACTTCTGAAATCTCAGTGAAGGAGAAGACACACCAGGTTTTGTTGTTATTTTCTCAGGAGAATTGGGCAGAGATGAGAAGGAAGTGAACCTTCACTCTGACACAAGCCCTCTAGAGCAAACCAGCTTGGGACACCTTTTTATGGTTCAATTAAAAACCTTTGAAAGTAGTTTATCATAGAAATTCAAGAGATTTTTTACCCCGAGAAGGGCTAGCAGGCAACACCATAATATTAACAAAGCTCTCCCTCAAGCACAATTGCACTACCACAGAGGGATAGAGTTGTTGAATGGGTGCCCTTGGCCAACAAACCACCATGATTTAATGGTATGAGCCTTGTGACTTGGTAGCTCTGTGACCCTCTAAGCTAAGCCAATTTTTCTTTCTTCTTTTTTTTCCAACTGCAATATGCTTCAAAGGGTAAAGGATTGCCATTTTAGCCTTTCTTCGTGGATATATTGCTTTCTTCCAACAATATCTGACGGGGCTGTTAGCCACAATCCAGGGGGGTACTGAACAGTTGCATGAGGTCTCATGGAATACAAAACACCAAGCATTTTCAGTAGTTTATTTGCATTTTTTCTCTGCTCATTTTAATATGCACCATGTGTAAGTTAGATGAGGGCTACTGTAAAAACATTTTCAATGACTGAAATCTTACTTTTCCTTCTAATGATTTGGAGAAAACCACATATTCATTGATTGTGATGAATAAAATGATTTCTGCTACAATGTTGCAAAAAATGTTCATCAATACAAACAGTTCTCATCTACAAAGATGATTTACACAATGCAAGTAATGAAAGTGTTCTTTCTTAACTAGTCTACTACTGAACTGAAAAGTTGAATCTTAAAATTTCCTTGAAAATACCATATGGTTGATTATGTATTAATAAAGGAAAGACAATCCCCATCACCATACTAACACCATAAGAGCTATATTAAATACTTAGAAAAAATATGGAAACACTTATGGCAATGATTAAAATGATAATTACAGAAGTACACTCCAATAATGGTACATATTTATTTGATGATGAAGTGAAAAAAAATCAATTTGGTTATAGAAATTCCTTAAAGAACACCATCACTTAATGATTTCAAACTTGAACTATCTCAAGAATGTCATGAAAAAAAATTAGAAAGCATTGGCTAAAAGCAAAGCAGTCTGAATATACCAATGTAATCAGCATGCCTTGTGCTTGTCTGTTAACCCTTTGAGTACATTTCTGATATTCAGGATCTTGATAACTTGATGCTAAAAAGATTGCATTCCACCTGATTACTCAACATTTCTACTTGACAGATCACATACACTGTTTATTCAGCATAGATCACAGATTCTACAGCAATGCATTGGGCTCTCCATGCTGAATGGGCCATATATTCTTCTGAGCTGCTCTCTGCAGTGTGCTGGGAAACACTCCCCAGCTTCACATGGTCCACAGTCTCCCAAGACTTGGATGGGAAAAGGCTGAGCCATGCACTGTAAGTTCTATACACTAAATGTTATACCAACACATGTAATGTCCACCGGAAAAGCAGTAATTCAGAGAATGAAAGGAAAGTGACAATCTACTGTAGTAGGTCTGTGCTCATAAGATTCTTCATAGTCACACATTTAGAGTTGAGGCCAAGTTATATGGCTACTCCAGTGTTACTTAGAATAGTGCTTTGCTTTATAGTTCTAGACAAAGCAGTATTTCTGAACAGTTCTGGGTACTTCACTGATGTGGAATCTTTCTACACACCAACACCTTTCCTGGTATTCTGACCTCACCCCAACCCCAAAATCTGACTGAGTTGTGCTACTTTGTGATATCGTATGCTATCAATTCAGGACTCTCTAAAAGGGGGACAACTTTTAATAAATAATCTTCTGCTTACATGTCAGGACAACACAGACTAAAGAAATAAACCTAAATGTAGAAGAGCAAAAAAACTGAGGGAACTATGTTGTAAAAATCATGACATGGTAGGACCTTAAAATCTATATTAACATAGGCCATAGTTTATGAGTTAAAGAGTAAAATGCAGCAATTGAAGACAAACGTGTATTTGAAAATAAAGAAATGTCAAAGACCTTCAGATATTGAAATATATTCAAAACAGAGACAGTAGGTGTTGTTCAGCTCTATATATGCAAATTTTATGAGACCTCACTCTTTGGTTGTCTCCTGGATCACAAAGCTGAGCAAACCTTAGGAGGACATTTGAGTTGGGTCCTTGCCTCCAAGACACCATGGCTAGCCTTTTCTCTAAGTATTGCAGAGCTAGTAAAGCACAAGAGGCCCCCACTGAAATGTGACACATGCCAGAAGAAACTCAATGGAGACACAGGGCTAGGGATCAAGGTTTTGTCACAGGAGTGACAATTCAGATGTCAGACAGGACTTGGCCCATAGAGAGCAAAATAACATGTCCCTCTAGATAGCTAAAGACAGCGGTATATAAAAAGGGCACCTTAGGGAATGGAAGTTTTATCCTCAGTGGTATCTTCCAGTTCTCCTAACCTGTTCTTCCAGGGAGAGCATATTTAGGAAACCTAAAGGTACACAGGAAACGATCTTATCAGTCTTTTATTTCCTTAAAACCCATTTAAAAATATTCTAGATTGTTTTCTCACTGTGCTTTCTCCTTGGCCACCTTGCAAAAACACTTTGCCTCTGGTCCCTTGTGCCCCAGCACTCCTGTGTATGGATTTGATATTCTATGGATTTCACACTGAAGGCAGCAGTGCATGGAAAAGCAGGTGAGAAAAAGACCAGGATCTTGTTTCCTCTTTCTGTTTGAAATTCCAGCCCTATAGAGCACCTGGCAATTTATTGCTCTTTTCTACCAGTTGGTTTTTTGTTTTTTTTTTCCTATAGATGGCTCATACTGAGCAGGCAGACCCTCCCTCACCAAGCACAAGACAAGGTATGTGTGTGCCTTCCCGAGGGTCTGCGCTGGCACTAGCAGCAGCTGATGTGGAAGCAGCATTTCTGGAGCGATATCAACACATCTTCATATGGAGCCAGTTTTGGGGGAGGGGCACCATCTCTTTTGTGGGTCAGGCTGTTTGCCACAGACCCAATTTCCTCCACTTGGGATGCAGAACTCATGGCAGCTGAAAGTCATACCTCTAATGAGAAAAGTCTCTTTCTTAATAGGACTGCGAAGAAGAAAGAGGGGTGTTTATGCCTAAGTTATAAAACGGCTATGATCTAAACCTACAGAAAAGGACAAGCAAGATATCATTCTAGGTGCCTTTCTTTTCTGGATATTGCGGCATCTAAAAACACCCCTCAATCTGCAGCAAAATCAAGAAATGTGTCTATACATCCAAAGGCCTGGAAAATTTCCCAAGGGGTCTCCACAAGCCATGCACTCAGAGGGTTAACATGTGCTTATTACATACTGCAGATCCTAGTTTGATGAAAATATTCATTGCTTTTAAATTTTAAAAAGTTGCAAAGTAGACTTAACCCTTTGAGGATCCTATTAGCAGCAAGTTGCCATCTTCACAAACAACATATCTTATTCAGCAAAGGGAAATTACTACAAAGGTACCAGAAAACACACGTTCTGTTTCTGAGTGCTAGATAGATCAGATAATACATAATTTGGGGAGAAAAATCAGAGAGTCTCAAAGGGTTAAGCTAGAACTTCGAGTAAAAGGGTCTTATTAAAAGGGCGAGTTTGGGGAGCGAACAGTCTCGGATGAGCTTGGGGAGTAGTCTTCAGATTCTGAGTTGAATTCAGGCGGAGCTGGCTGTGCCTTGTATTGGCTCCTCACATCCTGGTTGCATCTTCGTCGGAAAACCTGCCTCTCCTTATCAAGAGCGGTGGTCTAGCAGGGGCATAAAATGAGAAAGAGGACAATTAGGCTGAAGGAAGGGCACAAGAAACTCTGAAACTTCTGAGGTCAGAAAAATACACTGGCCAAATTAACCTATCCATTACGGCTTACTTTTGTTGACAACAATTACCACTGTTGGGGAGCTCTCTGCTCCCCAAGTTGTAGCTGCTAGGAGCACCTGATCATGACATCAGCAGGCACAGGCAGGATGGATGATGTTGTGGGTTCAACCCCTTCCCAGTCCTCCCCATATTTCCCCTAACTCCACAACCATGACCTCTGGTGGCACCCTTTCAGCCAGAGACCCCTGGTAAATGGACATCCCAGGCCTGTGTGTCTAACATGTGAGGATGCCAGGCGTGCCTCATTCATCATCACTCAGCTCAAGGCAAGTGTATAATAAAGATAAAAAGTGATGAAGTTGTCAGACATGGAAACAGAGCCACAAGCTCATCCTGTTATTTTAGCACCTCCTCCTTCTAAATTATCTTATTATCTGCTGATGAGGGAGTATGGCTGAATCTCTGGGAAGAATTGTTTTAATTTTAATGAAACCAATGTCTGAAATTGAAAATTGCTTTGAATGCAATTAAACCAAATGGAAACTTTCCAGGGATTTTACTTTACAAAGTTCATTTTCATCATAGTATGTGGTGATTTATGAAACTGAGATTCAGTTCCGTAGGTATTTCAGCTCCTGGTTTCTAGTCCTCATTTTCCTGAGGAACCTCAGATGATCCCCAGGCTATGCGATCCAGCCACAACTCTGGAAGCTATTATGACATCAGAACTGGGAACAGCAGGCATAACTTCATTACAGATTTAATGGGTGTGAGAGGAATGGGGTCATTACAGAAAAGCCTTACACAGAGAGCAGAAGAGCAGGTACAAAACCTGACGAAAAATATAGAATACATATAAAAGTGTGAAGGCATCCTTGTTTGAAAGTCACTCTTTAAAAGGATGTAGCCTGGAGGTTATTCTGCTTTTAAGAGATTACTTATCCTCTACAGGGGTATATACCACCATTTTTTCCTCTTGAAAATTTACTATTAGCTTCTTCAAAGAACAGAGATAAATTTAAAGCTGGCCTGGTTCTGAGAACAAAGTGAAAACTACGCCTCTCATACAACTGCAGTATAGCATTAGAGCAATCTTAGATCTAAAGTAGGGCAATCAAAGTTCTGATATGAACTAATAAAGAAGGAAAAAGAGGCAGCGTGTAGAACCGATAGAGTAAATGGCTTCATTAGGTTGAGCTGTGCTGCTTTAAAACTGTCCACAAATTGAATAACAGTTTTTAGACTCAATGAGGAAGATAAAGTTTAATAATTCATTTCTCATTTCACTAGATTGTTAATACAATTATTCAATAACTGGTTTGTTGAAATGTCTATGTTTTATTCTTCTACTTGTCAAATTTTATACCCACTGATTTTATGTTATTTTTAGCATCATAAACTCAAATTCCTAACTTTATTTAAAACACTGTAAAGTCACAGCACATGGTATTTTGCTTTCGAAGCAAACTAAAAATACCTGTTTGTGCTAAAAACAGACATGTCTTTAGTCTGACTTACATAAAAACCATTCTGTAGTTAATCCAAGAGTAATATAAACTCTTCTCATGCTCATAAAAAATATTTCTATTTTTACCTTCTTGAGAAAGAAAAAGTCCTTGGTATTGGACTTAATACTGACTAGTGAACGGAGGCTTTCGGGTGTGGGGAAGAAGTGCACACCAGACTTGTAGGCAGGGATTTTGAGTCCTGCTCTGTCCACTGCTGGCTGTGTGAATCATTCACGCTGTTCTCAGTTACATGAGGAGTAGGCCTAAACCCTTCCCACCCTCCCAGAGTTGCTGTAGGTAAAGACAGATGTGCAAATGCTTTCTACATAGCTAAGATGGCCAAAAATGGAAGGTTTGTTTTTTGCCTCTCTCTTTCTTTACAATTTGGTATAAGATATTGTTTTAAAATTAAGTAACTGCAGGTCAATGCAAAATTTCATATTAGAATTTATCTCAGAGTACTCCCCTTCCACACTCTCACTGGCACCTTCTCCATATTTAACTCATCTCCCCATAATTTACTCAGTTACATCAAGTCACACTCTTGGCTTCAGCCACTGAAATAGGTCATTTCTTTACAAATACCATAATGTTGTTTATGCAGAAGTTGGTGACAGTGTTGAGTCCATGCTTGGATAGTCCTTTTCCCCTCAGTTTTACTTTCATTTCCCTACATCTTTATAAGGGCAATCCTATTCTCTTCCTCATTTGTCCCTCTGCTTAGAGAACCCTTGCCCCATTCCTTTTAAGTGGCCAGTTCTCGCCACTCCTAGAAATTTCTGTAGTTAGCAGCTTTATAATTGCTCATATTTGTAGGTGACACTTGGCACTTAAATGCCTCTGTGCTTTCAGGTGGCATATAAGCCAGTTTACCAATTATTTTTTGGAAAATATCATGTCATGATCACATGTCAGGGAATAAGGATGTAATGGCTATTTCTATTACATTTATAGACTTAAAGAATTGAAAGAGAATTTATAAAGCATTCTTTGTCCAATGCTTTGCCTTTCCAGGCCAAGGTTTGCATGCCAGGATCCACTGTACATACAATTCCATTTTGAACCTGTAAACTCCTAGGGAGCCCTGAGTCTGATGACAGAGAGGCAATTTCCTACTCTCCCAAGTTCTTGCAATATTCTCAAAAGCCACATAATTAATGTTTAGGGCTCCCAACTGACTTGCTGTCAAAGATGCTCCAGAAGATGTCATTGTCAACAGGCTTCTCCTCGTACTCACTCTGCTTCCAGCTCCATGGACTATGGCTGCTTTTAAGTATTTCTTCCTTCCACGTGTTCCCTTGAAAACTGGTACTGTTATCACTATGCATCCTGCCTAGATCATAATTAACTCTAGTTCACTGTCTTTCTGGTTACATTATAGATGCTCTGGAGGGCAAGATCAAGTTTTGGGCATCCTCTCTGTGCTCTCCACAGTTCATGTCACACAGCAGATACTCTACAAAGTCTGTGCTTTTGAAATATAGGAAAGTGCTACAGAGGTCACAGCATTTGCCTCCTGAGCACTGAACCCCCAGTCCATCTGACACACAGCTGACAGGTCAATTACCCTCAGGTCTAATTTATTTAGAATTTCTCATAAAGTCCATTTCCTTGTCCTAACATTCACAACATGCCTACAATAAAAGTTTCCAGCTCTAACCGGTTTGGCTCAGTGGATAGAGCATCAGCCTGCGGACTGAAAGATCCCAGGTTCGATTCCGGTCAAGGGCATGTACCTTGGTTGTGGGCACATCCCCAGTAGGAGGTGTGCAGGAGGCAGCTGATCAATGTTTCTAACTTTCTATCCCTCTCCCTTCCTCTCTGTAAAATATCAATAAAATATATTTTTAAAAAATTTCCAGTGTCTAGTTCCTTTTATTAATCACAATGATCCAATAACATCAGCATACTCACTGTTACGCATTTGATTTTCTTGCACAGCATCCATTTACTCTGTCTAGGTTAACCATTCCTCAGTTTCTTTTTGGACTTCCTTCACTACCATACTCTGTGGTTCCCATGAAGGTGATCCTACCCCCATCTCTGAGATGGGGCCAGGTGGGTTGGTGACCCAGTAACAAACTTGAGCCCCCTGCATTCCTCAGTACCCATGACTGGAAGGATGGGCACCCAACCCAGCTAACAGGACATAAGGAGACTTTTGCTGGGATTTCATATTTATAATGAATCCCAACTTGGGGAGGATAGTAGGCCTAGAGCTGCTTCCCACATCCTGGTACTACATGAAGCTCCAAACTAAAGCCAACACAGGGACGTGGAGTGGAGGGATGAAAATACACCAAACTCTGACCGAGTGCTGAGTCTATCCATCATTAAAGCCAGTCCCAACCTTTGGACCTTCCAGATTTTATAAAATAAAAAATTTCCTTTTTGCTTAAGCCAGTTTGGTTTGGGTTTTCCTTATTTGCAATCAAAACAGTCCTACTGGGTATATCTGTGAATGTACTTTAATGACACTCACTTCTACATCTTGGCTCAAGGTATTCACCAACCTGAAATTACTTTTCTTCCTACCTGCCTACTCAAATTTATCTATTTCCCAAGATTTAATAAAATTTCACCTCCAACATCACCCCTTTTCTTTCCAAATCCCTCAGGCAATCCTTCTTGACCAAACTCTTGTCATTTATTGTACACAGGACCCTTATTATCTTTTCTGTACTTATTCCCCAAATAACACGCAAGCTCCTCTGTGGTAGAATCAGAAACTCTTGCATTTTCAGAATGCCTAGTAGACTGTGGCACACTTATTAGACCTATTAAATATTTCTTAATTAATATAGAATTAAATTACTTTAGGTAATTAAGTACTTTCTAAGTAACAAAACAGGACCCAAAACAACAAGAGTAAGAAGTTAAATGTATTATGGGTCAATATTTAAGAATACAATTTACGTTTCAGATATGATCAAATGCTTATAATAGATAAAGTTAATATTTTCTTATATATTTATTTATTCACAGCAACTTATTAAAGTCCAGTTATTTATCACAGTAAGCACTGTAATATATGAAATCTTTAGAATTTTAATTGTGGCTATGTGCAGGTTAAATCTTTACAACTGAAATCTGTAGTCCCCATATGTAGTTCAGGACAGATGAATTCAGCAAGAAAATAGAGCAATGTGCTATTACATAATTTTTAAATATAATTTGCCCCCATAAAAGCATTTGAAATGTAAGATTTTCTCTGATGTGCTGCATCACAAATATAAATTCTGAGCCCTTCTAACATTTCTGAAAGGCTGCTTTCCTCTTTATCAACCACAGAAAATTCCCAGATTTTAAGCAAATAGGGTCTCTTCTCCCTAATGCTTATCTTTGAAAGGTAAGTTTGTCCTCAGGTATTGCCTTGATATGCCCTTAAAATTTCCTAACAGGCTTATTATTTTATCAATTATTTTCCTCATGATTTATAGCTTTGTTGGAACCAACATGAATAGAATTTCCAAATGTTTCCTCAGAAATTTACCACTTCATTAAGAGCTCAAAGATAATCTAAAGTCCATATTATCACATTTTGGGGCTAATTATCAGAGGTTAGAGGTGAGCAAGAAATCTCTTGAGATGCTGGAGTTGACCAGTAATAACCCAATATGATGCTCTAACCTAGTTGCTTAAAATAGGTATTTATTAAGGACTGCTATGCTGTGTAATGGGCATAGCTAAATAAGAGTGGACTGGGGATCCTGGTAAACAGAATAAATAGTTGACCAAATAAAATGATATAGAGAAACTAATATAAACCTGTCTTATATAGAAGAAACACTTCATATCTCTACCTCAGACTGTAAATCTTTGGTTATCACAGTGTCCTTAAAGGCCGCTAGATCAAGTGTGAAAACTGAGGAATGGTAAAATAATGTCATAACCTTAGCAACTCCAGTAGCTGCATACATATTATAGTAGTTGGAAATCTTAGATAAAATAATATCTATTATGTTTTGGTTCCTGCTGTAAGACTGGGCATGCATAAATGAAAGACGGTATTTGCCTAATACCAAGGAAATTTATTCCACCAATAGATACATCTATTAAATTGGATCAGTGGCCTCCTTTGTTACAATGAAATGACTATATGCTCCACATGGTACTCAGATATTTTAAGCCCTTATTTATAACATTAAATTTGGAAATCAGCATAAATGCATAAGACATTAGCCATCTGGAATATCTATGCAATGTTAAAGGAAAAATAGAGCATGGGAGAGGAAGGTCAGGAATAAACTGCAAATGTGAACTGGAGCATTAGTTTTGTTTTTGCTGGTCTGTGCTGCCCATCACTCTGTAATGCTTGTCTTATCTGGTAGCCTTAGCTTACTCCCCTTTGGAAGCAGCAGTAGGGGGAAATCAGGAGAACAACCTTTTTATCCTAGCTCAGCTAACATGACCATGGACATGTTTCCTAACCACAGAACCCCAATTTCCCAGGCCATGTGAAGGTGGGTATAGTTCTCTAGGGAAACTTTCACCTATAAAATACTAGTAATAAGCTTAATATCACCATCAGTCTACTGTAATGGGTGATGCTTTTCTTTTAGCAAAAAATAGGCCTGCCAGTCTATGGATCAAAAACATTTCTGTTCTGCAGCACCTGCAGGACTGGCAAAGGATGCACCTAATTGAAGTTGTGAGGCAATGTTTTCTGTCCTGGTGATCATGATTGGATTTAAATAACTGCATTTTTCATGGGCACGCATTGACTGCTTTTCCTTTTTGCTTTACTTATTACTAATCATTTCATTAATAAAAGAACAATTTTGTGCATATTGCCTTTTAGTCCATCCATTATTCATGCTCCCTGGAAGGTGGAACAGGTGAGGCTGCAGCATTCATCTCAGAGCCCTTTCTCTCACTCACCCTCACTCTGCAGGGACTGAGTTACGACTTGCTTGACACTTCAGGAATGTGTTTGGCTTGCTAGTAAAGTTAAACTGACAAATCGATTGAAATATCCACCCTCCTCCTTTTTTTTTTTGGCTTACTGACAGGGTTATTAAGATTTTGTTTTGCTTCAATATCCTTTTGGGGTCTCACCAGGAAGTGCAAGTATCTAGATATATGACATGGTATTACCCTAAAGTGAAGGTGACCATTACAATGGCAAAAGGAAGCCTCGTGGAATGAAAACCAGTGGCTTGCTAAGCTACCTTTTAAGTGCAACTCTCTTAAATGTGAATCATTGGTTCCCTGGGCAGAGCTGCCTCCACAATTCTCCACCATTTCTTATAGTAGGCTCCTGCAATTGATTTGTGGGTGTGTGTGTTTTTATAGAATCCCAAATTGGCCTAGATCTACAATGGCCTCTCATTAGAGGGTTAAAATCATAGCCACTTCTTGAACTCAGGCTTCTATAGGACACAGATCATGTGTTTCCTCTGCCCTGCAGCTCCTGATTTTCTCATAGTTGAAGCTAAATTGAGCTGCCATGCTGTTTTTCCTTCATCATCCTAGTAAACTAGAGAAGAACCACAGATGTAGTTTATCTTAAAATAAATCTATAAAGTTCAGAACTTACTAAACAGGTAAGTTAGGGGGTAACTCCTTTCATTACAAAAACAATGTTTTGCTTTGTCCAAAGACTTACCCTCAGATTGCTATAAATGGGATGCTATTCTAGAGCATCTCATGTAATTTCATTGTCCAAACTTTAATTTATTCCAAACTCCTCAAAAACACATTTATCCTCTATATCAACTTCTCCTTCATTGGAAAGTTGAATCATTTATTAAATAATTTAACAAATATTTATGAAGGCTCTACTATGTGCCACGCATTCCATGAGGTGGTGGAGATACAGTTTTTAACAAGCTTACCAGGTGGTGCCTTTTAATTTGGAAACATTACCCCCCTAGAACAAGATTTGAAGAACTTCTGGAAAGGCCAAATAATTACTATTTTATGATTTGCAGGCCATATGGTTATTTGACACTACCTTAACTCTGTTGCTACAGAGCAAAAGCAGCTACAGACAATTTAGAAATAAATGGGTATGGCTGTGTTCCAGTAAAACTTTATTTACAAAGACAGGCAATGAGCCAGATTTGGCTGATTGGCTATAGTTTACCAATTTCTGCCTTAGAGGATAACATTTTAAACTTAAACTTCATCAGGATTTTTGGCTGTAGTCTCCTTTAAGTAAAATGTAATGCCATAAATACTCATGAATAATATCAGCAGTTTACTCCAATCAGAACATCAAAAAAGATTATGGTTCTACTTTAATAACAATTGCTTTGATCTGGAGAGAGATAAGTTTTTCTCAAGAAAATCTGTCTCAAGTGTGGAAGACTTTTTTTTTTTGGAAGTAAGGGAAACCCTGAAAAGCCATCTTTCCTGAGTCCCCCCTGGGGCCTATGAAGGCACTTTTGCATAGATATCTCACTTAATCCTCACCACAGATTTGGAAGGTTGATCATAGTCTTCTCATTTCTACCTGTGGTGAAACTGAAAATCAGAGTAAGAATATGTAACTTGGCCACGGTCACACCGCAGGAAGCAGGACAGGCTGGATTCAAAACCAGGGCTTCTGGACAGCAAAGAAGCAAACTCTACATGTTCTGCACTACCAATAAAATATCGAACAGTGAGCAACCCATTTCACTTTTCCTGTTTTTCCTTCAATGACCATTTTAGAACTATAATACTATATATGCCTATCTTCTGAGCCTGTTGGCCTAATAATTCACTTTTTAGCATCAAGGTATAGCTACCAAACCCCTCGTAGTTTCCTGATACTTTCCTTTGTAAATCATAGTTCGGGTGGTTTTTAAGTTTAAATCAATGCCTTTTCTGTGTTAAACTTTCTGTTACAGGGAAGGGGAGGGTGATCAGTCCCTTTTGAGCACAGCAGCACCTGCCCTCCTTCCTGAAGGGCTCTGACATTCAGCAGGGAGTACTTTCCCAATGGGCAGAGCAAGGCCCAGGCAGCTTTCCACAAAGCAACCTGCAAGGCATTGCAGCTTGCTGTGTATCTCTGGCTGCTGGCTGAGGTTCCCTGAGGAGCCCTTCTCACACCAGGCTGCAGTTCTTCTCTGCCTTCACAGGAACCTTTTTTTAAACCTGTGCTGAGCAAGATGCATTTAACTGACCCCATTCCTTTTAACAACTGAGCATGACAGCATTTAATAGCCTTGCAAAGACTGTGTGCGCTTCCACCGTTCTGCCTCATTACTCACTGTTTCAAGATGATGCTCCAATCCACTATGCACACTGGAGTCAGGTCATGCCTGGGAACTCAAATATCCTTTTGTCCTAGCTCACCTCCTCATTTTATCTCATTTAGCATTTTTAGCTTGTCTTGTTTTGGTATTTGCCTTATTTAATTGGGTTACTCCATTCTGATTGTTGCCTTGTACTGCCTGCAAATATGGAAGAATTCTTTTCCTAGTGTTGTCAGTCATAGCACCTGCCACAGTGACAGCTTCACTCGAGAAAGGCAGAAATGTGTGTGATCACATCCTCTTTGGATAAGGACACATTTTCAGGAGGGGAAAATGTAATAAGGTAAAAATGTTTTCTAGTGGCTTGTAGCAGGGCCATGAGGGAGTGGAATGTCCCAGGAAGCTCATTCCTGGAAGAGTGTCCCCCCAGACTCTGGCTGACAAGAGCAAGGTCTTCTTGAAAAATCAGCTAAGCAGGATGCTGCTCCCCTGGCTGCAACTAGGAAGCAGCTCTCTGTTAATGGGCAGGAGGATGAAGGTGAGAAAAAAGAAAATGCATGCCCACCTTTTCTCTGCTATCACCAAAAAGCCTATTAAGAGGGACAGACAATTCTGGGCACCAAGAAGAGGTTCTTTCTCCAGCCTATGCCCTGATGTGAGTAGATTTACAAAAAGTAAGGGGTACTCCCAAGGGCTGTGCTCAGACTAGTGAAAACAGCCATAGTACTTGTAAACATAAGGATTGGGAGTGAAGATGTTCCCCTATAATGATTGTTTATGTAAGAGAGTTGGCTGCCACTGTTGTTTGGTTTGACAAATACTTCCACTTCTGTGGAGATAAAAAGCAAGCACTTGCAATCAGTGAGGAGAGTGAGTTTGTTCTGGGGCTAAATGACATTATAAAACTTCCTAGTTAAGTATATATGCCAATGAGACTTTAGCATCATTTCTCCAATTTAACTTTACATACTGGGTGTGCTGTTTCATATAGCATTAACTATCAACATTGTTGTTACTGCCCCCAGCTGGAAAACAGAGCAGTTTATGGGTGAAAGAAAAAAGACATTATCTCCCATCTGCTCCTGCCCATTATTCAGGGATGTGTCATTTGTCTGCTGATGGGACCATCACCAAGATTTTAGTCAAATGGCCTTTTTATACTGGCTACATTTATTAATTATTGTGTTTGCTTGGTATTTTGCTCCCATCCTTAATCCCACAAATTTAGTGATATCATTTTCTTAAGTTTTTTTTTAATTAGATTAACTTATATGTGTAATTTTTATTCTACATATGTGCACAACTGTAATTAGACATGTTTTATACCTATTTTTAATTGTATATCAACTTTACTCATATATTTTTGGTTAATATGCCTGAGGTGAGGGGGCATACAATAAAAAAAGGATGGAACATGATGTGATTCAATTTATATAAAGGACAAAACCAGGCAAAGCTAATTAATGCAGATAGAGTCCAGGTCAGTGTTTACCCTTGGGGCTATGTGACCTTCCTGGAAGGGCCCTGGAGTTGCAGAGGGGTTTGGGGGTGCTAGAAATATTCTGTGCCTGGTCTGGGTGCTGCTTACAGGAGCATTTACAATTTGTGAAAATTTGTTGAGATATTCATTCATGATATGTGCCCTCTTCTGAATATATATTATCTTCCAGTAAAATGTAAAAGATGGGTGGATAATCTTCACATAAAAAGTAAAAAGAAAGAATTTTCCCAAAGACAAATTAGGACAAATTATTAATCAAATATTTTCACGCCCTCCCTTCCCCCCCCCAAAGAAGATTAAAATAAAACAGAGCTCTTTCTACATTTATAAAGCTATTTTACTCAGGTAAATGAAATGGTTGATGTGCAACTCCTGCATGCATATCTGTCTAGATTGATACAAATAACCTTTTAATGTAAAACGGACTGAAATATTTTGTTGAAGTTTGGGTATTTTCTTGCTTTAAACAGACTTAGAAATTATGATGATTATAGTATATTTGGATGGTTTGTCAAAGTGTGACCTTTTCTACTTCCTTAAATCCTTTGTTTTGAGTGTCTAATTATAGAAAAAAGGTAGGAGCAATAATTGTTGGTTAGAATGGTATATACAGGGTGAGGCAAAGTAGATTTACAGTTTTGAGTACAGGAAAGAGAGTTTATTCTTGTATTATTATTTATTAATTATTGTATTATTTTCATATGGAAAACTGTAAACCTACTTTTGCCCCACCCTGTATATGTGTGTGGAGCACACATTTCTTCCTTCCTTTCTCCCTTCCTTCCTTCCTTCCTTCCTTCCTTCCTTCCTTCCTTCTTTCCTTCCTTCTACTCTTTGTTCCTTCCTTTACAATTTAGTAGGCTAATCCATGAAATAACATCAGGAAGCCACCACATTACTGAGCTAGGCTCCATCATTTGGGAGAAACAAGTGCCAAACCAAGTGGAATTTTTCTTAACAAATGCTAAGAGGTAGAACTTTACTTAGAGATCATTTCAGAAATGTTAAGATGGAGAAAAGTTCCTTAGGGCTTCTCAGAGTTCATTTCTCACATCATCAAAAATCATCCTGCCTGTGGATAACTTAAAGAGACACACACAATGTTCCTTGAAGGAAATGTCAGGGCAGTTGGCTGGAATAGAAAAATGATTGGATAGAATTCTTAACCCCATAAAAAAAAATTGATACATCCCATAGTCCCTTTTGCTTGAGCAGATAAGCCAGCTAAGTAATCTGACAGTTATAGAATATTAAAAAATAAATTCATGCAATAGCTAGTACATAAAAGGGTTTCCAGGGGAGAGAGGTAACAATAAAATGAAAACAAAAGAAAACAAAAAGGTGGAAAATTTGAAAACACAAGCTCATTAACACACACAATGCATTCTATAGCTCATTGTTACTTGGAGGAACTTCTACTAAAGCGTAAATGCATTGTTTCGTTCATCTAGTAAGTTCAAGATAGGGCTTGATGACTTTAAAATGACAGTATATACTTCTATAGAACGTATACTGTGGTACTATTGCTGCTCCATTTGTTAAGGGACAGAAGAGCACTAGAAGTCATTCTTTAATTGGCAACATCAGGAAAATGCTTTGGCATTTACACTAAATATACTGTCCTTTTAACTGTAAGGGAAATTGATACTGAGCATATGCAATGGAAAGAAAGCTGGCAAATGTCAGTGTGAATAATGGGTGAAAAAAAAGGAATGAGGGGGTGTGGCATCTCAATCAAGAATAAAATGAAACTGATAAAGCAGCATATGGACTGGATAACAAATCAAAAGCATGTTTATCCACTGAAGGAACTGGTTAATGGAGACTGCCAGCACGTTGCCATGGAAACACTGACTGTTGAGCTGCACCATCTCATACCTTATCCAATACATTCCTGGTTGTTGGTAGTAGTCCAAAGACCCTGATCTCTTGATGGTAAACCCGTGGTCCAGCTGAGCAGAGAGAAATGGGGCAACTCAGTGGATCGACATTGTGCTAAAGAGTTAAGACTCCAGACCAAGTTGTTCTTCATTGACTATACATGGAAATATAGTTATAATGCATCTTCTGTGGGGTGACTAGCTAATAAGCTAAATCTGCACATTGAAAATAAAAAGACAAGAAAAGACACTAATCTCTTATGAATACTTAAAGGCCATTTGCTAGAAAAAAATCTAATTTGTCAAACAGGTTTTTGAATGCATATTTAACAATGTCCTCTCAATTTCAAAAAAATATAAACACCTTTTCATATTCTATAGAATGGAAAATGCTTTACAATTAAATAAAATATTGACATCATCTTTAGCCACCTCTGAGAAAGCAGATTGGAACCCCAAAAATCTTATCCCATTTGGCTTAAATTTGAGGGCTTCATAAATATGAAATAATTACAGCAAATTGGTTTTCCTCCTTTAAGAGTTAATCTTCAAAATCAGAGCTAAGCTTAAAAAATCAATTACATTTCTAGCCCTGGCTGGTGTGTCTCAGTTGGTTTAGTATCTTCCTGTACACTAAAAGGTTTCCGGTTTGATTCCTTGTAAGGGCACATGCCTGGGTTTCATCCAGATTCTGGTAGGGATGGGTGCAGGAGGCAGCCAACTGCTCTCACATTGATGTTTCTCCCTCTCCCTCCTTCTCTCTCTAAAAATCAGTAAAAAATCAATTACATTTCTGAACTAAAAATCTATAGTGTAAAGCAGTAAATTTTCTCTACGAAAATATAGAAAATAAAGAATAGTTTTCATTGCATATTAAAAATGCATATTACAGTTAAGTGCTTATGATTAACAAAAGGTGCAATAAATAGGAGACAGATAAGTTCTCTAAGTTGTTCATCCTGGAATAGGATATTAGCATTTGGCTATCTAGGAATAAAAGATTCAGTCCCAAATTTGAAAAACAGTAATCATGCTGTGTACCCACTCCACTCCCCAATCTGCCCTCGACTGGACAAGCTGCACCCTGTTCTTTATCAGGAGGCTCTTGAGTGCTTTCAAGTGTGGTCGTGCTGTGGGGCAATGCTGCGATGCTGAGATGCTGATGAATGCTTCTACCTCTAAATTCACAAAAGGCATTTCAAATAGATGCTGGGCCCAGGCATTTAAATTCAACACTCCTCAGAGGATTTGGTATTCTGATTACAAACCAGGCTCTCCCAGTGTTCATGGGACAGCAATGTGAGATTTTAATCTTTTAAACAATGTACATTTCATTTTATTTAGGAAAAAAAAAAAAGAATCAAAGCACTGTTAGTGCTTTTGCTAGAGGAAAAAGGCCTGAACTTCGGTTTCAGTCCAGGAAGATGGCCACTTAGTACCTAGTTCTCTATTGCCATCTACAGGCCAAGTGTTCCTAACACCAAATCCCTAACTCCGTATCACAATTATTTTCACCCTGATTAGTATGGATTTGTTCTATTAGACTGAAATGCTCTATTTGCATGATAAAAATGCAAAAGAACTTAAAGCATTTTGAAAATTATAGGTTAAAATAATAAACAGCATTAAATGAGGAAAAATAAATCGAAACTGACATCTTAGTCATCAGTTCTTCATCAAGCTGAGCCAATCTAATAATGCCTCCTTCCCCTCCCTTAGCTCTCAAGAAGTCCACCGTTAAAATGTCATCTCTAATTCCATTTTATGTCTATAAATTGCATTTTAATAACGTTTTGTTTCCTTGTTTCTGTTCTGTTGTTTTTTGTTTGTTTGTTTGTTTGTTTGTTTCTTTATTTAATTTTAATTTCCCACCTACTGGCAAAGGTAGCAGAGGGAAAATGGAGTCTTTCTGAGAAGTAGAATGTTGCACTTTTAAGCACAGCAGTGGGTTTCCACCTAATCACGTTGCCTGATCTAAATGTAAGAACACCTTTTTTCCTTTTAGAAGGACTGTATGATCCTTGTGAGCCTCCAGCGGATAGTTACTCTTCTAGCCTACTCAAGGACCTCTTGCAACCTTAATATAAAGTTATCATTTGTCCTTTCTTAGGCCTCAATAAGGTTGGGGGCGGGGGCAGAGAAGAAAAAAACAACACCACCACCAAAAAACACTAAGATTCAGAACCACGCATGCATATTAAACTATGCTCATGTAATACATTACACCTGTATCTAGAGTCTGTTTGTTATGATAGTTGGTTCTTTCTTTCCTTTGAGAAAGAAAAAATGTCACAAATTCTTTTGTAAGCAACATTAATCTCCAGCAGGTAGTTAGGTTTCTAGAGAAAGAGAAATACCAGTTAAAGACTAATGCTTTAATTGTTGATTTCCTGAAAAAAAGAAAAAAACACACAAGCTGATTGATACTACATTCTAAATAGTATTTTTAAAAATTTGAAAGGGTGTAAAAAATTCAGTCCTAGGATGGAGGATGTTTAAAATAAAATACAAAGAAAAGAAGAAGAAAAAATAAAATAGAGTACTGGATAGCCTCCAGGGAGAAGTATACATGCCCATAGGAAAAAATCATGTCTGAATAAAATTTATGCTGAAATCATTTTTTTCTATATCCATCAAATAGAAGTCATTACAGCGCTATATTCTTTACAGAAATTTCAATCATGTGGGTGAATTAATAATTAGATTACATCATTAAATTGTCAAATGGTTTTTATGAAGGCCAGTCCTTCTATCTACCACTTAGATTCTGCCTCACAACAGAATATTGTTCCTTTGCAATTATACTTTAGTTTGAGTTGGAATATTACTTAATTCCAAGGTTGCTTTTTTCTTGTGGTAGTCCTCTGAGACTCTGCTTTTGCACTTTAAGAATGGGAACACTGTTATAGAGTATAAATGGACCTAACCAGTACCATTCTGAAAGATAATAACAAAGGCAGCCACACTGTCCAGTTCATAATTCCCAGCCCTGCCCTGGGATTGGTGACCTTCTCATCCTCCTCACCCCCACCCCAGGTTCTTATGGAGAGTATGGACATTTATGAGGAGAAAGCATTCTGGAGAAAGTGCATATATGATGGTAGGGCAGTTTCTCCAGAAACAGCTCTGAAATTTACAGTGATATTCTCTTTCATGCTTGAAATATTAATGAAAATAGTCAGCATGTGAATTGTGCTTTAGAGTTGACAAGGCACTTTTTCAGATACTTCTCCAAAAAGTTAATTATTTTGTGTCTTAATTACATTGATAATTATTTTTTAAAACTTTGTAGTGGATAAAGAAGATTAAGCATGCAACTAATGGGTAACTCAGCATCACAAAGCCCATTTTATAATTTATAAGTCTATTAGCAGTTTGTACAGTTTCCATGGAAATATGTTAGTTATGATCTGAGAAACCGATATTAAATTGCATTCAAAATGGTCCAATTATGATATTTAGGGAAAAATCATTTAGCATCTGAACTTTAAAATGCTAACTGGAGTTTTTCTTTTGAAATCTACTTAGATGAAGTTTTAGGTTTTGGAATTTATCCAGGTTTGATTAAAGTAGGATTTCCCCTCGTATCTGTGTCATCTGTCCATTGGAAAATTGTCCTGAAGTTCCTGTCCTTTGACATTATAAGATTCCCAGAATACTGAACAAACAATTATGAAACAACCCAGGTAAATTTAACCAAAAAATTAAAATAAAAAAAAAAAAACAGGAAAAAATGACAGTGGTAGACAAAGCACCCTCTCTAGCAGCTGTAAGCTCTCAACAGGAGCAGAAAAACAGTCCTTTTTATGGACAAGCGTGCTGGCAGTCCACTGCAAAATAAAATTGTGGAATCAAAAGTTTTGATATAGACATATATATTGAATGAGTGATGAAAACAGAGTATAAAGTGGTTTAGTTGAGAACCACCAGGAGATTGTTACTTTTAAAAATTGCTGATAGAAAATGCTGATAACAAAGAATACCGACAATCTAGGAAGACATGGAAGACAATGTACTTCTACATTGAATTTCCTTAGAAGTACTAAAGAGAGAGGGCAAGAAGAATAAATTGCAATTTTAGATCCTTAGCAGCACTGAAATTCAGGTATACATACTGTCAAGTCTACTCATGAACCAGTTACTCACAAAAGGTTCAATCAAAAAACATGAAATGCAAACAGTACAAGAAAGTATATGCCTGTATTCATGCCACCTGAGAAATCTGGAAGCTCCTATCAAATATTTAGTAACCCAGATTTGGGATTGGTTGTATCAAATATATCAGTTACATATGTTTAGTTTTATCTGGAACTCCAGCACAATAAAAATAAAAACAAAAATGCTGTAAACATAGTTAAATATTTAGTATTGCTGATGAGCATGAAGTACTATTTAGTAGCACAAATACTTTTTACCATTGGACAACATAGTATCTCATTTCTTGGTTTAAAAAGAAAAACAGCTTAAGTGATTTCACATTGAATATGCTGTTAAAAAAGGAAATTATTAAAAACAAGTAATCTGGGACTTGAATAGCCTCTAGAATATGACACCAGGAAGTATGAGGTTTTATTATTTTTCTACCCAATTTAATCTTTGCCTAGAGCTGCTCTCAAATTGCATGTAGTGTGTGTCTGCATGTATAGAACAGGAAAAAAAATTCTGTGTAGCTACATCAATAAAATGTTAAATGTTAAAAGACTTTCAACTTTAAAAATGAAATTTCTAAGGAGCAAGACATCGTAATTTCTTTGTGTGTTCACAGCGATTCAATTTCCCTGAAAATCTCACTGTGTAACCTTTCTGCTCTGTTTTGGCTTTCGTTTAGGTCTCGTACAAAGAATCATACTGTTTCAATTCTCTCTGCAATGTCGTGTTTCTCAGCTTCCCTTCCCTCCAAGGTCCTGGCAAAGAACACAATGAACTCCTTTCCTCAGAGCTCTAAAGTTTGCATTGGCACACAGTCCAGTGTGGGGGAGGTTTTCTGCTTTAAAAAATAAATCATGAAATTAATATAAACTGCAAGGCACCCTGGAGGTGTTGGATAATGATGTGACTACCCGGGAAATCATCAGCAAAAACACGTGATGTATTTTAGCCCCAAGCTCCTTCGGTGCTTTAAATGGTCGAGCTGTCTAAAGAAATGACCCATCCTGCTGTCTCTGGGTGGAATTTCCTGAATAATGCCTGTCTCCTGGGTGGATTGCTTTAAAAAAAGTTATAGGTGGATATTTCAGATGCTTACTGCTATGACAGAAACTCCAGCTGCTGTGCTATTCGGCTTGGGGCCTGTGTTGAAATGCTTCTTTATCTTTCCAGCTACTGACAGCTGATGTTCATTTTCTGGGAGGCCGTCGTCCTAGGCCGGGAGGGTGGGGAAGAAATAAAGGAAGGAGAAAAAGAAAAAAAAAATGAGATATGAGGAATATGAGGCCAAGATCTTCTAGTAACAGGCAGTGATCTTAACATAAGATTTCAGAAATAAACTGGTCAATGTCTTCTCATTAAACACTGTTGTTAGAAATACTGCTCTAAGATCTCATTCATTTCCACATCTGCCCTAAAGTTAATTTGGTGTGTCATCTGTCCCTCAGAGTTCCCTAAATAAAAAATTTTATTTCTGTTGTTTCTAATAAAATAATTTCAATCATGGCTCCAGAGACATATGTCAAAGAGCAAGTTAATCTGGACAACAACAACAACAAGACATCAATGTAAACATTTTTATTTTCTGATCAAAAAGTTTTACCCTCTTATCCCATCATTTAGACCCATACCCAAGGAGACTGACAGACTTGGGCTCCTGAAAGCTACTCAATCAGCCATTCTATAACCCCAGACAACCTTTCAAGCAGAAAGTTCTTCCTTAAGTTTTAAATCCTCCTTGCAGCATTCAAATAATCTGTTATGACATACTTCACATTGGAGCTCATTTTAACTAAAGCTTCTGTTCTCTGCCAGAGCTGTCTGTGATGGAGGCTGGACAGATTGCTCTCTTTGTTAAACACTGTTAGAATAACAATAACCTGAGTCATAAGTATGTGCCATCACTTACTAAATTATGATCAAAAGGCTGCATGATCTTTGGAGACCAGAGACTGTGTTTTGTTCACTATGGAACCCCCAGGTCTTAACATAGCACTTTGGCACATTGTAGATGCTTAGTAAATATTTGCAAAATAAGTGAATGGATGTATAAATAAAGTGTTTGTTACTATCTCTTAAAACCAAAGTTCCTGGCAGGACTTCAGTGTCATTCATCATTTTCCTTCTCTCCTTTCTCCATCTTTCCAAACATGACATGCTTAGTCTTTTGCACAACCTGGACTCTCCACATGGGATCTACTCCTTCTTTTAGCATTTGGCTATTCGTTTATTCAGCCAATATTAACAACATGTCGACAGTGGACCAGGCACTAGAGTAAGTGGTGGGGAAATGAGGGTGAGCAAAAATATGCATGGGCTTTGCACCCTGTCATTGCTCTCTTTCTTCAAAACTTGGGTCCAAATCACCTGTTCCAAAACACTTCCCTCTATTAAACACAACTCCTTCTAATGGTTCTTCTGTAAACTCCTAATGCTCGTTCTTCTATATATTTGCCTCCCTACTTATATTATTTTTGATGCTAGGTGATTTTGTAGGTATATAACACACACACACATATAACATATATATATATATATATATATATATATATATATATATATATATATATATACAAGTATATGTATACACACAGAGTATATATATGTACTCTGAACTCTTTTTCTTTTGTACCACGCCTTCCACATTTTCTGTAATTTTTAAAAGATAATCTTGGCTCAGTGCTGTACACACAGTGGAGTCTCAATTTATGATAATCTTGCATTGGTTTATTAATGGCTAGAAGAAGAAACAATTATTATGCTTAGTGACTCACATCTGAAACCAAATCTAGAATAAGGAGGTTTTGCAATGATGCAGAGTGAATTCAATTTTTTTTTGAAGTCTGTATTGTGGAAAGAAATAGAATGAGTGTGTGTCTGCATGTATAGAACAGGAAAAAATGAGTGTGTCTGCATGTATGGAACAGTCAGTTAGGGCAGCAGTGGAATGACACTTGGCGGAGGGGGAAGAGAAACAGGGACATATGAAGTGCCTGCTGTGTTAGGGATGGGTGGGGGGAATGGTCTCTGCCCATCAGAGAACCTTACAAGCTAATTGAGAGATGCAGTATGGACACATTTTGTCAAATAATAAAACAGGTCAACAAGATGAGATGGAGCTGTCCCAGGTAGTATAGCCTAATGGCTTAGATAGAAACATGGGAGGAGTTCAGAGGAGAGAGGACATATTTTCCTTTGTGAGCAGTCAGCATAGGCTTCATGAGGATTATGGGACTGGACCTGGTCCTTAATGATGGGGAACATATTGACAGGTAGAGAGAAGGGAAGATGAGGTTTGGTGTAAAGATGCATGTGAGTGGGAAGCCACAGGGCATGTTTGCCAAACAATGAGTCAACCAGTTTATCTTTGGTTAAGAGTTTATGTGGGAGAGTAATGGCAAACAAAGGAGAAAGAACAGAACACAGGACACATATGAATACCAAAAAAATCCAAAGATTGAAGTCTTATTTAGGGATAAAGCAATGTTTTTTAGTAGGAGGAGTAGCAAGTGTGGAGGACTACCACCCTTTACTCAGATGTTTTACAGTACAGTTTCCAGTTCCCAACTCTCCTAGTGGGAGAGAAGTCCTGTGATAATCGCAAAGATTAGGATTATGCCAATCAGAGTGTGAAACACGAGGACAAATTCAATGGTGCAAAACACTTTTTTTAAATGGTGTAGCTACATCAATAACAAAAAACAGCAGGCCCTTGGAATCTAAGTTAGAATTTTTGGGAATATTTAAACATTTGACAAAAGATGAAATGATGTACCTTTACTGAAGGCTTTACAAATATGGTATTAGTCTCACATATCTGGCAAGGTTTGGGGTTCTGCCCTACCCCCAAGATTACAGATGTAGTTCCAGTCACTTCTTGGGAGCGTTCCAGGCTATGTCAGGCAGTTACTTGTATGTGCTTTAGACTATAATGAAGCAGATGGAAAAAACGATTTTCTCTTTAAGACAAAACAAACAAACAAACAAACAAACAAAAAACCCTTGAGTGTATTTGAAGTCTCAGGGTCAGAAGCTAGTGGCAAGGAAGAGTTGGAAGACTAGAAAAGGCGCAGGATAGAGGGGGAAATGAAGCAGTCTGCCTTGGGGAGGTGTAGGTGTCTCTTTGTCTTTGGGGCAAGATGAATTAAGGAGAGAAGGGGTGAGGCCTGTTTTGAGGTGGAGGGGAGCACAGTTAAAAGAGAAAGGCAGGAAGAGGAAGATGACACAAGTGTTAATTGCTTTGTGGCCTGTGCTAATGATTTACATATATGATCTCCTTAATCCTCAGATTATCATCTACAATATGCCTTATCAGTTCCATTTCAAAGATAAGCAAACTGAGGCTCAACAAGGTTATTTGCTCAAGGTCACAGAGCTAGGTCTAGAACTTCTGTGCATTCATTAGCATGATATCTGCTACAAAAAGGCTCCCTAAGTATTAAATGAAGGGACTCAATGACTCTTCTTTTCCAGATAAAAGTGGCACAATAGTGAGGGGGTGAGAGAGTTGAATTAGGAGCTGAAAAGAATGGAATATTTGGACAAGCCTGAATGGAGCCTAGGAAGCATTTGAATGAAGGTCAGTTAAAGTGATACTGAGCACTTTGGGAGACCCATTGGATTGCAGTTAGAAGCTTCTATGTCAAGGAGAGACTAGGTTCTCCCTAATCTGAGATAAGGCAATCCAACCTGTTAGGGCAGGAGTTCTGGAATCCCATGTGGAGCTGGCTGTGCTAGAAGCCCCGGCTAACAACGGATGACATAAAGTAGCATTGGGTCAGTGTGGGCCTGTGATTGGCACAGGCTGTGTTTAATATCCTGGGTACAAATACAGAGAAAAAAAAAATAGCTGGGATTCCATAGCAGCAGCCCCTACGTAATTTACTGAGGAAGATTTACCTTGCTGCTCAAGCCTACCTCCTCACTTCCCCACCATTGGGCATCCTTACCAGAAATTTCCCTTTACCTGAGTTCTTTTCCCTGCCAGTTCTTGAACTAAGAGTTTGTTTTCTCATCACTTTCACAATGGACTTCCTTATCATTTCCTGGCCCTGCCCTGGTCCTAATCTTCTGTAAAGACTCCTAGCAACTCTTTTAATTAATTAATTAATATTTAATTAATATTTTTAAATTTTTTTTGTTGTTGAAAATATTACAGATGTCTCCTTTGTTTTTTGTTTTTTGCTTTTTTTCCCATTGACCACTTTCTCCCCGCACTCACCCCTCCCAAGCATCAACACACTATTTGTGCCTAGTGACTCTTTTACATATTAGGTCCTAGGGGCTCAGGCCTCCAGCTTTAAATTCTAGTGAAGTTTTCAGCTTCTGTTTGGTTATTAATTCATGTTGAAGCAATGCAATGAAAGTAGTGAAACAACCCTCGAAAGATGTTTTTGACTTCAAAAATCTTAAAACCGTTTAAAATTTGTTCCCAATGAAATAAGGTATCTCAGCTAGAGAAGGTAACACACACACACACACACACACACACACACACACACACACACCACTGTAACTAAAAAGTCTGCAGTTTCTTATCAATTTTGAAGGCTTTGAGCATAATTGGATTAAATGACATAAACAGCTGGTTTTTTTGGGACCTAATCTGTACCAGAGGCATATGGACTGATGATGGAGATTTAGTTAATTTACTGTCTTGCATCAATAAAATAAATAGGGCCCTTAAAACATACATTTTTATATACATCTTTATCACTATTATTCTGAATAGATTATGTGCCAAAAATGTGCTATGAATTTTCTAAACGTGACAAACCTGGAAGTACCTTACAAATAGTCATAGTATTATTACCACACGTTTTGGTATGTAGTTTCTGGGAGTAGTTTCTTGTTTGACACAGGCTGGTTGTGGTTTGAGGTTAGTGGTTTTTGATTTAGAAATTCCCATCCACCACTTGACAGAGCATTGCAACTGACAAGAACAAAATTAGTTTGCAAAATGGAAAATGAACTCTCACAGCTGTCTGTAGGAGACCTGGTCTCCATTTCTCCAGCGGATGTTGGGGAGGAGGTAGGGGCCTGGACATGAAGTCACTCAGCTGAGTGAATTTCCCTCCTTAGGGAGACCATTCCAGGGGTCACGCTTCAGAAAATCCTTCTCCCTCATGGAGTTTTGTTTTTGGATCATGGATCCGGTTTTCAGTCTATTCATTACAGACCCTATTATTAATATCTGTAAATTTATGAGCATTTTACCCCCAGAATATTCCAAGTGAGTTTTAAACAATCCCAAGTGCATTAGAGCACTCTTCAATAGCAGCCATGTTTCACATCCCAGTGTGTGGCCTCCTGACTCATGCTAATCACCCCCAGCTGTACAGAACCCCAGGACTTTTTTTTTTAAATATATTTTTATTGATTTCAGAGAGGAAGGGAGAGGGAGAGAGAGATGGAAACATCAGTGATGAGAGAGAATTATTGATCGGCTGCTTACTGCACACCCCACATTGGGGATCAAGCTTGCAACCCGGGCATGTGCCCTGACCAGGAATCGAACCATGACCTCCTGGTTCATAGGTTGACACTTAAACACTGAGGGTACCCCAGGACTTTTGACTCCCTTCAGCTGGGTCCTAGATATCCTCTATGTCTACAATTCACACTGTACTTGGGGAGAAAATATGAAGTAAATTAAGATCTACCTTGGAGAAAGGAGAGGATAAGATGCCCAAGTGAAAAGTGGAATTCCAAGTCATCATTCACAATTTATGAGTATGGATAAGTGGTTTTATTTATTATTACAGCATCCCTAGGGTTCTCTTACTTTCTAACAAATTCTGCCAGCACCATGAGATGAATGTTTATATATTTTTGTGTGTAGAACTGATTTTTATTAGCATAAGACATCTTGGTAGATTATTCAAACTCTTGTTTTGTTTTTGTTCTTTTTTTCCCGCATCTTCTTCATTCTTTTAGTATATTTTAGCTTGGGAGTATCTTTTCAAAAGAGTAGGTAGGTGAAATAAAGGAAGTAAATTAAAATGGAAAGGCCAGGAAGGTGATAGGAAGTTTTGAATTGGCTAAATAACTCCTTTCCACTAGGAAATCACCTGGGAACTTCTAAAATTCCCAATGCCCAGACGCCAGTGCAGACCAGTTAAATCAGAATCTCTGGGGGCAAAACCCATGTATCAGACCTTATATTAGAGACTCCATGAGCTTAATGCTAGAGACTTCTTTGAGCTTCAGTTTCCTCATTAGTAAAATTAGGAAAATAATTGGAGGTAAAACATAGTTCATAGAATTAACACATTGAGATGGACCTTCATCCTAGAGTATCAGAAAATAGCATGGGATAAGATAGGAATTATACAAAGGGTATGTTTTTAGTTGTAAGTCTTCTAGATAGTTCCTTAAATGTTATCCTTGCTTTTAGTAAATGTTTTCAGGGAATCTGACAGGGAAAACTGAAATGACAGCAGAAGTCCAAGTTCTAGAAGGAACTGTGGATCCTGATTGTCAGCAAAGTGAGACCATGTGTAAAAATGTGTACAAAGCAGGTTGAGAAGGTAAAAGTTCCTGCTGAGACATGTATATACTACCTAGGAATATGAATGAGCAACTTAGTTTTCCAATGATAATAGCCAGAAGTCTTTTTTTTTTCTTTACCCTACTGAGTTGGAATTTTTTGATATAGGGTCATATGGTTTGGAATCAAGGTAAGTAATTATTTGTTTTTAATAGCATCCCAGCCCCCTCAGATATAGGGACAAATTTGCTCACAGTCACCAAGTTATCTTGTAGTATACTAGAAGCCCAGTGCACAAAATTCACACACTCGGGGGGGGGGGGGATCCTTCAGCCTGGCCTGTGCCCTCTCACAGTCTAGGAGCCCTCGGGGGATGTCTGACTGATGGCTTAGGCCTGGGGAGCAGGCCTAAGCCATCAGTCAGACGTCCTTAGCACTGCTGCAGAGGTGGGAGAGGCTCCCGCTACCACCATTGCGCTATGAGCCCAGATTTTGGCTGAGCAGTGCTCCCCCTGTGGGAGCGCTCTGATCACAAGGGGGAAGCTCCTGCATTTGAAGCATAGTAACATCCATCTTGTATATATATAAAAAAAAAAACTGCTGTTTGAAACTCTCTGCTATTGTTAGATAGTCTCTAGTCCTGTAAACTCTGTCACTTTAAGACAGTCTTTTATTCTATAAAATGACTTTGTTTTTAGTTCAAATAATAGAAAAAGATAAACTTAACTGTCTGACCTTGCAAGCTAGCCATCTAATGTAATAAACTAAAATAGACTAATACTGATAATAATTCCAAGTACTAACTCATTATGTATTTAATGTTACAACTGTCTGTAACAATAACTCACATAGAGCCCTTTGTAATATCTGCAAACAAAGAGGCTTGAAAGTATAAATATGGAAAAACTTCCTGTATGGGTTGCTCAGAGATTTGAAAAAAGACATCTCCTTCTGGGCTGCGTGCAATAAAAGACTCCTAATTAATTGGCTCATTAAGGCGTCTTGTATCTCATTCGCTGATTTACAATACAACATTTGGAGGCCCCTGCGAGATAAGAGACAGGTGCCTACCTTCACCTAGTCTTGGCCTCCCCTGCCTGGCTGTCAGGCCCTGAGGATCTCTAGGGGAGGTGCCACCTGATGAAGTTCCAGTGCCCCAGAGACACTTCTCTGTGGCCGTGACAGCCAGACAAGGGACACCTGACATGCCTCTGCATTCTTTTGGAGTCATCAGAAAAACCTTCTGGAGGTGAGTGAATTCAAATTTGATTAAGGAATTTTGAGTTCACTTTGCTGTTTGGGACTAGCAACTTTGTTACTGAGAAGGGTGACTGGACACAGTCTTAACTCCTCTGGTAGGTTCTCACTGAGACGTTGGTCAAGAATTTTGGGGCATGTGTGCTGGGAGTGCCCCCACGTCCATTTGGGGAGTTGGGCATTGTTTCAGTTATCTCCTCAGCTTCCGTTTGGGCTAATCTACTGAGAGAGTGTGAGTATGGATGTTTGTCTGTCTTGACATAATTTTCTGTTCATTAACTGGTCTATAAATGTAAGTGTGAGAGCCTGTGTAAAAGCAAAAGCTACTTTGACTTATTCTGCACTTCTGTTGATTTGTCTGGCTAAAACATATGATTTATTTAAGGCTGGGTGCTCTGGCAGATTGCAAAAACTCCCAAGCAGCTGCTGGGACCTCCTTTTTTCCAGGGTTTTTTTTTTTTTTTTTTTTTTTTTTGCTCTCTGTCAGAGAGGGAATCAGCCCACTTAGATTTGTGATTTTACTGTATTAGGTTGAAATTTTAGAATTCTGGGGTAGATTTAAAGGTATAAATTTGTGAAAGGGTTTCGCCCAGAGAAAACAAAGGCTGGCTAGGTTCCAAGATTGCTTGTAAGAAAAGCAAGAGAGAAGTCTTTTCAAGTTAACTATTTGCAACAAAGTAGTAAATTTCAAAGAACAAATAACCTGTTATTTATGGCTTTTTTTATCTCTTTTGGTGGACAGAGACTTCAAGGGGCAGGGCTTGCCAAAAACTCCCACAGGGCGGAGAGATTTACAGGGCCCTGCCCCTTCCTGTGACATCATAGTTCTGTGTGAGCTCCCCAAGGCAGAACTAAGATTGAAGTAGGAGGTTTCTGGCTCCGAGCCTAGCAAAATAAATTGTGAGACATCAAAGAGAAGGGAATCCAACTATTGTTATTATAAATAGCTATCTATGGACCCCGTAAACCCTAGTTGTGCATCTTGTGCGGTCTGTTGTCTTCGTGATTGTGTGTTTTGTTTGACTTGCTGTTTTTAGTCATTTATTAGGGCCCTCTTAGAAGACATAGCTTGGTTCCACCCCCCTTCTGACACCCGTGATGGTGTCTGTGATTGGATTGAAAACCATTTCCTTCAGGGGACCTTCCAGGATTTTGATCTGCAAGAAATCTCCTTACACACCCTTATCCTCATCTGCTATCTTTCCAGGCTGACTAAGAGTCATTTTTCTCCACAGGTTGGACCCCAGCCTCCTGGAGGGAGGACTACTACAACAATGGCCTGTAGTTTTCTTCAAAATTCCCACTGTTTCTATTTCCCCCCTCTATAGGAATTGTCTTCCTCTAACTCACAATAGAAAATGGAGACAAGCAACGGGCCCTAGGATCTATAAAAGTAACCAGGGATAAAGCTGGTAAACTTTCCCATTTGCAAATGTACTGAAAGGATTCAGTACCTGATGCTGCTGGAAGAGGAGGGGCTGATGTCCCCTTCCAGTGCCTTGAACTGTCCCAGAGAAGCTAAAAGATTTAACCCCTTAGGCTAAGGGCTGAGCCAAGACACCCGGTTAGGAGGTGGGGGGGCAGATGCCCTGTTCTTACTTACAGAGTAAATGGCTAATGAAGGGGGTGGGGCATCAGTGGGGAGAGCAGGGAGACATAGGTTTTTGTTGATTTTGCTGGCTGCAAGCTGCTTTGCTGGTGTCCTTGGTTTTCCACTTATCTGAGTTGTGCTAGATCAAGGCTGCAATCTCTTCCAGGAAAGAGGACAGGTGGGCCGGAAAGGGCCTGAAGCCCAAGCCACCACTGCAGGAGCACTTTGCTATGTGCAAACCATCTCTCCCTGCAGCCCCGGCTGTGTTTGGCTCGCCACTAGGAATCAATCAGTGATGAGAGACAGGGATGGCAAGGCCCTGTAACTGATAAACAGGGTTAACTGGAGAGGGAAAAGGGAAGTCATACTCCATAAACAAAAGAGCTAAGAACAGCTCAGAACTTCCAGACTCTCGCAGAGAGTAGGAGTCTGACTGAGGGACTGGCTGTGACCCCATTGGATTAGGAGGACTGGAGGCTACATATTGAACTTATAGACTGCAGTTTGCTAGGCAGAGGTCCAAGCCCAGTTGTATAGGGGTTAAGCTGCCTCTGTACAGCAAAACAACTTTCTCCCGTGCCAGAATACATTTTAGGGAAATTGAACAGGCTGTGTTTGTGGTTAGAAAGAAAAACTGGCCACCATACACAGCCCTGACAGTGGCCTGCAGAAAACTGTATAACAGACTTAGATAATGCCTATGTCTTCATGGACATGACTCCAGGGAGACAAGGACAGTTTTGCTTTGTGTAGGAAGGTAAAAATGGACTTTAGTCACCTCCCTGAGATGTTTGTATAGCCCTACCATGTGTCATGTATGGTAGCAGAAAATTTGGCTGCCTGAAGTGGCCACAGTGTCAATAATTGTACTTCATTATGTTAATATGTTATATTAATCTTTAATTCTCTTGCAGATTTGAATGCAGTTGCCAAAAGGGCAGGTACCCAAATGGACAAAGAAAAATACCCATCAGGTTTTAGTCTCTATTGAGAAACAGTTGGCAGCCTGTATACTGCCTTGCAGGCCTGTGTGACCATGCCCATGTCAGGGGTGGCACCAACCTCAGCTTTAGGAAACTGGGTGAGGCCTGTTTGGAACAGAAGGAAGCAGTGAAGTGGTGAATACTAACCCTCTGTTACAGGAATTACAGACCTTGTGAGACATGTGAGACCCTGTGAAGGAATAAAGTTCCCTTAGTCCATTCTGATAGGGCATGTCAGCTCTCCCAGAGACCATATGTAGTTTAAGGACAAGTCAAGTAGGGGGAACGCTACTACAGGGACAGCTGTAACTGTCTATTTGAATATAGACACATTTTGAATTTCTTCTTGCCATTTAAAGACAGTTACTGTTTTGTTATAATACATTTAGAAAAATATTACTCTGAAGAGTCCATGAAAAGGACTGGCAAGGAAAATGAGAAGATCTTAAAGCAGGTCAGTATATTTACCTCTTTATATAATTCCCCCGAAATTTGGCAATGCTTAATAAATCATGGAAATACATTTCTTTGCATAAATTCAATAAGACCGGTTTCCAATAGTGGTTTTATTGACTGAAAACTTTGACTGGAGTATCATGTTTCAAAAAGCCCTGTCTGAGCTCTGAAGACTTGAAGCCAATAAGAGTGCCATGAAGAAAGCCTGGTATCCTGCTTGGTAACCCTGAAAATATATGAAACTGAAGCGTCAGGCCCATGCCTTACCATTGCTGGTGGTTGGTCAGAGTAGAAGGGGAGCAATAAGAGCACCTCTGCATCCCTGCAGAACCCTCATGCACTCTAGGCCACAACGAGTAGGAGGGCTGTTGAGATAGGCCTTAAAGCCTAGGGTGTGGGCCCAGGTGGAGTCACTGCAGGTGAGAGATTCACCTAACTCAGCAGATACTGCAGGCAGGCCTGACAGCAGCTGGATAACTTGGCTTCCTGGCCCTACGGGGCACACTAAGTTTCAAACATGAAATTCTGGCAAAGGTAGTCAGTTACCATTCTTGTTGTATTTATGCAAGCAATCAGGCCAAATTGAATACAATAGATAAATTGGTCTTGATTTGGCTCTTTTGATAAACATAGAGGTAATTTTGAGGAGAAAAATTCTATTTCAATAGAGGTTATTAAAACTGAAATGTTTTCTTTCCCTTCCACCGGACCATTTGTTACAGTTTGTCTCTACCAGTCACAAGCCCACCTCCTTCTGTGCCCAGGCCTCATCGTCCCTTTGACAGACAGCAAGGATCTCTTGGCTCTAAAAGAAAACTCCATCCCCCTTCAGCATGGAAGTAGTCAGAGGACCCCACTGACATCCATTTTCCCTGAAAGAATTCAGAGCCAAGATCCTTGAGGTAATATATTAGGCAGTAAGACAGGCATGAGCAGAGCAAGGACGATGGGCCAACTAGTGCTACCAAATGTAACTAAGTCTTTCCACCTCTCTATATGTAAGACAAGGGGACTCCCTGGAAGCAAGAGGGAATGAGGCTGCAGATGAAGCAGCTCGGGAGGCTGCCCTAAAACCAGTGGGGCCTCTACAGATTCTAGTAACTCTTTCAGACCCTGACCTACCCACCTCACCAGCTTACATGGAAACCCAATCTAGAAAAGCTAAAAGCCATAACCAATCTTTATTCAAGTTCTTATAGGCTTTACAGTGTACCTGGAAAGCAATCCAGAAGCACATCCGAGACGCTATGCCTGTGCCAACTTCTGATCTGGTCCATCCCTTCCACCCTGGTGACTCTGTTTGGGTAAAGAAATTTACCACCCAAGGACTGACTCCTACCTAGAGGGGACCAACCACATACCATCATCCTGACCACCCCCACAGCAGTCAAGCTTGACGGGATCCCAATGTAGCTTAAGACAGCACAGGCAGAAGGATTCTCTAAAGATAAAACTTTCACATGTGCCATATTATTAATTCTCTTTATATAACTTAGTAAAGAAAACCTCAAAGCTGGGTAGGTAAACAATGTTAACAACCCCCAAGAGTCAATGATTTTACTCATTTACATAAAACCCGTGGGGAATGAGGCACAGTAACCTCCATCTTGTATAAAAAAAACTGCTGTTTGAAATTCTCAACTATTGTTAGATAATCTATAGTCCTGTAAACTCTGTCATTGTAAACTCTGTCACTTTAAGACAGTCTATTATTCTATAAAATGACTTTGTTTTTAGTTCAAATAATAGAAAAAAGATAAACTTAACTGTCTGACCTTGCAAGCTAGCCATCTAATGTAATAGCTTAAATAGGCTAATACTGATAATAATTCCAAGTACTAACTCATTATGTATTTAATGTTACAACTGTCTGTAACAATAACTCACATAGAGCCCTTTGTAATATATGCAAACAAAGAGGCTCAAAAATTATAAATACGGAAAAACTTCCTGTATGGGTTTCTCAGAGATTTGGAAAAAGACATCTCCCTCTGGGCTGCGCGCAATAAACAACTCCTAATTAATTGGCTCATTAAGGCGTCTTGTATCTCATTCGCTGATTTACAATACAACACATTGAGCATCTGTCCTCTGGTGGTCAGTGCACATCATAGCAACCAGTCATTCCGCCATTCTGTCAATTTGCATATTAGCCTTTTATTACATAGAATATTCACATCCTGCTGGATCTGGTTCCACAAGACATTTCTTTACCAGATTCCTCCAGGATGGAGCTCTAGCTCCTCCTCCAGGAAGCCTTCCATGGCACCCTCCCCACAGAGGCTGGTGGGGATAGCCCTTCCCCCATTGCCCTGTGACTATCTGGTTGTATCAGACAGAGCTCCTGGAGGGCAGGCCTGATAGGCAGTGATTCTCTGATGATAATAAGCTTAAAAATCTAAAATCAATCTATGAGTGTCTTTCCTCTATGGTTTCTTTATAAGCCTGCAAAGGCCACATTTCAAATTCAGCTTTCCGGTTTATTCTCTGGTTAAACTTTTAGTCTTTCTAGGGCAATTGGACAATTTGTGGACCATAGGCTGTTAAATAGCATGCATATCAATCAAAACCAACTGCTACCACCAAGAGAGATTGCCTGTGCCTCTTCCACCTGTACATCTAAGAGAAAGGTGTCACGCATAACACCTAGGTAAGTTACTTTGGAAAGGTTGCTAACTTGTAAGAACAAGCATTATAATGATGACTATGTACATAGAAAGTATTTTGTAATAGTCACAGTGCTTTCAAATACAGAGGGAGGGTAGATGTAATGTGGTGCACAGGAGTTTAAAGCAAATGTGCTTGGAGTGTGGGCACATGGCTGCGAATTTTAACTCAATTACAAACTTAGCTACTTTGGGCAAGTCACCTACCATAACCTCAATCTTCTCATCTGTAAAGTGGATATAATAATACCCATCCTGCCTATCTTGCAGGCTTATTACAAGGTTTACATGGGATGCTTCCTAACCCTTCCCACTTCATGGAAAAGGATAGATTTCATTTAGGGTCCTGGAGTAAATGCAAAGTTTGTGAGGCTGGAGGTGACCACTCTGGGCTCTGGTTACCTGCCTAACTATTCCAAGGGCTGAGGGAATGAATATATTTACATAGTTGTATACCAATGCAGAAGCTCTGCTATATAAAAATATTTAAAACAAACCTTAGCTGTATATCTATACATGCTCATATTCACATACATTCTCCTGTCATATACTTATAAACTTCCAGTGGGGTGTGAGGAATCAGGTACAGATGTGTAAAGTTCCGGAACCAGTCCAATGGCCATCAAGTGGCAAACCAGGAACAAGATCTCAATGTTATGTCATCTCAGATGTAATCTGTCTCAACCCTATGCTCTCAATCACACTTTATCATAAAAAATTAGTTATTTTGGAAAACATTACTTAACTAATTGCCAAGGTGATAATTCAGAGAAGTGGAACATTTTATTGCCTTTGACTTATAGCCAAATCATTCAAAGCTATAGGGAAGATTGCAAAATTTAATCAAAAGCTAACAATTTTATACTTGTCCCTGTCTGTGTCCATGTCCATATCTACATCCAAATCTATATGTCTTCTATTCTAACAGTAAGAACCATTCAACCTTGTTATGGACTTCCATATGTCAATTGGGATGTATGTCTTGGTTATACAGTCATTGGGAAGAACATAATCACTTAATGTATATAAGGTACTTAAAATAATTCTGGGCAGACTCTAAGTTAGGCACACTCTAAGTATTAATTATAAATATTCAAAACAAAGCTCTTCAATCACTCATAGGGCAAAAAACTAATGACTCTGCACTGCACAATTCCTTCATAGCTAAAGAAATACCATCAGACCCTGGTACTCATATAATGGCAGCAGCATCTGGGAGCTTTTAGAAATTCAGAGCTTCACATCTACTATGACAGAATATGCATTTTAATGAGATCCCCAGGTAAATTGTGAGCAGAGGCAAGTTTGAGAAGTGCTGCTTGGAGTACTCCAGGCTGTATGCAGAAACTGTTTGGTCACTTGTATTTTTGGCAGAAATGATACAAAAGTAGCACTAACTCAGAAAATCTGCTCCATTTTATTGATGTATTCAGCCCTAATCTGGGCCACAGAATGTAGGTTGTGGGGTGAGGGTAGTGATCATGTGCCCCTCCCCAGTAGAAGATGAAATCAGAGAAAATGCTTTGTGTAAGGGACCATGAAAGTGCGTATCAGAGTGGGTATGTCATGGCCCTCGTGGAACAATTCTGCAATTCTGCAACTGTTATGGCATATTTTCGGGAAAATAACAAACACATTTTAAAAAGAAGGTGACATTATTAAGGAAATCTGAAATTGTAAATATATGGAAAGGAGGAAGTCACTTACATTTACCCAGGGATGCTCAAGGACCTGCATGGCTGAAAATCGCTGATCAACATTGACCAACAGCATCATGGTGATAAGCTCCTGTAAAAAGAAACATTCAATTCCATTTGTCTAACTTTTAAGGTCAAAGATAAAAGCCAGAAGTATTTTTTTCCCTTTATCCCACTGGGTGTTTTTAAATGCATAAGTTCTCTTTTATTTGGAAAAGCTCTAAATCTTAAATATATGGTGTCCCAAAAAATGTATACACACACTTTGAATAATTATAAAGGCAGTGTTTATAAAAATACATTTCATTTTCAAAATTAAGCTGTCAGCTGTTAAAGTGTGTATACATCTTATTGGGACACACTGTATATCAATTCAACTTATTCACAGTTACCTAATACCTTTAGAAATTAAAGGAAAGGTGAATATTTGGAATTATAAAAACATAGCTTACAGTGGGTGGAAAAAATAAAGTGAAATTAATATTAAAATCAATTTAATGAAATTATTTTTAGTAGAAAAAAACAAAAACACAAGTTAAAGAATTAAAATTTATTTCTTTTTCTAGCATTTTTCACTCTAAAAATAAATTTCTAAATTAATTTAATATAAAAATCAAATTTTAAAAACACTAACTAAATTTTCTTTTGACAGCTGAATGTAAAAATGTAGTTTTCCCCCTCAATTTCAGGATGGCATATTTAGGTATGAAAGAAAGTTATAAGAAAAGACATATAGAACTTCCAACAGCTAGTTGTTAAAACAAAAACTATTTTTTAGTAGCCAAAGAATTCTAAGAAAAATTGCTTCAAAAATTTCCAGATCAATCAACACAAATAAAATAGAACTATTAAGCAGTAAATGATTTATTGGTTCTGAAATACATAAAACTTTCCCTTAAGCTCAAATTTATCTGGACCAGGAAAGCACAGTTTGGATTATAATGATGAGTCTGTTATACATTTGTCAACTTTGAATTAGAAGTTATGTAATAAAATGGTTATATGTATTTTCTCATTCTTTACATTCATAGGCTCTGAGCACCATTCCATGATGGGGATAATTTATTATTACTTTTTAAATCCTCACCCAAGGATATTTTTCCCATTGATTTTTTTTTAGAGAGAATGGAGGGAAGGGTGAAGGAGGGAGAGAGTAACATTGATGTGAGAGAAACACATCAATTGATTGCCTCCCCTTTGCACTCCAACCAGGCCTGCAACTAAGGTACATGCCCTTAACCACTGGGAATCAAACCTGAGACCTTTGGTCTTTGGGCCTATGCTCTAATCACTGATCCAAACTGGCCAGGGTGGGGATAATTAATCTTGCCAAAGTAAAGATCTACCTTTACTTCCTAACTGGGGCCAAGACTTATTAAAGCAACTATGCAGCTGTGGGCAAACTACGGCCCGCGGGCCGGATCCAGCCCATTCGGCTGTTCTATCCGGCCCGCGGAGCCAAAAGAGCGGAGGGTTCTCTTGCTCTCCCCTCCGCTCCTTTACTTTGAATTTATATTAGTTCACACAAACACTCCATCCATGCTTTTGTTCCGGCCCTCTGGTCCAGTTTAAGAACCATTGTGGCCCTCGAGTCAAAAAGTTTGCCCACCCCTGAACTATTGTCTGTGATGCTCTTTGCCAGGTGCCATGGGGGTGTAGGAGATAGTCCTATCTGTCAGTGACTTTCAGCTCTTATGTTCATGGAGTGATGGCATGTTATGGAAAGAGTTGGACAGGTTTCTAAAAAGCCTGTTCACAGGTGAAATCACCTCCATGCCCACCTCAGCAGATTTTTCCCACCTCTTTTCACTTTTCCTCTGGCACCTTTCTCAATTCCCCTAATTTCCCTAGGTCCAGAGGTAGATTCTTACACAGTTGAAGAATATGAGAAACTTGGGCCCAATATGCATAATTTTCTATGGAAAGTGGCCAGGCCTAAGGAATAATATTTTAAATTAAATTCATACTCAGGACACAACAAAAGAAAAGTTATATAGATTGAATAATCAAAAGATAATTATTTCTTAAGATCAATTTTTCAAAAGTTTAAGTCAATGTTTAGAGATATAAGTTTAAGAGATCAACTAAAATATTTTGTTGTGTTTTTTTTTTTTATCTCGAAGTCTAATCATGTCTCAGCACAAGATTTTTAGTGTTCTTAGAGGTTGATCTTTAGTTTTAATTGAAGAAAACCATATGCCTTGTTCCCCACTTCCTCTAAATCCTGGTTGTCTTTCAAGATCCAAATTAAATTATAGCATCATCATGATGTATTTCTTAATAATTTCAGCCCATGTTGAGCTTCCTCTACTTTGGTTAACTGTTTCATTCATTCACTCATTCATTTATTTCACTTATTTGTATTGAGTACCAGTTATGTACTGGTGACTAGGCACTAATGATAGAGTAAAGAACAAAATAAAAACATCCTTGTCTTCAAGGAATTTGCATTCTAGTGGGAAAACAAATTATACAAATAAAATATATGCACCTATCTATATCTATGTAGATGGACATAAGGGTGTAAGTGCTATGGAGAAAAATAAAGCAGACAAGGAAAATAAGATGAGCCAGGTAGGGTTTTAGAACTGCACCTGGAAACAGGGTGCTTCTGGAAAATATTCTCTGAGAAGATAAAATTAAGTCAAGACCTAAAAGAGTTGAAACAATAAGCTGCACAGAAATCTAAGATGGGCTGAAGCCTGGTGTGGGTAGGGCATTGCAAGAGCCTATAGCAGGGTAAAAGGAATGATAACAGGGAGAGATGAAACCAGGGAAGCAGAGGCACTTGAGAAGTTGAGATGGTTATAAATAGATGAATTGATGACTTTGAATCTTAGAAAAACTAGCAATTAAACTAAAATGTGTACAGAAATCATATTTATAATATCATTTAGTCTCTTTGTACATAATAAATCAGAATCAACAATTCTATTAAGACACACAGGCTATAAGGAAGAGGAAGGCACTAGAAACCTACCTTTGCAGAATCAGAAACATTATCCCAATATGGAGAAGGAAAGTCCATTTGTCCCATCAAAATCTGGTCAAAAAGCACCTCCTGGTCATCACCACTTCTGTTTAGATGAATGACAACAGTAAGAGAAAAACAGGATTAAATTGTCAACTCAGGATATTTTTATGCATTGGAGCCCTTCCTTTCCCCATAAATGTGTAAAATGAGTTTTAAGCGATTCAAAATGTTAATATGGAACAGTTTTGGTAAATTGCGATAAAATGAGTTTCTAAAATATAGGAAGAAGATATATGGAATGCATGTAAATTAGCATGCACAACCTGAAAAAATAATAGCATTATAAGTAAAATTCTTATTATTGTCTTTTTGTGCTACAGGGTCCTTGGTGCAAGAAGGCTGATCAGATCATTCCGAGAATAGAGAAATGCTTTGTTGGTGCTAAATAAAAGATTGCTGCCCATACCCACGAAACGGAGGGAAGCCGCACAGCAGGATATACGTGATTACACCAGCTGCCCAGATGTCTACCTTGAGGCCATATCTGAAAAAGTAAGTGACATCAGAATTACAAAGTCAGGCCAGGACAAATTGTGGGGCATGGCAAAATAGGCGATTCTCCTATTCTAAACCAAAAAACTGAACCAGACAAAATAAAAAATCCAACAACAAACACTAAACTTTAAACCCACCAAGTAAACAGAATTCAAGAAAAGAATACAAAAAGAGAATATCTAAGGCACATGAATAAAAATCAAAGTAATGCATGGCTAGGCTCGTATCCAGATATCAGTAAGTGAAGGGTTTCAGCAAAAAGCCTTATTATAGCCATATCAATTTTACTTTATGTTCAAGTACAAGTAATTTATTTGGCAGGTGATCCCAGGAAAATCCAGCTAAGGAGTGGGGAAGTGAGACAGAGAAGGGAAGGAAAGTTATCAAACCAGTTACTAATGAGGTCAACTGGAGCTGAATCTCCCTAGAAGCTCTGGGAGACTGTGGAAGAACAGGAACCTCAGAGTTACCCCACAGTATTGTGAGGAGGCTGGGGTATCTATATACTCATTCCCAACAGTCATTGGTATGGCTGCTGGGGTGGATGTTAATTCCTTGTCACTATAGCCTTTTCCCTACTCATTCAGGGAGAGCTCCAGCAGCTCAAGGGAGCCCCTAAGAAAAGAGTTGCAGGTGCTGTCAGGTAGAAGTTATGAAATAGGTGGTCTTGAGGGTATACAGGCAGAGCACTGACAGCATCTACTACTTTAATCATCTTCCAAGTCCCATTTCAAACAGTATGCTAATACTTATCAAGACATATATTTGGATAGAGATACTTCATAGAGACCTGTAAAAATAAAACTCATGGATGATAACCAAACCTCTTCCTAAAAAGTAGATTTCATCTTTCCCCTAGCAAAATGTTTAGTGGAATTGTTCACATGGAGCAAAAAAAAATTGGCGTGAGTTACTTGCCACTCTAAAGCAACCCTTTTGGGACATCTGTGTTTTGTTTTGTTTTGCCATCACCATTTATCCTCTCTACACTCTCTTTCACCTCTACTCCTCCCTCCTCCGGCTCACCACACTGTTGAGTTATTTATCTCTCTCTTTTTTTTCTTTTTTGCTGAATTCCTCCACCCTACCCCTACCACCAACATCAGATCTGTCTGCCTGGTCTCTACCTATGAGTTTGTCTCTATTTTGCTTAGTAGTTCAGTTTGTTCATTAAATTCCACATATGAATGAAATCATATGGTACTTGTCTTTCTCTGACTGACTTATTTCACACAACATGATGCTCCCCAGATCTATCCATGCTGTTGCAAAAGGTAAAATTTTCTTCCTTTTTATGGCTGAGTAGTATTCCATTGTGTAAATGTACCACAGCTTTTTTATCCACCCATCTATTAAAGGACACTTAGGCTGCTTCCTAATCTTGGCTATTGTAAATAATGAACATAGAGATGTATATATTCTTTTAAAATAGTATTTTAGGTCTCTTTGGATATATTCCCAGAAGTAAAATCCTGGGGTCATAGGCAGTTCCATTTTTAATTTTCTGAGGAAACTCCATACTGCTTTCTACAGTGGCTGCACCAATCTGCATTCACACTAACAGTGCACAAGGGTTCCCTTTTCTCTACATCCGCACCAACACTTGTTGTTTGTTGATTTATTGATGATAGCCATTCTGACAGTGTGAGGTGATATATCATTATGGTTTTAATTTGCATTTATCTGATGATTAATGACATTGAGTATCTTTTCACATGGCCATCTGTAGGACCTCTTTGGAGGAGTGTCTATTCAGGTCTTTTGCCCATTTTTTTAAATTGGGTTGTTTGTCTTTCTTTTGTTGAGTTGTATAAATAATTGATATATTTTGGATAGTAACCCCTTATCAGATGTATCATTGGTGAATATGTTCTCCCATTCAGTGGGTTGTCCTTTCATTTTGTTGATGATTTCCTATGCTGTGCAAAAACTCTTTAGTTTGATGTCATCTCATTTGTTTACATTTCTTTTGTTTCCCTTGCCTGAGAAGGGAAAAATATTGCTATAAGAAATGTCTGAGAATTTACTGCCTGTTTTCTTCTAGTATTTTTATGGTTTGGGGAAGCTAACATTTAAGTCTTTAATCCATTTTGAGTTTATTCTTGTGTGTAGTATAAGAAGGTGGTCTAGTTTCATTTTTTGCACATATCAGTCCAATTTTTCCAACACCATTTATTGAATATATTCTCTTTAGACCATTGTATGTTTTTGCCTCCTTGGTCAAATATTAATTGACTATAAAGGTGTAAATGTATTCTGGGCTCTCTATTTTGTTCCCTTGATCTACATGTCTGTGTTTTATGCTAGTACCATGCTGTTTTGATTCCTATTGCCCTGTAGTATAGTTTGACATCAGGTAGTGTGATTCCTCCAACTTTGTCCTTCTTTCTGAAGATCAAGGTTGCTATTCGGGGTCTTTTGTAATTCCATATAAATTTTGAAATATTTGTTCTAGTTCTGTGAAATACGCTATTGGTATCTTGATAGGAATTGCATTGAATTTGTAGATGGCTTGACTGGAATTCATATCAATTTTAAAATAATGATGTGATGGACCCTTGAGACTATCTAACTCTCTAATTTTAGAAGTAATAAATACTTATAGAATGTTTTCCAATTTATAATGCACTGACGTAAGTTATCTTATTTTGTTTTCCCAACAACTCTGTTTTACAAAATAAGTATTATTGCTTATTTTATAGAAGAGAAAACTGAGGTTCAGAGGGGTAAATAGGTTTGTTCAAAATCACCCACTGGCAATGGCAGAGTTGGGCTCTAACCAAGGTCTTCAAGAGACCTACCAAATCCTCCCTCTATTCTACACCACTCCCTCCCAGCAGGCCTCAAAATACTTACAATAGAAATGGAGCAATGCCTAAAATAGCACCCTGTGAGAGAGGTCAGGCTGGGCTACAGATGTGTTCTTCCAACTCACTCAAATTTGATTAATAGAAAAGTCCTCATTACCTCACATCTCACCTTAGGGGTTTCCCTATTGAAATTCCCTTATCATCTGTTTTGTATTTCTGCCTTTCTGGTCTATGGTACAAGCAGAAAAACTATCTCCAACTAATCACAGTGGATACATCCTAGTCCATTAGCTGTGGTTTTATGCTGCTGATAGGAAAAAAAAAAAAAGTAGGATTGTATTCCCTTACTGCCCCACTCTTTCCTAATACTTCTGTTTACATATAGTGCTTCAAAACCCTGCCTATGATGCTGGTGAGAAATAGGGATCTTTATAAAAAGAGCATTTTACTTATCAGACCTAAGTTAAATACTGACTCACTACTATCTAGTCATGAACTTACATGATATTCAATTATCCAAGCCTGAATTTATTCATCTGCCAATCAGAAATCATACCATCTACTGGAAGAGTAAGAATTAAGTAAAGGAGCTTAGTTTCTGGAAAAGAATAGGTCCTTGGTAAGTATTAGGCCAATCTCCCTTCCTTCCCCATTCTAGAAATTTTCATTCTTCTTTATACTGCTGCAGATAGAAACCAGCACATTCCCAGTGACCCTGTGATACCTAAGGGTGTTCGTACCTCGCAGATAATCAATAGTGCCAAGAGGGCCAAAATGGAACCAAGTCTGAAGAATAAGGCCAGCTGAATGAAATAATGAAAGGAGATTGTAATCATGGCACACCATACAGCAGTGTTTGCTTCTTTTATTTCCAAAAGTGAGTTAATTACCAACACTGTATGTTTTTCTGTTACTCCAAACATTTTTTACTCTGAGGTTAACAACTGCTGTTCTATCTTTAACAAAGGCCAAATGGAAGCCTTAAATTGCAGTAATTGGCAATTTGATTGGGAAAACAGAGAAAATGACTTCCACTTTCAAGTAAAAAAGAGTGAAAAAAAATCCGATAGCTAATTGTCTGGATGGGACAGAGCAGTACTATTTCTCCTATTCTTGAAGCAGAATAGTTCTTTGGCAAGCACATCCCACAGGAAGCACTTACCCAGTCTCTGCAATGATTTCTGGAGCCACGTATGTTGGGGTACCACAGACTGTGTACAGGGGGCCATCCACAATGGTGGCCAGTCCAAAGTCACCCAGCTTCAGTGATTTGCTGCCATCTTGGTGTTCATACACCTAACATGAAAGTAAAAAGTGAAATCCCCTTAATCAAGAGCTCAGAATCTCTTCCCTGAATAAACGAGGAGCATTGTGGTTTAAATTGAATGTACTTATGATAAAAACTTCATATAATTATGCAAGGTTATGCATATGAGAATATCGTTCTTTAGATTACTGCCAAATTAGAAATATGTTGAACAACCAGCAAATGGAAATCTGTTAAATAAATTATGACACATTCATACAATAAAATGCTCTATGACCAACAAAATGGTGATGTAAATGTATTGAAATGAACTATGTTTGGAAGTGAGGACAGCAGATTTCAGATTGGTTTGCATTAAATGTCTATTAAAGAAAAAATAATGGCAAAAGAAAATGAGAGGCAATGGTGTGTCTGAATCTGGGTAGTAAAATTATGGGAGTTGGATTTTTGTTTTGCTTATCTGTATCCGATATTTCTATAATTAAAGCTGATTTACATAATACAATGAAATATAGAAAGTCTCTAGTGAAATATCTCCAATTTCTGAAAATAATTACCTCTTTCTTTTAATGCAAGAAGCTTTAAAAATGCAATTCTTTAGTAACTGAACAGAAAGATCTACATGTATATTAAAATACTTTATTTTTTAAAGTAAGTAACTGAAAGGGATATTAATATTTCATTTCACCTGTGGCAATTTGGAAAGATTTATCAAGTGTGGAGTCAGCATTCTGCCCAGGTTTCCTTATTAAGGCAGTAAAAGTCTCCAGACTTTCATCCCACAAATTAAGAGAAAGGTGCATGTGACCATAGGCAAGCATTTACACTGATTTAGTTCTAGCCCAGGATCAAACCAAATGGATCTGCTCTAAAATGTCTCCCAGCCCTGGATAGAGTTTTGGCCTGAGGACTGAACTCAGTGGATAGAGTTTCGGCCTGAGGACTGAAGGGTTCCAGGTTTGATTCCCAGTCAGGGCACATGACCGTGTTGCAGGCTCGATCCTCAGTAGGGGATGTGCAGGAGGCAGCCAATCAATGATTCTCTCTCATCACTGATGTTTCTCTCTTTCCCTCCTTCTCCCTTCCTCTCTGAAATAAATAAAAATATATTTAAAAAAGGCTCCCAAACAATGTCTATTATTTCAAAGAAAAGATCAAAAGGCATTCAGAATTCTGATTCAGTGCCCACATTGAAGTCAATAAGGTAAAGAAAGCAATAGTTAAAGGCTAGTATTCCCAGAAAAGGCAGGAGATGCCTTAAGGACATGGCAAAGTTTTCCTTGTACATCAAAATAATTCTTCCAGCGAGTTGAGGTCTACATGTTCTTCTGTTATCACTCTATGATCATGTGTACTTGCTCCAGCAGTTTGAACCTCTCAAACAGCAAGGCACATCTCCACACATCAGAAGTGTTGTTACCATTCCCACATCATGTCTGCTTTTTGGAAAAAGTAGATTAACTTTTCATTTCACTGCAGCATAAAGTGCAGATGTTTGGCTAGCTAAGCTGCATTATCAGCAATAATCATTTGTATCTAACTGTTTTGGCAGAGTCAGATAGTCAGATCATCCTCTCTGGAGAGACTGCATCTTTTCTGGGTAGAAAAATAGTATTTTACTATTTTGTTTTTCCACACTCCAACACTCGGAACATGGAGTCTTCTCCCTAAGGATATGACTATGGTCAAATGGAAGCTGCCCTTTTGCAGGTGCCCAGAGGCTTCACCAGCACTTGGGTTGTTAGGATAAGAACAACTTTGTGTACTTAACAGATGTGGCTTTGCCCAGTTGTTATCAGGGATGGACGCTATCCTTCTTACTTTGACAAGGCAGCTGTCCATCCCTGGTCAGAACAAACAAGTTTGAGTTATGAACTTTAAGCTATCAGAGCTGCAAAGTATAATATCATCCATAGACTGACTGAATGTTCTTAAGCAAAAGAAATCCCTAAATTGTAGTCTTAGCATGTTAGCCATTCTTGTTATCCAGTGATAAAGCAAATGTTTTTCATAAAAAGAAATCTAATGTGAAAACATCAAGTAGATCATTAGGTTTATTTCTCAGAAAGAGCCAAATTTTTACTTCCTTAGTTCCATTTTGTTAACAATAACATTTCTAAAAGGCAAAGTAATCTCTTGCTTTGATGTTCTGTTAGGTCAGATTTCAATTTTCACAACACCATTTACACAGGAATCTTGTGTGTTTTTTCTAAGCATACTATCTATAATCACCTAACTTTATTCAAAAGTTGGACAAAAGCAGATGTTAGCAGATCTAGTCATAAGTTATATTTTAGTTCTGAATACGGTTATGCAATTCTCTTTATTATTATGTTTTTAATCCTCACCCAAGGATATGTTTTTATTGATTTTGAGAGAGAAAGAAAGGGAGAGACACAGAAAGAGAAACATTAATGTGAGAAACATTGATCAGTTGCCTCCTGCATGTGCCACCTAAATATGTGCCCTGACCGGGAATCAAACCTGCAACCTTTTGGTGTACAGGATGATGCTCTAACCAACTGAGCCATTTGGCTAAGTTACCATGTAATACTCTTACATGAAGCAAGGTTTTATTTTTGAAGATCTACATTTTGATAGGAATTCTATCTTACATATAGCCATATGCCAATTATATTAATACTAGAGGAACCTTTAAATGGAACCTTTTAAAGGGGCGGGGGGATGGTCCTCAACCCAGCCTGCACCCTCTCCAACATGGAACCCCTTGGGGGATGTCTGACTGCCAGACATCCCTCTCACAATCCGGGACCACTGGCTTCTAACCACTCGCTTGCCTGCCTGCTTGATTGCCCCTAATTACTTCTGCCTGCCAGCCTGATCGCTCCTTAACTGCTACCCTGCTGGCCTGATGGCCCCCAACTGCCCTCCCCTGCAGCGACCCGCCTCCTCTGCTGGGACCCCCCTCCTCCACGCGAGGCGGCGGAGACACTGGGACCGGCCTCCTCTGTGCAGTGCAGAGCAGCGAGACCCCCAGGCCTCACCATGTGGAGTGGCCACTGGGCCCCACCTCCACTGTGTGCATGGCCATCTTGTGGCAGCCATCTTGTGGCGGCCGTCGTGCGAGGGCGTTGTGCAAGGGTGTGACACCACCTAGGCTTTTATTATATAGGATATTAACAATAAAATTCAAAGTTTTAATAACTAAGATATAAAGCATTAAAAACTTACCTAAAATAAAGAAAATTAGGTTTACCTAAAAGTAACAATACTTCTTAAGTAAACCAATACAATTTTAATGCAATACCTAGAATCTATCACTTTGATGTTCTTTTTTCCTCTCCTTAATCACCTTTACAATGTTCGCCTTTTTTTGTTTGTTTCGGAAACTGTATAGTAGAACTTTTATGAACATAAAGAGGTTACAATGGTGCTTATAAGAGAAGTAAGAGCTTAGAGACGAAGGCTTAATGCATTAATTGAAAACATTTGTAGATGCAAGTACATTGGAAATGATTTAGGAAAAAATATTTTTGCAGGTCAGTAAGTGGGCATCTAGGTTAGAATTCTGTTTAACTTACTGTGAGGCAGGGCAGGAAACAAGGTTGCTCTGCTCTGTCAACCCTTTGAGAGAAGGATTCAGAAAGATATATTCTAGGTTACCTCTCCTCCAATGGGAGAGTGCCTCTCTTAAGTCATATAAGTAGTGCAGTTCACAACTGGGACTCACCATTAGCGCCTATGCTCACCTTTGTCTCCTCCCAAGCCAATTACAGAGGGGCATGAGTGAGGCCATTTAAAAACTAAAACTCTGTTAAAATTACAGATTGCTAAGTACATCTATTTCAAGCATATATGTGCACGTGCGCACACACACACACGCACACAGAGAGAAACCTTGACTTATACCACTCTCCAAATAGATTCCGACTTTGTTCTTCTTCATGCCTCTTCATCCTGACCATCTTCCAGAAAGGACATCAAAGGCTGCAAGCATAGGTTTGGACAGCCTGTTCCAGCAAGTGGAATTCTAGTATAAGAACTTTTTGCTATAATTGTATTTTGAAGACTTCATAAAACATGACTCATACATGAGGTGGGAGTATATTAATTGTCAATCAAACAGTATTCACAACATGAGATATAATTTAATGTTCATCCCAGGCCTTTAAATACTATAAATGTTCTCCTACATTTTAAACACTAAGGGGCTATTAAAGAAATGAGGATTAGTGCAAATTATCCAGCATGTAGTGCTTTCACTGTTTAAACGAAGCAATAAAACTGTGTAGTTGTACAACACTAATTGAATGCAGCTACACATAATTGTGGACTGCCATATGCAGCCTATTACCATACAGACTGTCAGTATTTTGTAAGCTACTCTTGTGATCATTGCAGATGGCTACAGTCAGAGAATTTGTTCTCTAGGGCTTATTATATAGCTATCAAGACAACCCATTATTTGACAGACTAAATATGCTAAATGGCAACAATTAAGAAAAAGGTTCCATTTATAAGCTGAAGGCATCTTCTACAAAAACTCGATATAGTGAAAGGTCAGGTATTAGATTTTTGGCACACTGATATTTTACACAAGATTTTTCTTTTTTAAAGAAAAGTTTTATTTTTGTTTCTTTTTCATTTATGTGAAGTTTTCCAGGAGCTGTAACTTTCTGAACAGTAGATGTTTGGGTATATGTCTGATTTCCCATGAATTAGAAACTGACACTATTTGGAAAAGTTATTTGAAAAAGTAAAAAAGTGAATATAAGTCATAAAATGCAGCCAGTGGCCATAAAATATGAAAGTTCACAACTTGGTCAAGTGGTCTCTTTTTAAAAAAATTTATCTTTATTGTTGAAAGTATTACAGATGTCCCCCGTTGTCCGCACATTGATCCTCTCCTCCCTGCTCCCCCCTCCCCAGGCCTTCACCGCACTATTGTCCATGTCCATGGGTTATGCATATATGCATATAAGTTATATGGTTAATCTCTTCCAGTCTCTCTCCCCCCAACCCACTTTCCTCTGAAATGTGTCAGTCTGTTGCATACTTCAATGTTTCTGGGTCTATTTTGTTTGCCCGTTTATTGTTCATTAGATTCCACACATGAGTGAGATCATGTGATACTTGTCTTTCTCTGACTGGCTTATTTTACTTAGCATAATACTCCCCAGATTCCGCCACACTGTCTCAAAGGGTAAGAGATCTTTTTTTTTTTAATTTTTATTTTTTTACTGTTGCATAGTATTCCATTGTGTAAATGTACCCATTTTTCTTATCCATTCATCTACTGATGGGAACTTGGGCTGTTTCCAAATCTTAGCTATTGTAAATAATGGTGCTATGAATAAAGGGGTGCATGTATGCCTTCTAATTGGTGTTTCAGGCTTCTTAGGATATATTTCTAGAAGTGGGCTCACTGGCAGTTTCATTTTTAATTTTTGAGGAAACTTCACACTGTTTTCTAAGTTAATGTAAGTCATAAAATGCAGCCAGTGGCCATAAAATCATATGAAAGTTTACAGATAAGCTGAACCTAGTCAAATGGTTTCTGTAATTCCCATAATAGAAAACTAAAAAGTGACTAATCTAACAAATGTGTGAGAACAACATAATTCTCCATGTTGCTGTGAATTCAAGGATAAACCTGTTGAAATGATGGCTAATGAATCACTAGTAGCCACTAAACTATTTTTCACAGATGAGCTCAATAAGTACTAAAAATTATTTCACCAAGTAAAATTGAAGAAAAGTGGCATGAAATCAAAAAATCCATAAAAAATGTCAATTTACTTTTTAACAAATATGGTACTCCATTGGAAAACAAAAAGGAGACATATATACTACTATTTGTAATAGTTCAAACAATAAAAAAAATAAAAAAGGCATTGATTTTCCTTTGACCATAGTATATGGTTTTTATGATTCTAAAGAAAATTGATTAAATTTAAATCTTTAACCTTTAAGAAGTAAAAAACATTTATAAGAAAATAATTTTGTGAAATTACTTTATGGTCCACATACATTAGAATTAAACTTCCTGGAAAAAAACAAATTATTAAAAACACCAAACCCATTAAATACCCACATGTAAAATCTTTATGAAGTTATAAGTTTAAATGAAATAATAAAAATAATAAAAGTTTTATAGAAGTTAGAAAGAAGTAAGTCAGAAGAGGTATGATAATATTAAAGGAAAACTTAAATAGTTTTTCAGAGCATTACACTAGAGATATCTGGGAAGATGGAGAAATGAATGGAAACTTCAAGAAACCAGATTCTCATCCTCACTTTAAAATAGTCATGAAACTATCTAAAAAGGAGTTTTATGCAGCTGCAGTGAGATACATAAAACACGCACATTCTGGATTCTGTTAGCTATTGTATAATCCTAGGATTTTATTAAAACTTGGGGAGTCAATGTCACTGCAATTAAAAAATATATATTACATTTTTGTCATACAAGTAATATCCAATATAGCACTGTAGGAAAATTACAAATGACAGAGAATTAGAGAGAAAAGGAATTACACCCATAATCTTGATACCTAGAAATAACTATTCTTAACATTTTTAAGTATGGGCTTCCAGAGCTTTCTTTCTCTCTCTTTCTTGCTCTTCTGTTTCCAGTGGATAATATATCCCGAAGTTTTCCCAAGTGAATAGGCACATGTCAACATCATGACATTTAGTGGCTGCTGGATATTCCATTATATGGATGCACCACAATAATAATCCCTGCCATTTAGTGAGTACATGGGATATGCCAGCCATCCTGTTAAGAACTTCACATTCTGCCCTAGCTGGTTTGGCTCAGTGGATAGAGCGCTGGCCTGCGGACTGAAGGATCCCAAGTTCGATTCCAGCCAAGGGCACATGCCTGGGTTGTGGGCTTGATCCCCAGTAGGGGATGTGCTAGAGGCAGCCGATCAATGATTCTCTCTCATCATTGATGTTTCGCTCTCTCTCTCTCCCTCTCCCTTCCTCTCTGAAATCAATAAAGAAATATTTAAAAAAAAGAACTTCACATTCATTGTTCCATTTGATTTCTACAAGAACCTTACTAAGTAATCTTACTGATATTTTACATATGAAAAAATTAAGGCTCCGAGATGTTAAGTAATTGTCCAATCCAGTGTTATTCAGCTAACAAATGGCAGAGCCAGAACTTAAGCTCAGGTATGTTTGAGTCCATGATCTAACTAGTATGTCCTCCTGTCTCCATATCATGCCTTTATTTTACTGATCAGTGCCTAATATAAGTTGTTTCTGTATTTTTTCGATATTAAAAATACTGAGATAAATTTATATATATATATATATATATATATATATATGATCTTTCTTTAAGTTGCATTTCTAGTAGTAGAATTACAGTTCACATATTATTTAAGGCTTTGGTTATATATTACCAAATTACCTTTCAGAAAGACTATATAAAGTTACTCTTATACTAATACATATGAGATGATTGATATCCTTATGACTTTGCACACACTGTATATTATTAATCATTGCTAGTCCAATAAGGCTATGACATTTAAAAAAAAAATATATATATATATATATTTATTTATTTATTTATTTATTTCAGAGAGGAAGGGAGAGGGAGAGATAGAAATATCAATGATGAGAGAGAATCATTGATTGGCTGCCTCCTGCACGCCCCCCACTGGGGATCGAGCCCGCAACCCTGGCATGTGCCCTTGGCCAGAATTGAACCTGGGACCCTTCAGTCTGCAGGCCAATGCTCTATCCACTGAGCCAAACCGGCTAGGGAAAGGCTATGACATTTTAATATGAAATGAATCAGAGGTGGCTCAAAGCAGACGGGCAAGTAAGTTGCACCTGCCACTGTCACTGGGGAGGTGGAGGAGCTATGTCCGGGCTCACGGATTTGAATGTTTCTTTCATCAACAATTTGAAGTGTTGAGACTTGGAAGATAATGGTAGATTAGGTGAAAGCTACACTCACCTCCTTCCAGGACCCTGGAACTACAACAAAAGTATAGAAAAATCATCCTGGAGGGAGGAAAAATGGCGGTGGAATAGACAAACGTGTTCCGAGCCTTGTCCCGGAGCAGAAAGAAAGAACAGCTGAGGGTCGCACGAGGAGTGTTTGTTAGCAAGTTAAGGGACAGCTAAACTCCAGAAGAAGGTGGGGGACTGCTAGAGCGGGTTCCCCTGACGTGGCAGCCCCCACTGCGGCTGGGTCCCCTCCTGAAGCTACTTGCTCCGACGAGGAGTTTGCGCCATCTTGAACAGGAAAGTGGAGCTTATCGGAAGCCTGAGAATCCACAACTGCGGCACCCACGGAACAGCTGCGAGCCCCAGAACACCACTCCCCAATTGGCGCAAACACACGGATTCAGAGGAGCTCTACACTCCACCACGGAAAGGTCAGATTTCGCCTGGGATAAGGTGAGGTCTATGGTCCCAGCGGGAGAGAGGAACACGCGTTTTGCGGGAGCTGGAGGACCAGGGAAGTCTGTGCCTAGAAAAATCCGTGGCTGTTGGGGCTGGCGTGATCTGTGAATGTGGAAGGGGGTCCTCAGAGCTGCTAACAGAAGGGCCCTCTAAAAAGCAACCCATTTTGATCTGAAGTGCAGGGACACCCTAAGAATTTCAGGGGTGTGCTAGACTTACGCGCAGCCACGGAGTGTGCACACTTGGGCTTTTTCCTCTTGAAATTCTTGCTTCTGATTACTAAGCCCAATTCATAGGTTCACCCAGTTGGGGACACCCTGGGAGACTGCAGGAGAAAGTGTTTTTCTGGAACCTGGAGATCAGAGCAGGGAGTGACCATCGGAGAGCCAGCTCTGAGGCAGCCCTCTCCCACAAACCAATAGTGAGAGCCACAGGGAAAGAAGGCTCTAACACTGCCTAGAGAGGCCATAGATAGACCCGGAAGTCAATCCAGAAACACTGCCACCCAGGGGCTGAATCACAAATTGACTCTTGTGTAATCAAAAATAAAGGAATATGAGAAATTAAGACACACCGCCTGCTTAAAATCAGGACTGGCTTACATCACTGAAGAGCAGTGGAACTCAGGGAACTGCAATACTGTCCGGACTGAGAAACAGGCATGCCAAACAGAACAACAGAGGAAGTGAATGACCTTCACTACTCCACATTTTGTTTTTATTTTTTATTTTTTTATTTTCATTTTTTGCATCTTTTACTCAAGAAACTAATTTTTTTCTTTTTTCCTCACTTGATTTTACCTTTTTAATTATTACATTTTTATATTCAATCCGTATTATTACTACTGCTATTTTAACTTTTTTTTTTAAGTGTCATTTTATTTTCTCTTCATTTTATTTTGGGATTAGTGTTCTACATTCTATTTTCATCTTTCCTTTTGCATCGTTTCACTCTATCTCAACTCTACCTTTATGCCATCACTGTCTTCCTAACCTTCCCCTTTTCGGTGTCCTGTTTATCTTACCCCTTTTCTGCTTTAGATTTTCCCTATTCTTTCTGTTTACCCCTTGTTAAAATTTCACCATACTTACATATCTAATCCCCAATCCCCTGCTCCAAGTCCATACACACCTCTCTCTTCTCTGTCTTAACTATCCAAAAATTGTTTTTCTCTCTGTCCTTTTGTTGTTGTTCGCTTGAATGTTGATTATGTTGAATTTTTATGCTTTTGTGAGATTGTTTTGCTTATTCTTCTTTTTTTTTGTTTATTTTTTGTTTGTTTTGTGCTTCTGTTTTCCCTTGCCTCACTCAATATTAGTTGGTGTTGTAGTTTGTATTAATCCCCAGGTACTTGTTGCTGGCATTTGCTGGGATTAGTGATTTTTCTATTGGAGTTTTATCCCCAATATATATAGTTTGCTCCCCTTTCTCTCTTAGTCTCTTTCTTGTCTCTCTTACTTTTTTTTTCTCCTTTTCCCAATTTCATTTTGAAACTCCTTGTTTTTTCCTTTCTTTCTTTTTCCTCTTCTTCTTTCTCTCCTATTCCCTAATTTGCCTTTCTCTGGTGGTCACCTTTATTGGAGGTTATTAATATCGTGAATATATTTCTGTTCAGTGCCTTGTGTGTTGTACCTGATAGTGCTATATTTTGTGCCTTTAAATCAACGCAGGAGAGAAAGAACTACATAACCAAACACCCAGAGAAGAGAGACCATGGGGAGACAAAGAAACAGCCCGCATATGAAAGAAAAGCAGGCATCACGAGAAAAGGAAGTAAACGAAATGAAGGCAAGCAACCTTCCAGAAAAAGAATTCAGAGAAATGGTCATAAGGTGGCTGAAAAGAATGGAAGACAAATTCGACAATATGAGCAAGAACCAAGAGGAAATGAAGAAGAACCAAGAAGAAATGAAAAATGACATCACTGCTGTAAAGAACTCAATAGAAAGCATCAAAGTAGACTAGAAGAAGCAGAGGACCGCATCAGTGAGCTAGAAGACAAGATGGGAAAAAATACCCAAGTAGAGCAACTTCTAGAAAAAAAAAAAATTAAAAGGCAGGAGGAGAGCCTAAGGGAACTTTGGGACAACACAAAAACAAAACAACATCTGCATAATAGGGGTTCCAGAAGGAAAGGAAGCTGAGCAAGGAATAAAAAACCTGTTTGAAGAAATAATGACAGAAAATTTCCCTGATATAGGGAAGAAAAAACCTACACAAATCCAAGAAGCTCACAGAGTCCCAAGCAAAATGAACCCCAAAAGACCAATGCCAAGGCACATTATAATTAAACTGGCAAAGACCAATGACAAAGTAAGAATCTTAAAAGCGGCAAGAGAGAGACAGAAAGTTACATACAAAGGAACCCCCATCAGACTAGCAACTGATTTCTCAACAGAAACTCATCAGGCCAGAAGGGAATGGAATGAAATATACAAAGTCATGCAAAGGAAGGGTCTGAATCCAAGAATACTGTACCCAGCAAGGCTATCAATCAAAATTGAAGGTGAAATCAGGAGCTTCACAGACAAAAAAGGACTAAGGGAATTTATTACCACCAAACCAGCAATGCAAGAAATGCTAAAGGGTCTGCTGTAAAAAAAAAAAAAAAAAAAAAAAAGAAAGAAATAGGAAGCGAAGAAGGAATACAGGGGTAAAGAATAAAAATGGTGACAAATAAGTACCTATCAATAATAACTTTAAATGTAAATGGATTAAATGCCCCAATCAAAAGACATAGAGTAAAGGATTGGATAAGAAAACACGACCCATATATCTGCTGTCTACAAGAAACCACACTCAGAAAAAAAGACGCACACAGACTGAGGGTGAAGGGATGGAAAAAGGTTTTCCAGGCAAATGGAACTGAAAAAAAAGCTGGGGTAGCAATACTTATATCTGACAAATTAGATCTCAAACTGAAGGACATAACAAGAGATAAAGAAGGCTACTTCATAATACTAAAGGGAGTAATCCAACAAGAAGAAATAACTCTGGTAAACATATATGCACCCAATACAGGAGCACCCAAATACAAAAAAAAAAAAAAACTCCTGGAGGATATCAAGGGAGAGATTGACAGCAATACAATCATAGTAGGAGACTTTAATACCCCACTATCACCATTGGACAAATCCTCTAAACAAAAAATCAGCAAAGAAACATCAATCCTAAATGACTCACTAGACCAGATGGAATTAATTGACATCTTCAGAACATTTCACCCCAAAACCACAGAATATACATTCTTCTCAAGTGCACATGAGTCATTTTCAAACATAGACCATATGTTGGGACATAGGCAAAGTCTCTTCAAATTCAAGAAGATAGAAATTATATCAAGCATCTTCTCAGACCACAGTGGCATAAAACTGGAAATCAACTACAATAAAAACAACCCAAAGAAATCAAACACATGGAGACTAAACAGCATGCTACTAAACAATGACTGGGTTACCAGAGAGATCAAAGAAGAAATAAAAAACATCATGGCAACAATTGACAATGAAAACACTACAATCCAAAATCTATGGGACACAGTGAAAGCAGTCTTGAGAGGGAAGTTCATAGCTCTACAAGCCTACTGCAAAAAACAAGAAACAATGGTAATAAATTACCTAACCATACAACTCAAAGAGTTAGAAAAAGAGCAACAAGAAAAGCCCAGTGTAAGCAGAAGGAAGGAAATAATAAAGATCAGAGCAGAGATAAACGACACAGAGACCAAAGAAACAATACAAAAGATCAACAAAACCAAGAGCTGGTTCTTTGAAAGGATAAACAAGATTGATGAACCTCTAGGCAGGCTCACCAAGAAGCAAAGAGAGAGGACCCAAATAAACAAAATCAGAAGTGAAAGAGGTGAAATAACAACAGATCCCGCCGAAATACAAAGGATTGTTAAAAAATACTACGAACAACTCTATTACAACAAACTGGACAACCTGGAGGAAATGGACATATTCCTAGAAAAATATAACCTTCCAAAACTCAATCAGGAAGAATCTAAACAGCTCAATATGCCAGTAACTATGGAAGAAATTGAAGCAGTCATCAAAGAGCTTCTGGAAAACAAAAGCCCGGGGCCAGACGGCTTCACAGGAGAGTTTTACCAAACATTCAAGGAAGAACTAAAACCTATCCTCCTCAGACTATTCCAAAAAATTCAAGAGGAAGGAACACTTCCAAGCTCCTTCTATGAAGCCAGCATCACCCTAATACCAAAACAAGATAAAGACAACACAATAAAGAAGAATTATAGGCCAATATCCCTCATGAACGTAGATGCCAAAATCCTCAACAAAATTCTAGCAAATCGGATCCAGCAGTACATCAGAAAGATCATACACCATGACCAAGTAGGGTTTATCCCGGGGATGCAAGGATGGTACAATATCCGCAAATCAATAAATATGATATATCACATAAACAAATTGAGAGATAAAAATCACATAGTCATATCAATTGATGCAGAAAAAGCATTTCACAAAATCCAACACCCTTTCTTGATAAAAACTCTCAACAAGGTGGGAATAGAAGGATCATACCTCAACTTAATAAAAGCTATATATGATAAACCCACAGCTAACATCATACTCAATGGGCAAAAACTAAAACCATTTCCCCTAAGAACAGGAACAAGACAGGGATGCCCACTTTCACCACTCCTGTTTGACATAGTACTGGAAGTATTAGCCATTGCAATTAGACAAGAAGAAGAAATAAAAGGCGTCCAAATTGGAAAAGTAGAAGTAAAGCTGTCCTTCTTTGCAGATGACATGATATTGTACATAAAAAACCCGAAAGACTCCATCAAAAAACTAACAGACTTAATAAATGAATTCGGCAATGTAGCAGGATCCAAAATTAACGCCAAGAAATCTATGGCATTTCTGTACACCAATAGTGAACTTACAGAAAGAGAGACTAAAAAAGCAATCCCATTTACCATCACACCAAAAAAATTAAGATACTTAGGATTAAACCTAACCAAGGAGGTAAAAGACCTATACATGGAAAACTACAGGACACTGAAAAAAGAGATAGAGGAAGACTTAAACAGATGGAAGAACATACCATGTACATGGATTGGTAGAATCAACATCATTAAAATGTCCATACTACCAAAGCAATCTATAGATTCAATGCACTCCCCATTTAAATACCAATGGCATATTTCACAGACCTAGAAAGAACTCTCCAAAAATTCATCTGGAATAATAAAAGACCTTGAATAGCCACAGCAATCCTGAGAAAGAATTAAAAGGTTGGAGGGATCTCAATACCAGATTTCAAGCTGTATTACAAAGCCACTGTCCTCAAAACAGCCTGGTACTGGCACAAGAACAGACATATAGATCAATGGAATAGAATAGAGAATCCAGATATCGACCCAAACCACTATGCGCAATTAATATTAGACAAAGGAGGCATGAGCATACAATGGAGTCAAGACAGTCTCTTCAATAAATGGTGTTGGGAAAATTGGACAGATACATGCAAAAGAATGAAAATAGATCACCAACTTACACCATACACAAAAATAAACTCAAAATGGATACAGGACTTAAATATAAGACAGGAAACCATAAAAATACTAGAGGAATCCACAGGCAGCAAAATCTCAGACATATGCCAAAAGAACTTCTTCACTGATACTGCCCCTAGGGCAACGGAAGCCAAAGAGAAAATAAACAAATGGGACTACATCAAAATAAAAAGCTTTTTCACAGCAAAAGAAACCATCAACAAAACAACAAGAAACCCCACTGTATGGGAGAACATATTTGCAAATGTTATCACTGATAAAGGTTTAATCTCCAACATCTATAGGCAGCTTATACAACTTAATAAAAGGAAGATAAATGATCCAATAAAAAAATGGGCAACGGACCTAAATAGAATCTTTTTTAAAGAAGACAAAGGAAGGCCAAGAGACACATGAAAACATGCTCAAAGTCACTAATTATCCGAGAGATGCAAATCAAAACGACAATGCGATACCATCTCACACCTGTCAGAATGGCTTTCATCAACAAATCAACAAACAACAAGTGTTGGCGATGATGTGGAGAAAAAGGAACCCTCGTGCACTGCTGGTGGGAATGCAGACTGGTGCAGACACTGTGGAGAACAGTATGGAGTTTCCTCAAAAAACTAAAAATGGAACTCCCATTTGACCCAGTAATCCCACTCCTAGGAATATATCCTAAGAAACTAGAAACACCAATCAGAAAGGATACATGCACCCCTATGTTCATAGCAGCACAATTTACAATAGCTAAGATTTGGAAACAGCCTAGGTGCCCGTCAGCAGATGACTGGATCAGAAAACCATGGTACATCTACACAATGGAATACTATGCTGCCATAAAAAAGAAGGTATTACTACCATTTGTAGGCACCTGGATGGAATTAGAGAACATTATGCTAAGTGAAATAAGCCAGTCAATGAAAGAAAAATACCACATGATCTCACTCATTTGGGGATAATGAAATACATTATAAACTGATGAACAAAAAGATAGATACAGAGGCAGTAAAGCATCAAACAGACTGTCAAATTACAGCGGTAAGGTTAAGGAGAGGTGGGGGAAATAAGAGATGAACTGAAGGACTTATATGCATGCATGTAAGAGTAACCAACAGATGCAAAACATTGGGGGGTGAGGGCATGTATGGAAGTGGGGTGGGGTGGCAATGGTAAGATATGTACACATATAATACCTTAATAAAAAAAGAAAGAAAAAAAATAAAAATAAAAGTATTAAGGCAAAAAAAAATAAATAAATAAAATCTAAAAAAAAAAAAGAAAAGAAAGAAAAATCATCCTGAATAACTAATTGAAGGGCAGTAGGAGAGACTTACAGAGGAGGCCACATTGAGCCTGGTAGGAAGTGCAGAGGCATGAGATGGCTGCCTGGGCTCCCATGGGTGGCAGCTGAAGTTCTAAAGTATCTCAGGGATTCCCCCTGAGGAGTCTTGGGTCTAAACCAGCCATGGGCAAACTATGGCCTGCGGGCCGGATCCAGCCCGTTCAGCTGTTCTATCCGGCCCGCGGAGCAGAAAGAGCGAAGGGTTCTCTTGCTCTCCCCTCCACTCCTTTACTTTGAATTTATATTAGTTCACACAAACACTCCATCCATGCTTTTGTACCGGCCCTCCAGTCCAGTTTAAGAACCCATTGTGGCCCTCGAGTCAAAAGTTTGCCCACCCCTGGTCTAAACACTAAACTGGGCTTCCTAACCTAGAGCACCAGAACTGTGAGCATCTGGCTGGAAAAGCAACAGGGTTTCTGTCTTCCAAGGAGAAATGGCTAAAATACAGGCACCCTCTTAAAGGGCCAACACACAAAATTTCATTTGCAGCCACTCACCCTTGGCTCCAGCAGACCAGAGCTGTGTGAGTAGATTCTGGGGTCAGTGGCTCTGCAGAGAGAGCTGAGAGGTCAGCTGCAAGGATATCTGAGATGAGTCATTTCCCCATAGTGTAGAAGCCATCCTTCTTAGGCAGAGAATTCCCATTCATGAAGCATCAGCCTGGGGAGAAGCAATGGCACCACCCATTTGAGTCCCTCTCACCCCACCCTGAGGAACTTAAATCCTGCTGAGGAGTATAGTTTGAGGCTTTTTAAGTGAATGAGCCTAACAGAGAGCCTGCAGGCAGAGGCAGATATCTGAGTGTTTTAAGACTTTTGCTGATGTGCACCCTCTCCAATCTGGGACCCCTTGGGGGACATCCCTCTTGCAATCTGGGACCACTGACTCCTAACCACTCATCTGCCTGCCTGATTGACCCTAACCCCTCTGCCTGCCTGTCTGATAGCCCCTAACTGCCTCTGCCTGCCTGCCTGATTATCCCTAACTATTCTGCCTGCCAGCCTGCTCGCCCCCAACTGCCTCCCCAGCTGGCCTTCTCGCCCCAAACTTCCCCCCCCCCAAGCCGGCCTGCTTGCCCCTACTGCCCCCCCTGCCAGCCTGCTTGGCCTCATTTGAACCCCCCTGCTGGCCTGCTCACCCCCAACTGGCCCTCCATGCTGGCCTGCTTGCCCCTAACTGCCCCCGCCCCCTGCCAGCCTGCTTGCCCCAACTGGCCACCCCTGCCGGCCTGCTTGGCCCCTACTGCCACCCCTGCCAGCCTGCTTGGCTCCAACTGACCACCCCTGTCAGCCTGCTCGCCCCCAACTGCCCCCCTGCCGGCCTGCTCACCCCCAACTGCCCCTCTGCTGGCCTGATCACCCCCAACTGCCCTCCCCTCCTGGCCTGATCACCCCTAACTACCTCTGCCTCAGCCCCAGCACCATGGCTTTGTCCAGAGGACATCCGGAAGGTCTCCTGGTCTAATTAGCATATTACCCTTTTATTAGTATAGATAATAAAAGGGAAACTAAGAAAATATTCCCATTCAAAATTGCTTCAAAAATTAAAATAAAATACCTAGGAATAAAGCTAACCAAGAATGTAAAAGTCCTGTACTCAGGAAGTTATAAGATACTAAAGAAAGAAATTGAAGAAGATACAAATAAGTGGAAGCATATACCACATTCATTGGTAGGAAAAAATAACATCAATAAAATGCCCATACTACCCAAAGAAATCTATAGATTCAACACAATTTCTATCAAGATACCAATGGTGTATTTCACAGAACTAGAACAAATATATCAAAATTTATATGGAATCACAAAAGACCCCGAATAGCAACAGTGATCTCGAGAAAGAAGAACAAAGTTAGAGGAATCATGCTACTTAATATCAAACTGTACTACAAGGCCAAGTAATCAAAAGAGCAAGATACTGGCCTAAAAACAGACATATAGATTAATGGAACAGAACAGAGATCAGAGAAATAAACCTATGTTTTTATATTCAATTAATATTCAACAAATAAGGCAAAAAAACATACAATGGGTTAAAGATAGTCTATTCAACAAATGGTGTTGTGAAAATTAGACAGATACATGCAAAATGAAACTAAACCACCTTCTTATACTGTACATGAGAATAAAATAAAAATGGATTAAAGTCTTTAATGTTGACTCAAAACCATAAAAATCCTAGAAGAGAGCATAGGCAGTGAATTCTCAGACATTTCTCTTAGCAATATTTTTTCTGATATTTCTTCTTGGGTAAGGGAAACAAAAGAAAAAATAAACAAATGGGACCACACCAAACTAAAAACATTTTGCCCAGCAAAGGAAACTATCAACAAAATGTAAAGACAACCCACTAAATGGGAGAATACATTCCCCAATGAACACCTCTGAAAAAGGGCTTTATACAAAATTGATAAAGAACTTATGCAACTCTACACCAAAGCAAACATACAATCCAATTAAAAAATGGGCAAAGAAACTGAATAGACAGTTCTCCAAAGATGCCATCCAGATGGCCAATCGATATAAGAAAAGATGCTCAATTTAGCACTAGTCATCAGAGAAATGCAAATTAAAACCACAATGAGATATCACCTCATATTGTCAGAATGGCTATCATCAGTAAATATGAAAAACAAGTGTTGGCAAGGATGTGGAGAAAAGGGAACCCTTGTGCACTGTTGGTGGGAATATAGATTGGTGCAGCCACTGTGGAAAGCAGTATGGAGTTATCTGAAAAAATTAAAAATGGAACTGCCTATGACCCCAGGATACCACTTCGGGAAAAATATCCAAAGAAACCCAAAACATTAATTTGAAGGAGTTTATGCATCCCTATGCTCATTGCAGAATTATTTAAAATAGTTAAGATTTAGAAGCAGCCCAAGTGTCCATCAGTAGATGGGTGGATAAAAAAGCTGTGGTACATTTACACAATAGAATACTTCTCAGCCTGAAAAATGAAGAAAATTTTACCCTTTGCAATAGCATGGATGGACCTGGAGAACATTATGTTAAGTGAAATAAGTCAGTCAGAGAAAAACAAGTACCACATGATTTTACTCACATGTTGAATTTAATGAACAAACTGAACTACCAAGCAAAATAGAGACAGACACATAGTTACAGAGCAGGCAGACAGCTCTAGTGGTGGTGGTGGTGGAGTGTTAGGTGGGATTGAGCAAAAAGGAAACAAAAAGAGAAAAAAACTCATGGACAGGGACAACAGTTTAGTGATTGCAGGGGGCGGGGGGAAGGGTGAGTGGAGGTGAAAAAGGGTATGAGGGAATAAATGGTAATAGACAAAAATAAAATAAAGAAAAAAATCATAGTACTATATACCAAAAAAGTGAATAACATGAAATGAATGCTATTAAGTCCTTAATGAGAGAAGGAATGATTAGTGGAACAGATGGATGCAGACCAACCAAGGCAATACACTACCCTTATACTTCCTGTCTTCTCCCTGATGGAATTATAGAGCCTTGGAGAAGGGCCTTCAGTATATGTTGAGTAAAACGAATGGTTTTCTAAATACTGATAAAAAACTATCATTCAGTTTATGCTTTGACATTTCCAATGACTATAAGCTACCTGTAATAAAGGACACTTAATTTTCAAGCAGTGTACTTGTTAGAAAGTTTTTCTTACTTCAACCTCAAATATCTTACCCATGAATGTATTCTCTTTAGTTTGAGGTCAGTACTCTGAAATATAGCACATCTTCCATCTGGCAGTCTTTCATGTATTTGATGAGAATCACTATGCTCTACTTTCTCCATCCCTTCTCTGGGCTAAACTCCAGGCCCCTGATGTGATGTGTTCAGTTCCCTCACCAGAGAGGTAATATGGTGTGAGCAGGCAGTGGAATCTCTTGATCGCTGCACTCTTGTGTAAGGGAACATTAATATCTTTAGTAGCCATGTCACACTGAGATTTACATGGAACTTATGTTCAACCACTAACCTTTGACCTCAGGCCAAGTTTTACCACGACTGCTTTTCTGCAATGATTATTGAAACAACTACACTTAAGCTATTTAGTCCATACAGGTTTATGTTTATTTCTTGTTAAATTTTATCTCACTGATTTTGGACATTTACAGGAATAAATATATTTTTGGATGTTAATGCTGTCATTTGATGTAATATACATTACACCTTCACTTCAGGTCACTGGTAATGCTGATTAGGGCAGGGATAGTGACACCCATGACCCCCTTCTTTTGAGTAATACCTAATTCATTAATCAACTCTGGTGACTCAAGTTCATAGTGTAGTGGACTGGCTACAAATCTATTCAATTGTGTTTTTACATATGGCCTCTCTACAAAGTTTTGGCACTTGCCTTTTTACCAGTGTAGTTGGCTATCCTATCACAAAATGGATTTATTTTGGGATTACTAGATGGGATTAATGCAGAAGGAAATTGGCTGTTTTGTGAGCGCAGCATTGGCTTGAACTGGAAATTAAGAGCTGGAGCACAAGCTATGGTCATCACTTGGGGAAAACAGAGTACAATCAATTTAGTAAAAATGAGGGTCATGAACTATGCATGCTATTTTTGATGAACAACTAGGAGCAGGCATATAATTTTTAAAAGAAAATTTCTTATCAAGAGATGGCTTCTGAACATAAACTTTTACATTTCAAGAAAATCACTGTGTGTATTTCTGGAACCTAACAAAAACTAGTGATATAAGTTATATTTTTGCCAGTAAAGACTTTAATTTTCCTCAGGAAGTGATATTTGCATATACATTTGAAAAAGACCCCTTACCCCCAGCTCCCAGGGAGAAATACAGGCTGCTACTGATGATTTTTGCTACCAAGGCTACAAGCTTGCCATCTAGTGGTAATTCATGTAAAATTAAGGCAGTTGATAATTATTAAGATAGTTTATTTCTTTTTTGTTTGTTTTGAAAGAAGCAAAAGGTTCCTTATAGTTATAAATTACCATTGCATGCACACACACACACACACACACACACACACACACACACACGAACACACGAACACACATACACACACCATGGTCCCATGTTTAAGTGAAGCTGGGGAAATAATGCTCTTTCTCTTCCCCCTCAGTGAGTTTTAGATGGAAGCCAATGTGAGTCTTCAATGTAAGATGAGTTGAGAAATGACTTGGATGTGTCATGTTGGGTCTGTCCTCTATTCTGAGAGAAGTATCACTCATTCATTCTATTGTCTAATCTCATCCACTCGTTATTCATCCATACAAATATTAAGCATCAGGCCTGACAATGCAAAATGAACCACATACAATTTTTGACATAAAAAAAATGTATAAAAAAACTTAGTGTCCTGGCCAAGAGGCTCAGTTAGTTGGGGTGTCATCCTGTACACCAAAAGTTTGCAGGTTCGATTCCAGGTCAGGGTGCATACCTAGGTTGTGGGTTCCATCCCTGGTCAAGGTATATGCAGGGGCAGTCTCTCTCTCTCTCTCTCTCTCTCTCTCTCTCTCTCTCTCTCTCTCTCTCTCACCAATGATCATGTCCTTGAGTAAGGATAACAGAAAAAAACAACTTAGTAATGATACAATAATAAAATTGTTAAATATATTGATATTGCTTCAGTTACCAATTTTCGCCTATAATGTGGCTGGAAATGCCCTAGTTGGTTTGGCTCAATGGATAGAGCATCAGCCTACAGACTGAAGGGTCCTGGATTCAATTCCAGTCAAGGGCACATGACCGAGTTGCGGGCTCCATCCCCAGTGGGGGATGTGCAAGAAGCAGCCGATCAATGATTCTCTCTCATCACTGATGTCTCTCTCTCTCTCTCTCTCCCCCTCTCTCTCTTTCTTCCTCTCTGAAATCAGTAAAAATATATCTTAAAAAAATGTGGCTGGAAACATCACTGCAAATCAAATCATATGTTCTCATTAAAATGCTTTGAGCTGACCAAATACTTAGACTTGAACAAATCATTCATATGAGCACAATATATTCTTAAGGCCAAGCTACAACATTTTTAAATTGTTTTATAAGAATAAAAAATAAAAAAATTCTAAATTTCTGTATATACAATGATACTACATAAAATGAAATCTATAACTAAATTAACATTTATAAATAACAATTTATAACAAGCACTTAACTAGCAAAAATCTTGTTAGTAGTCTAAAAATTTGGAAGTTTTTTTTAGGTCTCTTAATAAAACAGCAATGAAAGGTATGCAGTGAGACCTTTTTACTTATTTGGTAAATTTCCTTGTAATAAGAAAATGGATTTAAAATCTTTACATTAAAGTTATTATAGCATTTTTAAAAAGTAGTCTTTAGCTCTACATTTTGCCATGAAATAGCAAATCCATGCATAGTAAATAGTGAAATTTTTAAAACAATGTCAATAAAGATAAAATATAATTTTTACAATATACAATTTTATCGTTAAAATTTTTAAGGGTAATTTAACTTTTATTACAAATAAAAGGAGAATAAAAAGAAAGGGAACTAATAGTTATTTATATGTTACCTCTTTATCTTAATAAAATCCCCTTAAAGGGAGCTCAAAGGAGTTAAGTAACTTTTGCAAAGGTCATCAGACGAGCCACGGGAACAGTGATGCATTTGGTTTTGAACTTTTTTCCATCTGACTATAAATCCTGAGTATGTGAATGTGCGCCTCCCATGATGGTTCTCTCTTTTCCACATAAAGGTAAACAAATGTGAAATTAATATGTCTCAGTGCAATTTGTGATGTCTGTCATCCTAATTTTGTTAAACTTATTCTATATTTCTACCTATTTTATCCCATAATATATTTATCACTGCAAACTTCACCAACCCTTAACATTCTCCTATAGTAAGAAATTATGATTGTGTAGAAGCAGAATTACTTTAGTTTCTTATATATATACTAGAGGACTGGTGCATGAAAATTCATGCACTGGAGGGGGGGGTCCCTCAGCCCGGCCTGCCCCCTCTTACAGTCCGGGAGCCCTCAGGGGCAGGAGGCGACCTGGCGATCAGGGGAAGGTGATGCCCCCATCACACCTCTGCTGCTGCCACTGCCTGCAGTGCAAGCCTCTGCTGACCCTGGTTACCTGAGTTTCAGGCAGCCCTGGGCAGCTGGACAGCTGCCATCTGAAGCTTGCCTGCACGTTGGGCTGGCCCTGGGCAGCTGGGGGGGTCGAGGGGACTGGGGGACTCCTGAGGCAGGTGCAGCAGAGCTGAGGGGACTGGGCGCCGCCATCTTGTGGCTGTGAGCACTGCCATCTTTGAGGGTGTGGCAGTCAATTAACATATTTCCTGCTTATTGGCTGTGGGCGCTGCCATCTTTGTGAGGGTGTGGTGGTCAATTAGCATATTCCTTCTTTATTAGATAGGCTATTTTAAACCTAGATTATGAATTACTACAATGGTGTGTGTGTGTGTGTGTGTGTGTGTGTGTGTGTGTGTATGTATGTATGTATATATATGCACACATGTACATATATATTTCACATTCTTAAATTAGGAAACAAAAATGGAGAGAACCTTTTTCCTTTTTGAGTAATTTAAAATATATTGGAATGAGCACAATACTTAACAACTATCCTGTAAATTGTAATTTTAGTAAAATAACACTTCTATGTAATCATTTATGGCATTTAAGAAATGGATAACACTCTGGTGAGAAGTAAATATGACCTGCAAAAGGGGGAAGGGAATTGAAGCTTTAATTTTCAATTCAGGCCATCAGGGGAGGGCATTTGGGAGGGACCAGGCCTGCAAGGGAGGGCAGTTGGGGGTGATCAAGCCTGCAGGGGAGGGCAGTTAGGGGTGACCAGGCCGGCAAAGGAGGGAAGTTAGAAGCGACTTTTCAGAGCTTAGAGAAGTTTTTAAACAAAAGCCCAGTTGTAAGTCTATTCCCTTGAGACCATCCCACATAATTCAGGAATAATTAATGCAGATGGGAAGAAAGTTGCTGCAGTTTACAGGGGCAGCTATGCAGAGGAGAATGTTTAGGCTACTGCAGCCATGTGGAATCTGGGTGCAATTAAGTCAGATCTACATCATTTGATCTCAGCTGCCTTTATTAGCCAGTGGCTACAAGATTACTAACATAATTGCAATGAACTACTGGCTTGTATATTTATTTCTTGAATTTTTCCTAATTGGATGTCATCTCCATGAAGGCATAAACATGTCTTCCCTGGCACAAAACCAAGCACATAGCTAGCCTGACATAAACCACTCTGTCCATTCCTCTCTTTATGTAGTCTAGCAGTTAAAGCTTGGGCTGTGGAAAGGGGCAGAACCCGGTTAAGATCCTGGCACTCAGCTTATGAGTTGTTATGGCCTTGGACAGATCTTTGAACTCCTAGGCATTCAGTTTCCTTATCTGTGAATTGGGATAGTAATAGAATTTACCCCTATATGATTCTTGAGAGAATTCAATGAAATCCTACCTAATAAAGGAGTAATATGCACATTGACCTGACCTCAGCTACACCCATAAGCCACGCCCACCAGCCAATCAGGAGCAAATATGCAAATAAACCCAACCAAGATGGCTGCAGCCACAGAGAGAGCAGGAGGGAGGCTTGGGTTTCCCCAGCAATGGAGGAAGCCAAGCTTTCCGCTTGCCCTTGCTGGCCCAGGCCTCCACTCAATGCTACAAAGTTTCAATGATAGAATATAAATAATTCCCAACAAAAATGGCAGCAGCCATGGAGCTGGAGAGAGCAGGAGGCTAGGGTTGCCCCCAGTGATGGAGGAAGCCAAGCCTCTGCAGCCCTGGCTGCCTTGGCCTCCATTTAAGGCTACAAAGTTTCAATTATAGAAGATAAATAAATCCCAACAGAAATGGCTGCCACCACGGAGCAAGCAGAAGGCTTGGCTCTGCTCCAGGCTACAAAGTTTCAATTGTAGAAGATAAATAAACCCCAGATACCAGGGCCTCTGCTTGGGTCACCGGGGGGCGTGGCAGCCTGCAAACCACCACAGGCTACTCGCCCAGGCCATCCCACACCCCAAGGGAACCCCCACCCTGATCAGGGACACCCTTCAGGGCAAACCAGCTGGCCCCCACCCACGCACCAGGCCTCTATCCTATGTAATAAAAGAATAATATGCAAATTGACCATCACTCCAACATACAAGATGGCTGCACCCATGTGGTCAAAGATGATTGCCCCCATGTGGACACAAGATGGCCACCACAAGATGGCCAGCAGGGGAGGGCAGTTGTGGGCGATCAGGCCAGCAGGGGAGGGCAGTTGGGAGGGACCAGGCCTGCAAGGGAGGGCAGTTGGGGGAAACCAGGCCTGCAGGGGAGGGTAGTTAGAGGTGACCAGGCCTGCAGGGGAGGGCAGTTAGAGGTGACCAGGCCTGCAGGGGAGGGCAGTTAGGGGCAAACAGGCTGGCAGGGGAACAGTTAGGCATCAATCAGGCTGGCAGGAGAGTGGTTAGGGGGTGATCAGGCTGGCAGGCAGAAGTGGTTTGGGGCAATCAGGAAGGCAGGCAGGCGAGGAGTTGGGAGCCAGCAGTCCTGGATTGTGAGAGGGATGTCCAACTGCCTGTTTAGGCCCAATCTTACCAGGATCGGGCCTAAACGGGCAGTCAGACATCCCTCGAGGGGTCCCAGATTGGAGATGGTGCAGGCTGGGCTGAGGGACACCCCCCGCCCCCCATGCATGAATTTTGTGCACCGGGCCTCTAGTAATGAATATAAAACCCTCAGCACAAGATGTACACATAGATAGTTCTCAATCACAGCAGATCTTATCAGACTTTACTGTATAGCAAATGTTGGGTTGCTCATCTGCTTTTAAACTTTGTTGCTATTAATCATACGGGAGAGCCTGCTGCAAGGCACATCTGCACCCTGTTACCAACCACCATATTCTGATTTGGTAGAGCTGCAAGAAGGCTCAGAAATTTGCTTTATTTGTTTGTTTGTTTTTAACCCTCACTGGAGAGTGGAAAGGAGTGGGGAAGAGGAAGAGAGAGGTAGAGAAAGAGAGAGAGAGAGAGAGAGAGAGAGAAAGACATTGACATGAGAGAGACACATTGATTGGTTGCCTTCTACTCGCACTCCTAACCGGGGGCCAGGGGTTGAACCTGTAACCAAGGTACATGCCCTTGATAGGGAATCAAACCCAAGACCCTTTGGTCCGTGAGCCAACTAACCACTGAGCCAAACCGGTCAGGACAGAAATGTGCATTTTTAACAGGCATCTGGGAGTAATTCTGATGTAGGGGTCTTTAGACCACCTTTGGAGAAACACTGTTTTAGAAAGAGAATCCTCAATTCCCAGATTTCTGAAGAGATGGACAAGCTAATAGTCACATAATACTTTGACTTTCAGGGTTGGATAATGGAAGTAGAGGAAGAACTACCATCTTGGGGAAGGGGAGGATTAAATCGATTCATTAAAATTCCAGTCTGAATAGCCAACAAAATTTGTTATTCCCATATTCACCAGAGGCAGCTCTCTGATGTCCAGTCTGTCTCCTCACTTCTTTCCAACACTCCCTTAACAACAGGCCCTGGAAGAGTGCTCATTTGCTTGCATGGAAACTATATCTTCCCAGAGATGTGGGGGTGGGGTGGTTCATGAAAAACAAACCAAATAGTTTTAAGGGGGGTTAGAATGTCTCTAATTTTTTTAAATCAGTCGTCATCATGATTACTTTTATGCTGAGGGGCTTGTGTTTTTAAAAACTCAGATGATTTATTCTGTTAGGTTTTAGACCATACAGGTGTGGACAAAAGTATTTTACATTTGTTCATATGTGAAACACGGAGTTAATTATTGTATTATTATTGATTTCAAAGAGAAAGGGGGAGAGAGAGATAAAAACATCAATGATGAGAGACAATCATTGATTGGCTGCCTCCTGCACATTCCACACCAGTGATTGAGCCTGCAACCTGGGCATGTGCCCTGTCTGGGAATCGAACTGTGACCTCCTGGTTCATAGGTCAATGCTCAATCACTGAAGCACGCTGGCCAGATTGTACTATTTTCTATATGAACAATTGTAAGCCTACTTTTGCCCACCCTTGTATAATTGGAATGTAAATTTGGGAGACTAACAGAAACTAAAAAGGCTTCCTTTTTTTTTCCAAATAAATCTTTCTAACATAAAAGTGCTGTAGATAAATTATATAAATATAAATGCTCCTCTCATTATCCTGGACTCACCCACGTCCTTAGACTCCCTGAGTCCCTGAGTTCTGTTCTCATCCTCCTGCCTCAGGTTTTCATTTGCTAATAGTGAGTGCTCTTAATGGCACATTAATCGATATAGATCAACATAAAATATTAGTTTCCCGTTGTTACTGAAGGCCAGCTGAATACTAGCCTTTAAGGTGTTTTTGTTGTTGTTTTTTTAAGAGAGAAAAGAAAATAGAAAAAAAAAGAAAAATATTCATATTTACTCATGAGTGCTTGGAACTCAAGATGCCCTGAAGTTGCATTTCTCTTACCAGCAGGTTCTCGGGCTTGATGTCACGGTGGACGATGTTCAGGCTATGCAGGTATTTGATAGCACTGGCCAGGTTGTACAGCATCCCACTGGCGTCTCGCTCAGTGTATTTGTTCGTGGAAGTAATGGCATCAAAGAGGTCTCCACCCTGAGAAGAGAGCAGCAGGCGTAGCAGCAAATGAACAGATGGTCCAGTGAAGCTGCCCTGAAGAGGGACTGACACATTATAAAGAACATGAAGAATGCAGGCAGGACCTTTGGGTTCCTAGGGCTTTCCCTGCCACTTTCCTCTCAAAGGCCCAGAGACTTTATGGTGATTTCTCTCTCCATTGCAAAAGCCATTTTCTCCAGAGCTCAAAGAAAGAAGCAGGGTGAGGACTATTGCCCACCCATGTGTAATTGCAGTCTTTTCATGGGCCCCAGCCAGCATGGAGGGACAATGAGGGATCTCCAGGGCAGAGGCTTTGTGACACATAATAACTCTACCCTTTTCCTAATTATCCAGGCTCCAGGCATCCTGTAATGTTATTTTCTCTTCATCCTCAAAAAAAGGGTCAATAAAGCAAACCAACCCTTCCTTTAAGGCATGCCTGGTGCACATCCTTCTGAATGAATGTTCTTCACCGCTGGGTTGTTGTGATGTGGCCAGGTAACCTGCACTGCCTCCATGGGCTCTGTACCCAAAGAATCCTGTGCACTGACTGCCACCTTCCCATATGGCATATTGATATGGATTTTCTTTCTCTCTTCAATGACTGAGCATTCCTTTCCCATACCTCTCCAAGTTCTTCCCCAACCTTCATTCTAACTTATCTAAACTCATCTCCTGTCACTACCTAGAGACATTCATGATCCCTGGTCACCAAAAGATGCCCAGATCACTCTGTACTCCAAACCTGTCCTCATTAGAACTCCCTTCCTGGAATGTCCCCTGTACTCCCTTTGTCTTTTTTTTTCTTTTATAAATATATTTTTTTATTGATTTCAGAGAGAGGAAGGGAAAGGGAGAGAGAGAGACAGAAACATCAATGATGAGAGAGAATTATTGATCAGTGCTCTCCTGCATGTCCCCCACTGGGGATCAAGCCCACAACCCTGGCATGTGCCTCAATCAGGAATCCAACCATAACCTCCTGGTTCAGAGGTTGAAGCTCAACCACTGAGCCATGAAGCTGGGCTCCCTTTGTCTTTTTAACTCCTGTTGAATTCTTAGGGCCTGGCCACAGGGCCACCTTCACCCACAAGGTTTGCCTTTCTCTGTGCACATAAGCAGTTACTGCTACAGGCAATGGTGTAAAGTCCTGTTGTTAATAATTAGGAAATTTAACTTATTTATTTTTAATCCTCACCCAAGAATATGCTTTTTTATTGATTTTAAAGAAAGCATTAAGGAGAGAGAGAGGGAGAGGGGGAAAAAAGGGGAGAGAGAGAGAGAGAGAAAGAGAGAGAGAGAGAGAGAGAGAGAGAGAGAGAGAGAGAGAGAGAGAGAGAGAGAGATCAGGTCTTGACTGGGAATTGAGCCTGTGACCTTTGATATGCAGGATAATGCTCCAACCAACTGAGCTGTACCCAGCAAGGGCTGAATTTGACTTTTAATAATTGTTATTTCACTGTATTCTGCAATTCAGACCTTGTTTTTTCTATATCTGCATCACTCTTTGGCACACCACTGGACTCTTACGGTTTGAGAAGCATGGCCCCAGCGAAATTTCTCAGGGACCAAGCCTGGATTGGCCTTGACTTCCAGACCTGGCCTCACAGAAGTTCTGGGTCAGGTCAAATGTAATGGTCTGATCTAGTGGCCCTCTGCAGACACTCTCTGGCCTTGTCAGGTTATCTTGGCCACCAAGAGAAAGTTCACAAAGTCTGTTAAGGACAAGAGGACCTCCTTAGCTATAGTCACCAGACTATATGACTGACACAACAAGTTTCCTCATAAAATGTGTTCCAAGCTCTTAAGCCTTAGCCTCTTTTATGGCTCATCTTCAAATTTAACTTAGTTGTAGTTGCCTAAAACTAGGTCAATGAGTTTTTTTGTGTATTTTTGCAAATAAAGCTTTTTATTTCCACAACACAACACAACTTCCCTTTGCCCCAGGAACATAAATTAACCTGGGCCATCAAAGCACAGGACAAAGATTGATAAATGACAGAAGGCAAAGGGTTATTAGAAAAATAGATTATACCCAAGGCTCTCCTCCTGGGGACCCAAATCCTACTCCCGTCAGGGCTCATCAAATGGAACCAAAGACATGAAGAGAGAATGGAAACTGACAAAAGGAACTCCACTGAACAAAGGGGAAAGGAGCTTGGCAGTTACAAGGGTAGGGTGAAATGTGCTCCTAAATTAAGTGCTGGAAAAAAAAGGGTGAGAAATAATTTTTGGGGGCTTGTAATGGTATGTAGTTTCAATCATGTCTACCATTTCAGTTTTCTCATTGAAACTAAATTCTGGCTAGCTTATGGAGGTAGAAATTAGGAATAGAAGAAAGTTTAGAATCCCTCCTTCCCAGCAAAGTTGATGGTTCTTTATTATATAGCTGTACTCTTTGCCCAGCCTGCTTCCCCTCAAAAAGCTTCTAAATCCCTTAGCTAAAACTTGCATCAGAAAATAGAATTGCAATGGGGGTAGTCATGACTCTTGCCCAAATCCTCCAGCCTGGGAACTGATATGAAGGTTGAAGAGCAGGGACGGGGAAAGGGAAGTTAATAAAGTTAAATATCCTCTCCCCCACTCAAGCTCAAGCCATGGATGGACAGGGAAAGAAGACCAGAAAGCTGTTACCAGGGACCCATGCAGATGTGTTGGATAGATAGTAGCTGGAGGCCAGAAGGGTTCCTTAGACTCGAAGCAGAGTCCTGGGGTCAAGGAAGAGCAGGAAGCAATGCAGTAACAGTTTTTAGAGCTTTTAAGCCCCCAAACTTGGGCCACCCTCCACCACCACCCGCCCCACCAGTGCTGATCACAGGGGCCCCTGTGGGTGTCAGGCTGATCAATTTTTAACAGCACACAGAGGGGCAACAGGAATGATTTGAAGTTTTTTATCTCAAAAGTAACATCATTATAAAAATACTATCCCTGGTGCTAGAAATGTGTAATTTCCAATGTTGGTAATCCCAAAATTTATTTGGCTATACAGTGCCAATACAAAAATCTTCTGGCTAAATGAAATCAACCTTTAGTTGTTGGAATAACCATTTAATATTTTATCTCCCTCAGCCTCAAATGTGACAATAACCTTGTGTTAATTCAAACAAGAAAGAAGTCCTAATATGAAATAGAAAAAATAGGCTGCATCTATAAATATAAATAACCATTAAGTTGAAAAAATACCAATATATGTAAAGTAAAGCAACTTTGAACAATGAAAATTTAAAGGTTCTAGAATGAACATTTTCTTATATACTAAAAGGTTAGTTTATTAAATGCTTTATTTCTCTTAAACCTTTACAAAAGAAAATCCCATATACCACAGTGCTGATCTCTGCCACCAGCTCAGTGTGTGATTCTAGGCTCTCTCTGATGGTGCACACAGTTGATGAAGAAGGTGGTGCAACTAATTTATGACACTTCATAACTAAAGTAGAAATTACTTACACCACCAATTAGCTTAACGCAATGGAATAGACTTGAAAAAAATATAACTTGAGAAAACATAACTACATGAAAATGAAACATTCAATGTTTAGTCTAATTGCTAAAAATTTCACATATGGAAGTAGAGGAAATAGGCAAATCATCTTTCACTTACATGCAATCATTATCAACATTTTGCCATTTCTATATCGTATGACTTAATAGAATAAAAATATAGTTATGTGACAGGATGAGATGGCAACATTCACTGAAAGGTAGTAGACTATTCACATTATTGTTAAGACTGTGCTATTTTTCCATATGTTGGTGACTAAAGCTTAAAGCTTTTTTTTTTTATAGAAATGGGTAACACATTTGGATGTAGTTTATGGAAAAGTGAACAATTTCTACTACAACAATAACAACAATGATCATATTGGTATCTAATACTTTCTGTGTCACACAAACTAGTGGAAGCCATTCCTCTTATTCCCACAATGTCACTCCTAGGTAAGAACTACTATTTTACATATAAGGGAACTGAAGCAGAGAGAGGTATCCCAAGGTCAGGAAACTATTTAGGTAAAGGCTGGGACTTGAACTCTTGTGGTATAATTCTAATTAATACTCTTAACCATGATGCTAATGTATTGAAATGAGAGGCTGAATATTGATGAGAGGAAATAAATAACTGTATAATAGAGAAAGTGTGATTGCTTGAACAGGTTTATTTCTTTTTCCAAAATACACACCTTTACCAATTCCATAACAAGATACAGTTCAGTTGGCACATCCATCTCTTCAATCAGAAGAACAATATTGGGATGCTTCACTCTTCTTAAGATAGACACCTCGCTCTGGATCATGTGCTCCTGTCCAAAGGAGAAATAATCTTAATCAATACTCACATCCAAACATGGGATAAGCTAACTCAACACAAGTAAAACTCTACTATGTGAAGTTCAAGGGACATGTATTTTGGTCAAATATAATGAGTATATCTTAGATTCTGATATTCAGAGAGCCTAGAATTGTCAAAAAATATTGAAGGTCTTTAAGATGATGCTTGTAATTTCAGAACCCATCACAATAACTATAAGTTCAGGTAGAAAGAAGGAAAGAAAATTAAGATCACAAAAGTAATGGAAGAAAGTAAACAAACAAGCAAATAAAGATAAGAAACAAAAATAACATCAAACCATTTTAGCTAACTTTTATTCCAGGACTATTTACAAAATAAAGTTATAATCTAATTAGTATATAACTTTATATTCCACCAAAATGCAACAAATGGGATGAATTTATGTTTATTTAGGAGCTGATCTTTGTTTCTTTCTACCCCCTGAATACCTGTATTTTCATAAGAATAAACTTTATACATACTTTGCCTCGACATTTGCTTTTCTTGATAATTTTCAGAGCATACTCCCTAGCAGTTGACCTGCAAAGAGAAAGATTTTTTAAAAAATAAACTTAATTTTGGATATATTAAATCATCTTATTAAGGATTTATATCTTCCCAACCACCTTGAAACATGGTATAAATATTTTGTGAATGACTCTTTTCCTTTTTTATTTATTTTACTTTTTAAAAATTTATCTTTATTGTTGAAAGTATTAAGATGTCTTCTTCCCCACCCTCTATTGACCACTTCTAGCCCATACCCATATTGTCTGTGACCATGGGTTAAGCATATATGCATATAAGTTCTTTGGTTAATCTTTTCCCACCCACTCACCTATCCTTACCTTCCCTCTGAGATTTAAAATAAATATTTAAACTTTCAGGGACTGAGCATAAAGACAACAAATATTCTAGCAGAGAAACATCATGAGCTATTCATGTGGCCATACCTGTAATGAAACCACTACTATCGCTACTGGCTTGCATTAACTCTTGCTCCATTGCCCAGCCCTCTGAAGTGATGTGATTAGAATGTAAAACAGATGTAAGTTTCTGCCTTTCCTCTTTCCAGTTTCCCTTGAGGTTCTCTTTCTATAAAGTATGGCTCACATGGTCACTCTGAAAACTCTATAAAGAAGCAGTTCACACTTTTTAGACTTTGGTTCAGGGTACAAGCCTATAAGTTTTGCTAGAGAACTCATGAATAACGTGTTCAAGGTGTAGAAAGGGATACAACTGTTATCTGAGCTGTCTGTAACCTTCTGGGCCTTTTATGACTGTCTCATTTCCCAGAAATAAAATGGAATTAATATCAACTCACTTTCCCAAAGCTACATTGCAGTGTTAAAAGCAGAACTCTGAGCTTTTGAGGTCTCTGTTTCACATATATCCCAACCAACACTGCCCCTGTTCCGTGACAGGAGTGGGAGGGAGGGTTTAGCCATACTGCTATCTTTAAATAGCTTCCTAACTTGTGTTAACATTTCTAAGATACTGTAGTGCAAAACAACACTTGTTTATTATCAAAGGATACAATGCATATTTAATAATCCATAATAAAACCACTACTTCACAAGCAATGCCATTTCATTTCTGGTGGGAAACCAAGACAGCCTAGCCTTTCCTATATAGATAAAAGCCAACTTTAGGGATACAAATGAATAGTGAGAATGAGATTGATAAAGAACAAAATTTTAAAATAGGGTTTTAAAATCTTCATTACAGAAAATGAAAGATGGGGGGGGGGGTTGGTGGGGAGAGGAGGGTTCCCAGTTATACAGTTAGAACAAGAGAGAGATTTTCTATAACCAGATTAAGAAGCCAGACATTAAAAATGTGTTTCAAAGGCATTTTAGAAATCAGTCTTGTCATTTGCTTCTAAAAATGCAACTCCCACTCCACTTCCAGGCCCCTGCATGATGCTGACTTACAAAAAACAATAAATATTGACTAAATTGTTGTAATTATATCTGGCAAATAAAATAATCACTTTGAAGCCCATTTTCTCCACTAGTTCAGATGTGAGAAGTTAAACCCCTCTGCCTCAGGGAGGCTCTTCTGCAGAGATGTGGGGTGTCCAGAGGAAATCAAATTGCTCCAGTCTCATGAATAAAATGATTAAGAGGCCCAAAGACAATGTTGAGTCAATTTTTGTTGATTCTTCAGGCCCACAGCTGGACAGAGGGGAGAAATGGAGAAAAGCATGAGCTGGCCTTGGCTAAATGCTGGGCTTGGTTGTTCAATGCCCCCAAACAAACACCAGACCATCAGCAAAGCTATGGCATAGGGGTAGAGATAAAGCACTTCAGTAAGAGGAAAAATGAAAGATTTATTGTTAGAAATTTCAACTGTGTGGTCAAATAATAAATGAGAAAGAGAAATGATTCACATACAAAGAGATTCCTCACATCGTAGGAAAATCACAGGCCCTTTAGGTAGCCTCCTTTTACAATGCTTCTAGAGACTTTGTTTGCAAATATAAGAAAACTGAATCAAGAGGAAAACTAAAAGCTGAAGTACTGCTGGATTCTGCTTTTCATGAGTCACTAAAAAATTATAACACAAATTTGAGATTAGAATCCATGAGCAATTTCTTATCTGGTTTAAAAGGTGCCATCTGATGGCAGGCAAGTCTGGACTCTTGGAACTGACTGCTTTGATAAAAGCCAGAATTTCAAGAGAGGGAGGTTGGAACTGAGCTTTCCAGCTTTTGGGGTCTCTGCTTCACATATATCCCAAAAGGCCCATTCCCATTCAGTGCCTCTACAAAGTGGATGGATGAACAGGATAGTACTGGTGAGGAGAGGGGATTTCAGTATTTTTGCCATTTTATCCTCCATTTTCCTGGAATGAGGAACATTGAGGTCCTTAAAGCAAAGGGCTGGTATGGGATCCAGGAAGACGGAATCTCTTCTATAGCCAGAAATGCAAGAAGCAGGATCCTCAGGGAGGAAGCTAGAGTATTCCCTCCCAGGACTCCAAGCACTTCAGTTATGTCCTGAGCCTACAGCTGTGTGGGAAATGCATACAAGCTTAGGATATAGTGGTCCCAGGGTTTAATAGGAAAAGGACCTTATGGGTTCAATACACAGAATCTCACACAATAGGATTAAACACTCAATTAGATTTACCAATCCTATATAACAAAAGGCTAATATGCAAACTGACCGAACAACAGAATGACCAGTCGCTATGATGTGCACTGACCACCAGGGGGCAGACGCTCAATGCAGGAGCTGCCCCCTGGTGGTCAGTGTGCTCCCACAGGAGGAGCACCGCTCAGCCATAAAACAGGCTCACGGATGGTTAGCACAGTGGCCATAGCAGGAGCCTGTCCTGCCTTTGTAGCAGCACTAAGGATGTCCAACTGCCAGTTTAGGCCCTTTCCCTGCCAGAAGTGGGCCTAAGATGTCAGTCAGACATCCCCCAAGGGCTCCTGGACTGTAAGAGGCCACAGGCCGGGCTGAGGGAACCCCCCCACCCCCAAGTGCATGAATCTCATGCACTGGACCTCTAGTCCTACCTAATAATAGAGAAACATGTAAATTGATCGTACCTCTGCTATGCTCACAACCAATCAGAGTGAGTATGCAAATTAACCCAACAAAGATGGTGGTTAATTTGCATACATACCTGGGTCCCAGGAACCTCCTTGGCACCCAGGTCACTCCCAGCCAGCCATCGGGCAGAGGCTTTAGGCTTGGGGAGGAGTCGAGCCTGCGATTGGAGGGGTGGGGGGTCCCCCTTTCCAAGCCTAAAGCCTGGGGTGGAGGCTTTAGGCTTGGGAAGGGACCAAGCCTGGGATCAGAGGGGCGGGGGGTCCCCCTTCCTAAGCCTAAAGCCTGGGGCAGAGGCTTTAGGCTTGGAAAGGGACAAAGCCTGCAATTGGAGGGAAGGGGAAAAAATCAATGGAAACATATCCTCAGGTGAGGATAAAAAGAAAAATAAAGAAAGAAATGTCATATCCTATAAAAGACACATCTTGAAAATGCTTGAAGAAAGTTGTCATTTTTTCATGGTGAAAGGACTGGAGTCCATGTTTATGAAAATACCTTGGCAGCTGCGGTGACTGGCAGCGGCTGCAGCAGCGGGGTGATGGGGCTGGTGCCTTCCCCTGATCAGCCTGGTCGCCTCCCGCAAAGGGAGGCCAGACTGCAGCTTAGGTCTGTTCCCAATGGGGAGCGGGCCTAAGCCATCAGTAGGACATCCCCTGAGGGCTCCCAGTATGTGAGAGGGGGCAGGCTGGGCTGAGGGACCCCTCCCCAGTGCACAAATTTTGTGCACTGGGCCCCTAGTATTTTATATCAGACAATGAGCTTCAAATTTTTCTCTTGATTCCTTGAGGGAAGAACTATAAAGTCATAGTAAAATCCTTATTACTGAAAGTATATGTTTAGAGGAGAGTACCTGAGACTGAAAAATGAGCCTAAAAAAGGTATTAGGACTAAATGTATACCATAAAAATTTAACTGCTTGCTTTAAGTTGGTAAGTGAAAACACTTGTAAAGATATAAAACCTTAAGTAAAGCATCTGCCTTCCCACATAGGATGTCCCTATATAACACTAATTGAGTGTTTAATCCTATTGTGAGATTCTGTGTTGTGAACCCATAAGGTCCTTTTCCTATTAAACCCTGGGACCACTATATCCTAGGCTTGTATGCATTTCCCACACAGCTGTAGGTTCAGGACATAACTGGAGTGCTTGGAGTCCTGGGAGGGAATACACTAGCTTCCTCCCTGAGGATGTCCCTATGTAATTACAAGCATGATGCTTTGGTGGCTACAGAGGTGAGTGAGACCTGGTCCTTGTCACCAAGGACTATATAGTTTGGTATATTAAGAATACTAAACACCTGGATTTCTGATGAAAATGCAGGCCATTTTCTTGCTTGTTCCTGAAATTATATGCTTGACCTTTCCTGGAATTATGGAAACCTTGGATGCCACAGCAAAAGCAGCACCTGCCTCAGCACAGACTTTGTTTTCCTCCAGGTCTGTGGGAACTCAATTGGAAGGTCCCTTTCCTATTTACTTTGACCCAAGGTTAGAGTCTGAACTACTGGAAAGAAATTTCCAAATTTTGCCAACTTGAACTAAATCTATTTTTTAATGTTTGTGCTAAAAAAAAAATGCTTGGAGAAAGCTATCTTGTTTAACTTAGTGATTCTCAACTCCAGCCAGTCTGCTCCCATCCCCCTTCCTCAGCCAGAGGGAAGAAGAATGCTTAGGAAAGGAAAATGGGCTGACAAGAATGGGCCTGCCATGCTCTAATGTGCTTTTTGTTGTTGTTTGCTGTGTTTTGAAAGTTTTTAAAAATATTATGTGGAAAAGTAATAATCGCTTCTTAATCATTTTTCTACCATAGCATTTATTGAATTGCATAGTAAGTCTTTGTCTTTGGGCAGGTTCTCCTGGAGAGGGGCTGTCTTGTCTCTCTTTGGAGCCTAGAAGTGCCCAGCACAGGCCTGAATTAATAGCTCCAGATATGTTAATCAAGTTGTGGAAACTCCAGAGGATGGTGGCTGTTAGGACAATGACAGGAAGACCCATTAGCAAAGAGAGTTAGTAAACATCACACTTTGTTTACCAGGTAATCATAATAAAGCTACATCTCAGTCTCTTTCATAAGGGGGAGAGGGTGTGGGGCTGTCAAGATCAGAGAGCTGAGGCATCTCAGATCTAAAATCTCTAGAGTGGAGTTTTATTTTGAATGTGAACATGGGTGCCAGAGCATCCTCAGGAAAGAAAGAAGGAAGAACACTATAAACTTCTTCACCCTGACTCATTTTCCCAATCCATCCCACTTCATCAGGAAATGCCTTCAAACTACAGGTATTCTGAAGATTTTCAAGGTGGATGCAACCCATTTTGGTGACACTCCAGTCTCAGCTCTTTTGGGTGGGTTTGAGCCTGCCCACATTCATTCTAAAGCCAATAGTTTTGTTGTGCAGTTCTTCAGGCTTATAGGTGAACAGGAAAGAGAAGGAATCATGAGCAGCTAGAATTTTAATGAGTTCTGAGGCCTACATTACCGAAATCCATGCAGTGCAGGTGAGGAGGAGGCCCAAGAGCCACCTGAGACACCATCACTGATCATGGCTGCATTACCTGTGTGGTAATTAGTCCACAGAGGGCCAGGAGAGCCAGAGGTGAGAGCACCTCTACCTGTGCTCTGACCTCTTGTTAGCGCTTTTCAGCTCTTTGACTTTTCTCTGGGACATCAAAATGCTTCAGAAAACAGCTTCAGAATAAAGCACCTCTCAGTCTACCAACTCTTTTAGCATGTCCTGAGGCCACTTAGAGAAACTGCTACTGGAGAATAGGCAGAAACCTAAGTGGATCTGGCAGGCACTATCAAAAGACTTGCTGGCATGGGATCATGGAAATAAAGGACAGTGTAGCACTGCTATTGTATCCATTGTTGTAGGAAAATCTACCCTGTGACTGCATATTATTAATGGAAGAGAGACATACTGGCTCCTAATACATATTCATCCTTCAAAATATGGCAGAATGTACCCATAAGCAATCTGTGCTATTCACAACATTCTTAGCTCACTTTTATTTTTTTGGACCTCTGGAAAGTATTTTTAAAAATGTTTCATGATACATCTTGGAAGAGGGGGCACATGCCATATGTCCTCATTCACTGGAGAGGAATACTAACACTTTTTGGGGTAATCTGGTGTTTAGACTTTGAAGATTCATACAATGAGACCCAAGATGTGAACTTATGCAAAATAAACAATCCAAACTAAAAAGAAATAATGAATTCTGCGTGGAAAAATGAGAAGTTTCTACTGTGGGAAGGCCAGTACTGTTAAACTAAGATGCCATCCTGATCCATGTATCAGCTAGGACAAAAAGCACATGACCACAAGAAAATTATGAACCCTGGCAAATAACCAGACACTCCATAGTTGAAGGGTATGGCAATCTGCTAACAAGGGGATTTTCTGCTACAGTGGAAAGAAAAGTTTTACAATTAGTAAAAGTGTACATGAAATTATATAAGCACACACTTCCATCCATTACCTTAGGAATGGCTCACCAGATTTAATTTCTGTCCTTTTTGCACAGGACAAATGTAGTATGTATGATTTTGGCTCAGCTAAACCATATTCTTGTGGGAGCCCCCTGGATGGAAGCAGTGGAGTAGAGTGGTCAAAAGTATGGGTTTTAGAGCTGGGCTCAGATTTATGCCTTGCTAAGTACTTACTAGATGAGTGATCTTGGGCATATAACTTCTCCAGGCTTTCTTTGTATACAATAGAAATAATACTGATACTGTGAAATTATGATAATTAAATGGAATATCATAAGTTAAGGGCCTTGTACATGTTTTTTGCTCAATAAACAGTGGTTACTCCTGTTTTTGAATTTGTGGGGCCCAGGAAAGTAATGGGACATTTTCTATATTTGGCAGAAACCCAACAATGGCTTTATGTTGAGGATGGGGGAATGAGAGAAAAAAAGGAGAAAAAGTGACCTTGCAGTAGTAACTCAGGGATTTTCCAAGCTACTGATTATTATTCATGTCCTCCCTCACAAAGAGTGGCTGATCTAGTGTGTGCTGTAACTTGGAAAAATCTTGACCCAGTTGGTGTATGGAGTGGAGCAAAGTTTAAGATCCACTGTTGGAGGGTAGCTTCATGAGGGCACCACTGCCTTAGTCAAAGAAGCATTTCCAAAGAGTAGCAAAGGGTTCACAGATCAAATCAGTGGCTACTGCCCAAATTAAGGATGTTCCTGGTGTGTGAGGCCCTGTGTAGACTTCCAGCTTTAATGTGCTTTCAAGTCAAAGCCCTTCAAAGAAGACAAAATTCTGGCTCTTACAGGCTAAAGCTTCTAGTTCAAGGCATGTAGGGAATGTAGCATGAAGGAGCATTGTTCTTATACAGTTCTGAGGAACTAGTTGGGTGTCCAGCCCCAAGGTGGGGGATGGGAGGGGATGAATAACAGGGGAAGCCTGCACACCCAGGTGAGCCCCAACTTGCTGTCTCTAGGAATAAGGCAATTCCCCCTGACATTTCAACACTCTACTCACCCAGTTCTGAAAAGAAGCTTTTGGCTTCAAGTAAGCAACAAATTCCAATCTAATGCTGAGCTTAGAGTTTGAAGCCACCTTTAATCAGGCTGTAGCTTTATTGGTAGTCACTTCCTCAACTAGTAGCCACCAGCTACTGTCCTTGATTAGGTATTGAGATCCCATGGATAAATCTTTCACCCTAAACTTTTCCATTTTGCTCATAAGAGTATCTGGCTTATTCACTATAAAACATTTTAATTCACTAAATACCATTTTGCTGGGATCAGTACATATACATTTTAAAGCTTTTCAAGGTTATTATATTTAATTTTATGATTGTACATTATATTTACAAGAACAACTGACCTCTATAAAATGTCTCAAAAAAAAAAAGTGTAACCCTGGCCAGGTGGCTCAGTTGGTTGGAGTGTCATCCCATATACCAAAAGGATGTGGGTTCGATTTCCTCTAGGGGTATGCGCAGGAGGCAACTGATGGATATTTCTCTCCATGTTGATGTTTCTTTCTCTCTCTCAAATTTTCTCCCTTCCTAGCTCTCTAAAAAGTCAATAAGGCATATCCTCAGATGAGGATTAAAAAACTGTAGAAAAACTATTCAATATATATATGTATATATTATATAATATATATATATATATATATATATATATATATATATATATATATATTCAGGACTTACCTGATAAACCTGGCAAAGTTTTGCTGAGTATATTAAAAAGAAAAAGGAAAGTCCTTAATTTATAGATTACCTCCAGGAATCATTGCACTTTTCAAATCTGTTGTTAGATGAGCTTTTCCTTCTTTAATTTTTTTTTTTTTTTTTTTACATCTGGAGTTGAGGCATTAACCAAGTCCATATGTGCCACAGACTGCAAATAAAGGCACAATCTTGGAAAATACAATGCCAAATGTTTCCTTTAAAGTTAGATGCAAATGATCTCCTCCTCACCTTTCTACACATTCCTTGACAACAGCAAAATTTCCATCTCCTATTGTCCTTCCAACTTTATATCGTTCCGTTATTGTGGCTGGAATCTGGAAGCCTTCCTCCGACACTTCTGAAAGAATCATTAGTATGTTTTTATTGGTAAAAAAGAGAACACAGATGTTGCACAAAGGAGACATTTAGAAGTATCATCTAATAGACTGACACTGAGTCAGAATCAATAGGTCATTTTCTGGACAGCAAGGCCAGCCCCCTCTGCTGACATTGTATATTCAACAGTTTTACTAAGTTTACAAAAAGGGTAAACAAAAAGGAAACATAAACATATGAGGTCCACTCCCACATATGTAAGAACAACTTATGCTTTTTGCTGCAGTTGGGGTTCTGAAGAGGAAATTTTACTCTTTTTATTTTATGGCTATTTGATCAATAGCATTGACTGCATACCCACTGTGTGCAGAGAAATTGCCTTTCTAAGTATGGCTCAGGAGGAAAATACAGTTCATAAGGGACTCAGGGCTGCCTGACATTGTACATGAAAATGCCTTCTATGTGCACACTTTTCATTATTACATCCTGAAGTGGCGTTCTCCGTAAAATTCCATATGAACTCAGCCCTGATTGCCACCCCTCCACAATATCTGTGAGCAGATTTTAGACAAAATTTTCACCAGCAACCTGCATAGCAGATGATGAGTTAAAATTGCAATACTATTACATCTGTGAACAGAAAAGTTTTGTAGTTTCAATTATGTTAGTGCCACTAACACAACACATTTTCCCACTTAAAATGTATTTTAAAATATTTTACAAATGCCTAATAATGCTTTAAATATCTAAGGCCATAAAACTAAATAAGCCACACTTAGGTCACATAAATATACTGGATAACCTTTAACATCTTAGGGGTGTAAAAAGTCTTTTATAACTGGACTCTAAAATTTACATACTTTAATGTTATACATCTAAGCTCCCCTCAGGCAACCTGAATACAAAATGTGATGGAAGCCTAGCATGCTTTCTAAATGTGCTCCTATTTAAACTGAGACTAAACATTTCTTCTTAAAATAAAATTAAAACATTAGGTGGTAAATGGGCTTTCTTGAGTTTTATGTTCTCACTTAATCTGTAATGTTAGGGAACAACAAATGGAAACTCAAAATTATCAGAGCTTTATTCTGATTTTGTGGTAAACTCAATCTGCACCACCCTGGATTCTAGGGTAGATGGAATTTCTGGAGAGTGTTGTACAAATGGAGGACATGTTGCTTCTGTTACTTCTATCCTAGACATTTCTGCAGTCTCTTCACCTCTTGATAAGTGACATTTTACTCAATCCACTAGAAGCTATCACAGTGGCTTCTAGAATAAAGTAAAAGCCAGAGCCAGTTAAACCCCTCACACCTATCATATCACCCCAAAGAAGCTAACAATTTTGTCTTTGTTTAAAAGACTCAGCCTGGGTGGGTTTGTTTGTTTGTTTGTTTTGTTTTGTTTATGTTGTTGTTTTTAATCTACTCAATAGGAATTAGAGGAGATGTTTGGAGAAGTTTCAAATCCACTACAAAGCATCCTAATTTACAAAACATCTCTCAGATGACATGGTTTTAAGCCTCTTTACTACACAAGTAATAAAAGTAAACATCCTTGGCTATTGGATGGGGAATCCAAGGTACTTCTGTCCTTCCCTCCAGTGGGAGCATCACTTAGGCACCCATCTGGAGCACAAAGTTTGGGATATTTTCCTTCTGACTATTGATAATATGTATCTGTTAGGCTTTTGGCTAAGAAGACTTAGCCAAAGGTTTAGTCAAGGACCTTTTCATTTCATTAAGTAAATATAACACATTGGAACAAAAGAGACTTCTGAATGGCTAAATTTCATGCTTCTGGGGGGAAAAGTCTGATATTTCATGGTAGTTGAGAAATAATCCTTTTGTAACCTGTTATCTCACTTAACATAATTAAATTGCTCCCACCTCCTATCCCAAAGGTAATTTTTTGGGGAAAATTAAGTAATATAATTTAAAACAAATAAGAGTTCATGAATTTTATTTTATTTTTAAGTTTATTGTTATTGTTGAGAATATTAGAGATATCCCTCGTTTTCCTCCTTTAGACTCCCTCCACCTGGCTCCTGCCCCACCCCAGGCCTTCACCACCCTATTGTCTGTGTCTATAGGCAATGCTTATATGCATATAAGTTCTTTGGTTAATTTTTTCCTGCTCTCCCTCCCCTCTACTTTCCTTCCCTCTGAGATTTGGAAGGCTATTCCATTTTTCAATGCCTCTGGTTCTATTTTATTCATCAGTTTATTTTGTTCATTAGATTTCACATATAAGTGAGATCATGTGATACTTGTCTTTCTCTCACCAGGTTATTTCGCTTAGCATAATACTCTCCAGGTCCCTCCATGTTGTCTCAAAGAGTAATAGATCCTTCTCTTTTATAGCTGCATAGTATTCCATTGTGTAATGTACAACAGCTTTTTTTAATACACTCATGATGGGCACATGGGCTGTTTCCAGATCTTAGCTATTGTAGATAATGTTGTCATGAACATAGGAGTGCATATATTTTTTCTGACTGGCATTTCAGGATTCTTAGAATATATTCATATATATATATATATATATATAAAATAAATAAAAATACAAATAAAACAAATAAAGTGAGTTTATTCTTTAACAGTAGTTTGATCATATCAGTTTCATATTTTTCTGAATACCTTCCCATAATTGATTTGAGCCTGTTAACTCAAGGAAGGAAACAGGCGTGTATTACAATCTTTATTTTACAGAGGAGGAACTAAGATATGGAGAGTTAAAAAAGCTTACCCAAAACAATCCAGTGAATTAGTGAAAAAGTCAGTTCTGGATTCAGGTCATTTGACCACATCACAGAAAAATTCTAAAGTGAATTAGGTCAAGGCACAAAGAGTATTTTTGCAATTATCATCATTTAATTCTTTTTGTAAAGCCATATTTTCACATATTGAGTTCATTTAAGTTAGAATATATCTGCAGGGCTATAATGGTCAATTAAGAGAGTATACTGTAAAAAAGAAGGATCTCTTACCCTTTGAGACAACATGGAGGGACCTGAAGAATATTATGTTAAATAAAATAAGCCAGTCAGAGGAAGACAAGTATCACTTATATGAACACCATAAACTGACAAACAAAATAGATTCAGAGGCATGGGAATATGAAACAGACTGACAAATCTCAAAGAGAAGAGGGGCAGGGGGTGAGTGATGGGAAGAAGTTAACCAAATAACTTATTATGCATATATGCATAGCCCATGGGCATAAACAATAGTATAGTAAACCTGGTGGTGGGGGGGAGTAGTAGTTTGGAGGGGGTCAATGGGATATAAAAGGGGCCTCTGTAATACTTTCAACAATAAATATAAATTTTTAACAAAGAGGGAGTATACTAAAATTGAACAGAATTCGGAAAAACAAAAGCAGAAATTACCTCCATTTATTTCCAATAGCTGGCCTTAGGATACTTACACACTCAGAGGACATGAAACATCTCCAAATTAGACTGACTTCCTCTTCCTGTTCCCACAGAGTAGATATGATCCCTAGTGGGAGTCATATTCAATCCTATCCCCTTGCTATTGACCCTTATGAGCTGCATCAGGCTTGCCCATTTCATTCTGCTTGATAAGTTACAGTTTCTGGAGTAAATTTAGCCAACCTATTCTCTGCCCCCTGTCCAAGCTGAGCCTTTTCCTCAGACACCAAGTCACAAGCTCACCACCTTCTCCGGGTCCATCATTCTCATCCATCGAGCTGCATACTTTGGTGGACGCAAGTGAAGTAGAGGAACCGCCATGCTGAGAGCTCTGCCAGGGAACAGACACAGAAGGAAAGCTCCAGTCAGAGTGCGGAGTGCTCAGGGGCTGTGCCTAGCCCAGAGTTCCCAGAGATGGCTGCACCCACTCCTAGGGAGGACTCAGTCTGAACACTCAGAAAGGGAGGACTTCAGACTATTCAACTAGGACTACATCTCCTCCCTACCCTCTTAACCAATAATAGACTGTGTTAAGCTAATCATCATCAAATTGGATATTTCATGGCTTTTTATTCCTTTTACTAAGAATTAACATTCTTTAGCTTACTGTTTCAATTTGGCAGATTTGAGGAGTCTCACTTCACTTTTCCACAATCTATCTGCATACAACCCTCAAATACATCACCATTCTGATCTCATGGAGTATTTTCCTATTCTTACCTCAGAAATGTTTTCTCTTCAATTTGAAATAGCTTAGAAAAAGTATTCAGCCTTACCACATCCTTGGAGAAAGGTAAAAGGGTGGATTTGTTAATTCCACTTTGAGATGAAGACACAAGCACTCAGCAGGTTATTGATATGTTAAACCTTACACAATAAATATGAGGCATAGACAGGAATAAACACCTATGCCTGGTGATTTATTGTATTTTTGGTGTATTTTGACCAAAGATCCATGAAAGCAGACAGGGTAACAACTATATTAGAAAGCTTGGAGGATGCAACAATACCAAATATTTAATACTATGATCAGCAATGGGGCAGAAGTTTAACAATGAAGGTTTCCTCTCTGCATCTATTCCTTGAGAAAACAATTTGCGCATTTCAATGCTACTTCTAGATAGTGAATGCAGCTTGTCTTAAAAGATCTTCCTTCTGTTTCCCTGGGTTTATTTACTTGTTGGCCTGATGGGAGCAGGAGGCGGTGAGGAGGTGGCATTGGCTCATAGTGCTGGCTGTCTGTGGAGCAGAGAGGAGGGAAAGAGCCTCTGTAGTTGAATTAATAATGAAGATGTGGTGAGAAGCAAAGTTGACCTAGTTTTCCTCTGCTTATCTGTCTCCCTTCAACCTCCCCCAGTTCAAACCAGTCTAAACAAGGTAGGAAGGAAGAAAAGTTTTATATAATTTCACCAAGAACTACGGTATCTCGCATAGAAAATTCAAATATTTTCATTTTCACCAAAGATTAATGTAATTGGGGAAATTCTACTTAAATCCCTAAAGGTCCATTTGAGTCAACTGCCATGAACATATCCCAGATGCAGCTAAGATGAACAGGTTCCTTTGGATGAGTTCAGCAAAGCCAACAGTTGACACAATTGTGATAAAAGTTTCATATTTAAAAAAAAGCTAACTTCACAGCAGTAAATGCTCCTGCTTCTTTATAGGACATTCAAGAAGTTTTATAGTTACTCTAGTAAACCTCTGAATGTCTCATAGTTTGTGTGGTGTGCCTTTTATTTTCTAATATCATTAGAATTCCCTATTAATCAGCCTGGTTACTTGAGCTATTTTTCCATCCTCTCTCATCTAACCTCCAATTGTGACCAGCAGCGTACATTTGTCCTATGTCAGGCTAGAAAGAGGGATTCAGATTGTAACCTTGAAACAGAGTTTTTCTTGTTGTGACACTATGTAGTCACAACCTGTTGTAGGTATTGTAAATGTATGAGTTTTCTAAGCCATGCTTTGCTGACTTTTATGAATGTCTGTTTGCGAAAACATCATATTTATAATAGGGGAATATGATATGGAAACAAGACAGATTTATGATGTAGTTGTCTAGAAAAAAATAAACATTAAAATTACCACATTTGAAGGGAAGATGTGTGTTTTCCACAACAGTGAGATCATTTATCCTCGGTGTCATTGCCTTTGCTGTAGACATAATGGTCTTCTGAGCAGAAAAGTCGTAGGATAATTTCTAAAATGTAAACCTCTTCTTCTGGGCTTTCCTATTTCTTGAATTTCTTCCAGCCACATCACAAATGGTGCTTAATAATGTAGACACATTGTGATTTGGGGTGGCAGGTGCTGTCTTGTCATATGGTGTTTTAAATTTTAGAATCCAAAGACATATTCTTTCTTCAAGCACCAGAATTAATAGACTAGTAGTGTGTATCCTACCAAAGATGTCCCTTAATTTATGTACTCAATTCACAGGGGAATTCTACCAAATATTCAGAGAAACACCAACACCTATTCTTCTCAAACTATTTCAAAAAATTCAAGAGCAAGGAACACTTTCAAACTCTCTTATGAGTCCGGCATTACCCTAATTCCAAAACCAGATAAAGATATGACAGAGAAAGGGAACTACAGGCCAATACCCCTGATGAGCATAGATGCTAAAATCCTCAACAGAATTTTAGCAAATTGGATCTAGCAATACATTAAAAAGATCATACATCATGACCAACTGGGATTTATTCTGGGGATGCAAGGCTGGTCCAATATTCACAAATCAATAAATGTGATACAGCACATAAACAGATTGCAAGACAAAAATCACAGGATCATAACAATTGATACAGAAAAAGCATTCAATAAAATCCAACACCCTTTTTTGATGAAGATTCTCAGCAAAGTAGGACTAGAGAGATCATACTGCAACATAATAAAGGCCATGCATGACAAACCTGCAGTCAGCATTATACACAATGGGCAAAAACTAAAACCATTTCCCCTAAGAACAGGAATAATACAGGGATGACCACTTTCATCACTCTTGTTCAACATAGAACTGGAAGTCCTGGCCATCACAATAAGACAAGAAGAAAAAATAAAAGGCATCCAAAATGAAAAAGAAGAAGTAAAAGTCTTATTATTCACAGATGACATGATACTGTACAAAGAAAACCCTAAAGACTACCTCAAAAACTACTAGATTTAATAAATAAATTTAGAAACATAGAAGGATACAAAATTAACACCCAAAAATTCATAGCATTTTTATACACCAATAGTGAACTCTCAGAAAGAAAACTAAAAAAAAAAAAAAAAAAAAAAATCCCATTTACCATTGCAACAAAAAATTAAGATACTTAGCAATAAACTTAACCAAGGAGATAAAAGATCTGTACTCCAAAAGGACCTTGAAAAAAGAGATAGAGGAAGATATACACAAGTGGAAAAATATACCATATCCTTGGACTGATAGAATCAACATCATTAAAATATCCATACTACCCAAAGCAATCTACAGATTCAATGCAATCCCTATTAAAATACCATCGACATATTTCACAGACCTAGAACAAACACTCCAAAAATTTATATGAAACCAAAAAAGACCCAAAATCGATGCAGCAATCTTGAGAAAGAAGAACAAATTGAAGGAATCGCAATACCAGATATCAAGTTATACTGCAAAGCCACTGTGCTCAAATCAGTCTGGTACTGGCACAAGAACAGGCATATAGGTTAATGGAACAGAATAGAGAACCCAGAAATCGACCCAAGCCATTATGCTCAATTAATATTTGACAAAGGAGGCAAGAGCATACATAGGAATAGAGTCAGTCTCTTCAATAAATGGTGATGGGAAAATTGGACAGATATATGCAAAAAAATGAAACTAGACCACCATCTTATACCATACAAAAGAATAAACTCAAAATGGATAAAAGACTTAAATGTAAGAAGTGAAACCATAAAAATCTTAGAAGAAACTATAGGCACCAAAATTTCAGAAATCTCTCATAATATGTTTACCAATACATCCCCCAGGATGATGGAAACTAAGGAGAAAATAAACAAATGGGACTACATTAAAATAAAAAGCTTCTGCACTGCAAAAGAAACCATCAACAAAATAACAAGAGAGCCCACTACATGGGAAAACATATTTTCCAATGATACATCCAATAAGGGGTTAATAGCCAAAATATATAGGGAACTCATACAACTTAACAAAAGGACGACAAACAATCCAATTTTAAAATGGGCAAAGGATCTAAATAGACACTTTTCCAAAGTGGACATACAGAAAGCCAAGAGACATATGAAAAAATGTTCAAAGTCACTAATCATCTGAGAGATGCAAATCAAAATGACAATGAGATATCACCTCACACCTGTCAGAATGGCTATCATCAACAAATCAACAAAAGACAAGTGTTGGTGAGGTTGTGGAGAAAAGGGAATCCTAGTGCACTGCTGGTGGGATTGCAGGTTGGTGCAGCCACTGTGGAAAACAGTATGGAGTTTCCGCAAAAAATTAAAAATGCAACTCCCATTTGACCCAGTGATCCCACATCTAGGAATATATGCTAAGAACCCCAAAACACTCATCAGAAAGAATATACGCAATAAGAACAAAAGAACTCACCATTTGCGACAGCATGGGTGGACCTGAAGAGCATTATGCTGAGCCAAATAAGCCAGTCAGAGAACGATAGGGATCACATGATCTCACTCATATGTGGAATCTAATGAACCAAATAAACTGATGATCAAAAATAGACCCAGAGACATAGAAGTATGAACAGACTGTTGAACCTCAGACAGAAGGCAGGGGAGGGTGGGTGGGAAGAGATCAGTCAATGCACTTGTATGCATATATGCATAACCTGTGGTCACAGACAATGAGGTGGTGAGGGCCTAGGGGGTGGATGGGAGCTGGCTAGAAGAGCTTAATGGGAGAAAAAGGAGGATCTATGTAATACTTTCAACAATAAAGATTAAAAAAACACATCAAAATGGATGAAAGATTTAAATGGAAGTCATGAAACCATAAAAATACTAGAAGAAACCATAGGCAGCAAAATCTCAGACATCTCAGACAGCAATTTGTTTACTGATATATCTCTTAGGGCCAGAAAAAGAAAGGAAAAATTAAACAAATGGGACTATTTCTAAATAAAAAGCTTCTGCACAGCAAAGAAACCATCAACAAAATGAAAAGGGAGCTCACTGTATGGGAGAACATATTAGCCAATGATGCAGCTAATAAGGGGTTAAATTCCAAAATATATAAAGGACTCACATAACTTAACAAAAGGAAGACAAACAATCCAATTAAATAATGGGCAGAGGACCTAAATAGACAATACTCTAAAGAGGACATACAGATGGCCAAGAGATATTGAAAAAATATTCAAAGTCACTAAAATTGCTTATTTTGAACTTTAGGTTTGTGTTTTTGAAAATGTACCCCAAGTCATTTTACATTTCATGCTGTCTGATGTAGACAAATGAATGACAGTTCTAAGTGAAAAAAAAAATGTATTTAATTATAAATAGTGTACTATGAAAATTAAAAGTCCTCATTTTATTTATTATGCACAAATAGAGTAAAATAAATGTATTAGATTTCTTAATGGTGTTGTCTTTTCTTTTCCCCAAAGGAGTAAGGTAATTAATATTATATACTTTTTTAAGACAATGACCATTCATGGGTTCAAAGAATTACAGGTTCATTGGAATGAACCTTAAACGTTACCTATTTCCATCCTACTTTAATCCAGAAACCAAATTTCCACTACAAAAATTCTAACTATGTAGTCAAATGGCTTCTGTCTAGACACCACCAGCACTGAACACATTACTTCCTGAGGCAGCCCCTTAACCGTTAATATGAGACAAAGAAAGTTCTTCCTTAGGTTATGTTGAAATGATGTTCCTCTACATTTTTCATTTATTGGTTTTAGCTCTCACCGCGGAAGCCACCCAGTACATTCCTAATCCATTTCTCTATGATAACACTTCAGATATTTGGAAATGGCTACTGGCCCCTTCTGTGTCTTCTTTTTCAATTTGAATAGTCCCAGGTTTTTGTTGTTGTTCATCATGTGACAGGGCTCTGTGACCCCTTCTCCCTCCTGTGGACACACTCCAGTTGTCAATATATCTTGTTAAAGCTGGTGGTCAAAATAAATTCAATAGTCTAGGTGTATCCTGACCATCACAGAGCAGAGAAAGATAGAGCTTTATTCCTGGTGAGTATAATATTAATACACTTTAAAGTCATATTGACTTCTTGATAGTAGCATAATGTGCTAGCCTTACAATGAGCTCACAGTTGTGTCAAGTCTCCCTGTTCTGTATTTGGGAGGTCGGTGTTTCGAATCAAGTCTAAGACTTCTCATTTATTCATGTTAAATGTCATCTATTTTACATTCCTAATCTTTACAGCCTATTCGTTTTTGAATCCTGATTTTTTTCACCTAGCATTTTTGCTCTCTCTCCCAGTTGAAGTAATTTCTAATGAGCATGGCTCTGTCTATTCTTGTGATTAATTCTAAATATACTAACTTACTGCTGGAACATTTTGATTATTGTTCATAAATCTGATTGAAGCATTTTGAAAACCAGCAAAGGAAAGATGTTTACACTCTTATTCTTTAGAATTTACCCAATGAAATTAATCAACCTTTATTTATGACCAACAGAAACTGAAAAGTCAGCTTTTATTTTTGCATGCTTATAAATAAAATTAATTTACTTGTTTGATTTTTCTGAGCAGACAAATGATTTTATAGTATATGTGATGATAATATTTTGTTTGCTTCAATCAGTTTGTTAATTCCAACACATCTGGATATACAGTACAAAACATACAGTTATTTTAGAATTCAATTCAATTAGCTGCTCTATGAGATATTGTGACATTTGAAATGTCATCACCTCCAAGCATATCTAATGGAAACCAGATGGACAGGCTGCTGGCACCTGGATGCTTTTATGGCACACCTTCATGAAAGCACTACCCTAAGTAAGAACACATCCTAAATGTAGCTATTTAACTTAAGATCATATAACAGATGGAGAACATATCACACTTTTTGAAGTGAGAAAACTGACATAATAACTCTAACCACATTTTACCAAGATGTAGCTGATGAATATGTAGTAAAAAGCAGTTCATTCTAAATAAAAATTGTATTAAGTTCTCCTGCCATTTTTTTTTGAATGATGTCACTCATCTTGGGTCCATGCTGAATAAAGATTTCAAAAATACCTAGTTGATCCAATAAATTTAATCAAGGTAGAAAAATGTCACCAGATAGCTTTAGCTTCCCTGGATAATTGTATTATTTCCACTTCGAATTTTGTCTTGGTATACAACAGTGATTTTCAACCTTTTTCATCTCATAGCACACATAAACTAACTACTAAAATTCTACGGCACACCAAAAAATATTTGTTGTCAATCCGACAAAAAAAAGGGGTGCAATTTTGATTCATTCATATCGGATGGCTATTGTGTTGGCTGCTGTCATTTTTTTATTTGTATAAAACTAAGCAGTCAGGTATTGCTTGTTTTAAAAATTCTTGTGGCTTACTGGTTGAAAATCATTGGTATACATTTATTACTTTGCAAACATTAATTTTAAAAATTATAAAAAAATAATTTTGAAATCAACTGGATGAATTTTATAAGGGAAACACAACCAATAAATATTTAACAGATTCAAGCAATTGTCTTGGTGATTTTGTCTTGATTCAAGGTCTACAAAATCTCTAAAGATGACCTCATATAACAAAATAAAATTATAATCTTCATGTAGAAGCTTAAAACCTATGGAATTCTATGTGCATATAGAAAAACCATACATTTTTTAACTTTCCAAGTTGGTATAGAACAGTGGTCGGCAAACCGCGGCTCGCGAGCCACATGCGGCTCTTTGGCCCCTGAGTGTTCTAATGCCACTTCTTCAAAATAGACTCGCCCAGGCTGAAGACCAACTTCTGCACATGGGCCATGAAGTTTCAATCACACTGTACATGCGCGCCTGCACATGGTATTTTGTGGAAGAGCCACACTCAAGGGGCCAAAGAGCTGCATGTGGCTCGCGAGCCGTGGTTTGCCGACCACTGGTATAGAACAATAAGTTGATGACATCAATCTGCAATAACTACTAAGATTCATTATTTGAAACAAAGCACAAAGGAAACTCCTTTTTTCAAATTCCTTCATCTGCATTCTTCATGGTGTGTTTAGCCTAAATAAAGTTTATGATATAGGCAATCATGTGTAAAACTAAGAATAAATACCAGAAAATGTAAAATGTTACCATAAAGGTTTGCTCAAAGTTTTAAAAGACTGAAGAACTGTTATTTATGAAATTAGGTTACTTAGAGAAAATTAAAATTAAAATGGGAATATTGGCATTAAATCCGTTTTAGTGAAATCCTGGGAGCCATATTTCAAAAATAAATATATTTAGTTACAACTTTGTTGTTTTAGTAAGTCAATCTTCACTTCTATTTATCAGGCAAAGATCTATAAATTCAAAATCTGAACCAATTGTCTTGAAGAGACTGTCATGGTAGTGGTGGTAGGGGTGGACAACAATGTCTCCTCTTAATTTGATAATAGTTTGGAAGGAGGCTAAGAAATAATCTAGTTTATCTCCTCTCAGTAAAATGATTCCTCCATAATTTCCTCCTTAAATGGGATTTCCAACCTGTGATGAAGGGAGTGCACTACTCTTCCAGGCATCTGCTACCTTTTATTTTAAACTCTATTACACAATTGGGAATTATAAATTTGTGAACATTCCTTCGTGTGGTATCTTATTACTTTGGGCATTCATTACATTTAGGTTATCAAGGAAATAATAAAGAGAACCAATTAAAATAAACTGTAATTTTAAGGTTAAAATGACACTGGTAAAAATATTAGATTTAAAACCAGAATTCTGAACTTCTATAATCATTTTCGATTATAAAATATTTTTTCTAACTAGATTAGTAGAATTTTATTTTCTCCCTTACACCATATTATGAATGACACATATGATGGACTTTTGTTCTAAATTTAAGTTAGGTAATCCAGTATTTTATTATTAGTAGTATCATTGGTATTCTTATTCAGTGCTTTTAAAACAACTTGCATATGCACATGTACATACATACGCAAGTACATTTCCCCCCCTGCAAATTAGATGACCTTGGATAAATGCTTTCAAGCCTAGAAGACAGCTAATATACTTTAAAAGTGTAGTTAATTTCTCTTTTTCAACCAGTTGCTAATGTCTGGCAAATTCACCTTTAAGGCAACTCAGAGAGAAAAGTGTATTAATGACTTCAATTTAACCAACTGAAATAAAATTCTTCATCAGATAGTCTTCTTTTGTTGTTATTGTCAGTATTGTACACTTCAGATGTTATATGATGCCATTCTTGCAGTATCTCAATTATCACTTGCTGATGCTAATTATATTACAAGAACACCACAAATATGATTATGAATGTAACTCTTCCCCACACTGTTATTTCATTTCAATGTCTACTTATCAAATTTTCTGAAAGAAACTCACTGAACAACATTAGGTATTTTTTCCTGTTTATTGTATAGTTATTCTAAGGTGATATCACAAAGTTAACTTTCAGAGTAATAACATGGTCCAATGTGAAACACAGGTACAAATTTTACAAGGAAGCCACAGCATAAAGTGATGAAACTTTCAAAATTGGGTAGTTCAATGAAACATTTCATTATGTAGCTCTATCAAACTCTGCTGATGGCCTCAGTTTTTAAAACATTTTAACAGCAAATGCTCTTTTAAAGAGAATAAATATCCAAGCAAGTCCAACTGTAAGCATAAAGTATGTCAACCGTTTTATAAAAATTCTATCCAAATTTACAACATTCGTGGTGTATTTTGAAGTAAAATTTCCTTAGAAGAAATAAATTCAGTTCCTTGTTGTTGATGAATATGAACTTAAAAAACAGATCACAAAAATTTTGACTTCCATAGTTCTTTGCCTATGACATTTCAGATATCTACTACCCTGGCTTCAAAGACGTTTTGTGGTCATATATGATACAAACACTCATATATTACAAGCATCATGTATACTATCTTGGAATTTATTCATCATCTTTACTAAAATGAACCACATTTTAAGGACACTCTTTATCATTCATCCTTAAAAAATATAATTAGGGCTTCAGATTTCCTATCTTTTCTACATGCATTACACGAACAAAATTATAAATATATTTTAGCTGACAGTGTAACAAATGCATCCTGCAATTGGTATACTGAATTAAATACATCTCTAATTTTCACACTATTCTTCTATGGGCTATCTCAGTCAAATACAGTTGTCCCAAGCATGCACAATTAGAAATGCTAGTAAGGCTAGTGCAAATATGTATAAGTAGGTAAATATGCACATATAGTAAATTCATTCAATTAACATTTTCACATGTGTATATATTTATATAGATACTAGAGGCCTGGTGCATGAAAATTCATGCACCGGATGGGGAAGGTCACTCAGACCTGCCTGCCCCCTCTCACAGTCCGGGACCCTTCAGGGGCGGGAGGTGACCTGGCTATCAGGGGAAGGCGACGCCCCCATCACACCTCTGCTGCTGCCACTGCCGGCAGCGCAAGCCTCAGCCAGCCCTGGTTACCTGAGCCTCGGGTGGCCCTGGGTGGCTGGGGGCCTGAGGGGACTGGGGGATTCTGGAGGAAGGCGCACAGAGCGGCTGGATCCGGAAGGGCTGAGGGGACTGGGTGCTGCCATCTTGTGGCTGTGGGCACCGCCATCTTTGAGGGTGTGACAGTCAATTAGCATATTCCCTCCTTATTGGCTGTGGGTGCTGCCATCTTTGTGAGGGCATGATGGTCAATTAGCATATTCCCTTTTTATTTGATAGGATAACACACATATAGCAAGTTGGTGTTTGTTTGTTGTTTTTTTTTTGCAAGTATAGTAAGGTTACTACTGAAAATATGTCAACAGTTCAGTGTTTTGAAAGAACATAAAAAATCACCTTATAGGTTATCTGAGTTTGTTATTAAACTTACTTCAAATTGTATATAGTTTGGACTCTCTTCTATTTCTGTTTCAATATAATACTCAACTTCTCACAAATATATAAAACAATATTTCATTTTTAGTGAATATTGATTGACAATAATTACATGTCATCAATATGTACACATTAGAGGGATATCTATGATAGTATTCATTTTAATAATTGAATATCAAGACATAACCATATAAATATTAATGTGTGCTTATATTTAACAGTTAACACAAATTGGATTTTTCTAAATTTCAGTTATTTTTGTGTGTATCTGGATTTCAATTTAAAAAAATAATTAGTACATCTGACTATTTAGAACTGTTTTGCCATACAAGTTTAGCAAACTACTTTTGAACTTAAACATGCCCTAACTAATATGCCATATGTAACAATGTATGACATGAAGGTTTTATATATAATTTCACAAGAGCTAGTAACTTAGGAGGCTGTGTCATAAATACTATACTACTTATGGCCTATATACATACACAAATACTTATATAAGCACATCCATGTAAACACTGAGCCCAGTGCATTTACATTAACACCCACATACATGTATAGATATATGGCCACTATGAAAAATTTAAGTCCAATGGCTAAAATATATGGAATTATTTTTCAAGAATATTATTCTATATTTTCATTCATTTATATTAAGAAATGTGGTTTTTAAACTTCATGTTTTAATTTTTTTTTTTAAAAAAAAGCCCAGTCATGTATAGATCTACAGTGGATGCAAAAAAAATACCCTTCCTGGGTAACATAGGGAGCACATATAGTACATAAATGGTGGTTCAAAATATTTTTAGAAAATCTCATTTGATTTTTTAATATTTAGATGAGCCAATAGAGCCAATATATAAATACAGGTATGTGTACAGATGGATGGACCTGACACTTTTTAAAAGTCTATGACAGTATAGACATTGTGGTTTACCACCCCCCACCCTCCACTTAACTAATTAAGCAAGACAAAGAAGAAACAAACCACATGGCTTTCAAAAGCAGTCCTTTGAATTCACACTGAACTTCACACTTGATGTATGATTGGGTTTTGCATTTCTAAAATGCTGAAAGCAGGGAAATATTTATTATATCATTTTCAATGTCTAAGAAAAATAGTGAGTACAAATTAAAACTATCAAACTTTTAACTAGAGCACAGTGCCTTCAACACATTTAAGGTTTACCATTAAGGACAAAAATGCATGTTTCTGCTGGCGTTCTCTCCTGCTTAATAGAACAATTTTAAAAATCAGTGTCTATATTTTAAAAAAATAATTCCATAAGCAAATAGATCTTAACTGCCTATAAATCATCAATTTAGTTCCACTAATGAACCAAAAACTTCTGGTTTATTGCTAAGAATGTTTTTATCTATTTCTGCTGTAGACTAATGGAAGTACGCTCTGCACAGAAAGAGATCTCAAAGTCTATAAATGGTGTGCTGTTTCAATCTCTGAGGGACTTCAGTTTCAAAAAGTAAATGATAAACATTGCCCCTGAACAGTCCTTTAATAAAAGTCATATGTTGAAAAGATTAAATGCCATGGAATAGCATTTCCCTTGGAACTGCTTGAATGGAAAGTTGGCCATGATATCGTCAATTAGTTCAAGTCCAGGTTTTTTTTGTTTTTTGGTGTTTTTTTTTGTTGTTGTTTTGTTTTGTTTTTTTCTGTGTCTAAAAAAAGTCATAGACTTCATATCAGTTGGTAAAATCTGCCACTTATCCAGAATAAATATCAATTATTGGACCTCTATAAGCAGTAGTTCTCCATAAGATTGACAGTGTAGGGAAGTTAAAATTATTGGAATTTATTTTTGTTCTGAACCATCTAACTCCACCAGATTTAGTTAACTGTTCCACTGCTTTCTTTGCATTTTGGACAGTTCAGTCAAATACATTCCAATCTTTAATGTATTAAGACTCAACTGTATTAAGTAATGCATTTTACAAAGACATAACTAGAACAGACACCAGCATAAGCAAGTTCCCAGATGTTTACAGTTTCAGATAAAACAAAGCAGCCTTTTGATCTCAGCAGGAGTCACTGTTAGTTTCTATTGGAAACAGTTTTAAAACATGAAGTCTGCAACAGGTATTATTATGAACTGCTCTTTCAAGATGGAATGGTTCAGTTTGCAGTTCTCGAATAACCTGCCAGAGAAGTGTCTTTCTCTCCAACAGACAGGATAATGAGGCACTAATTATTATAAGGCTAAGTTTCAAATGCTGTTAGATTGCCTGGACTTCTTTATCTTCTTTTGGTTGAAGTATTTTATTCACTTGGAAAGTGAAATGGTAACATATGTAACTATAAGCCAGATGGTAAAATTTGATAGTTGAGTAATTTATCAAGGAGTTAAATTGCTAACATTTTAAATAGTATATGACAACTGAATTTCTCTCCATCTTGAATCAAACATTTAGTTTTAAAATCAATTTTCAAGTAAAATTTGAAAAGAAAACTCAAGTAAAAGCCTCCAAATGGTATCATACATTATTAATTTATCACCTACTGAGATATGTCAAGCCTGTATAGTATCAAAACCATGCTTCACAAGTCTTAAATTGTTAGTGTTTAGTAAAACTAGATGATCATTAGGATATGGCTTAAATACAATAGACCATACACATTAAATTAATTTAACACTCAGATTGTAAAATAATTATTTTATGTTTAAGAAAAGCTGACCATAATTTTTAAGAGAGGACCAGAAGAGCAGAATTAATAGGCTAATGTTAACAATGGGTTATAATCATAGACTTATTTGGTTTAACACAAAAGGAGTTTTGCATATGAAAATTTCCAAAACACTAGCAAGATCTAGGATTTATTGGAATGAAGATTTAGATATTTTGGGCCTTTTTTATACAGTACCATCTAAAAGAATTTAGCTTTTCAAATTGATTTTTTGGAAGAAGTCCAGATACAATTATTTTTTTAGTTCTGTGTGTAAAAAAAAGTTTTCTAGCTACAGACATTACACATTTGAAAAATTACATATATAGTTGTGAGAGGAATTATATAATTTATAGTTCTTCATGTTAGTGTTTAGCTTCAGCTATTTTTAAACTGTTTCAAGTAAAAATAATTTAAAAAATTTAAATTTGCTCAACAAGAAAAATAAGGAAATTATCTAATGTTTAATGTTAAAGTCTTCATGAGATGTATCCTTGACATGGGTGTTTTTCTTCAATTATATTAACCCACAAAATGATAAGTAGTTTTCTCTACTGAATAGGAAGGAAAAAATATCTACCTGTATATTTTTATTATTTTGCTATAAAAGTACCTTTAAAAATCAGCCATCCAAATTTTAAAAAGAATTTAATTTTAAGAAAAAATGTGTTTTAGTGCCATTTTAATCTGCTTGACCAAAAATACAGAAAAATTGTATCTACATGTCTACTTATGATTAAAATGAAAACCCCATCTACAGAAATTATAACTCTGTATTGCTGCATCATTAGCATATCCTTATACTCAATATTGGGTTCATATTTGAAATTCACCTGGAGCCAGGCCTTGCATAAAACCTCAGCAACTGAGTGAGTTTGTGTTCAAGATTCCCCCAATCAAATAATGTAGGAGATATAGAAAGAAAAACTCCAGGATTAACATCATAAATATAAAATGTCTGTATATTTACTTTTATATGATTTGGGCTTCACAATTTCAAAGTATGCAAAACTTTTTTGTGTATTTTACTGTTAGACTTTTGCTTAGAAATTGTTTAACCTTCACCTAATCACAAACCATATACATTGCACCATTGTCTCTTTTACACTGAGTCTCCCATTGATTCCAAATCATCTGAAGAGAGAGGGTGGTACAGGTCCTGTAAGAGGAAGGGCAGTATAAATTGTTTACTTGGCCCTCATAGGTGCCCTATGGCTCCTAGGAGCAGAGCAACACTGAATGAGCACATGTAGTGTCTAATATCATTAGACCTATTAGCAACCAAATTCATATAAGAGGAAAAATAATTGAGAAACCATCTAAATAGACAAAATAGTGCTTATTTTGCCTTATTGACTTGATCTCCTCAGGAACTTTTACCTTCCTTTGTGTCCAGTTAAGTTTTTCAGCCCCTGAGGTCTGTCAATGCCATCCCTGCTTCTATGTGTCTCAATTCTTCCTTGAACATCTCCTTCCCATTTTGGGTAGAAGAGGAATATGCTTACTTCACAAAATAATTTATTAGAAGCACCAGCTAGCATTCAGCAAATTTGAGTCCCAACCTAAGTGCTGTATTTGCACATCACATAAACCCAATAAATAGTGCCTTTTCAAATTTTATGTTTGAAAGACAGAAAGAATTCAAACTTGACTCACACACCTTCTAATATTCTTCTCCAATTCCACAACCACTCACCTATCTCCTCTCCTTTTCTTCCCTCCACCCCTTTTTGCCAAGAGATCTTTCTCTATTGGTAGCCAGGCAACCAGCTCAGATCTGCAGTGTCTAGAATCCTGGCTTCTTTCCTATTTTGTACCACCCACTCTGCACATCATATGAATGATCAGATAACCTACAAAAAGTCAGCAATGTGGGAGTATAATGGGGAGCTTCATTCAACCCACATAACACATTTCTTTCTGATACATTAAAAAATGGGACCCAAGAACGTCCATGGATGGAAAAGATCCTCCAAGATGTTCGTCTGTGACCAGTCAAGTGCTTCTAGACAGCAATTTAAATAACTATTTTGTAAAAGCAGGGAGGTTGCTTGCCAACAGTACTTTTATAAAGAAAAATATCTGTCATGCAGACTCTTGTTGTATATAACTATTCTAAAAACCAAGAGAGATAACATAAAAATATGATTTTAAGGGAAGTTAAAAAACTGATTGGATTATCTAATTAATATAGATTTTCTTATTTGTGAAGAAATTAGTCAAACGTCTTGATATTTCTTTAAAAAACAAAAATCTATGTTCAGGTAGGAAGTGTGAGTGTGTGTCTGTGTGTGAATTTGGGGGAACAGCCAAGTTTTCCTGGCCACGTTGCTAGGCAACAGAGAGGGAAAATAGAAGTAGCTACTGCTTTCCAGTTTGCAATAAAAAGAGTTAATTTATTCATTGAAATATCTTCTTTTAGCACTTTCGATCTTTCACTTATTTCAGTATTTCCTGCATACGAGTACAGCCAAACATTTGAGAAGAACATTAACCAAATTTGAAACAGGATCAGTTTTTAGGGATATTAGAGGCCCATTTTAATCTGGAGAGGTTATTTGATGTAGTTGACTCCACACCCAGATGAAAGCTTCTCTTGCTAGAGCAGCTGGGAATGTGCCTGTTCACTGACACGGTACATGAATGGAGAATGTTCATTTATGGCCTGAATTCAAAAGCCTGGAAACTAAGCCATCTCTGATTCATCCAGTTCTCCACTCATAACATGTGCATAATAAATGTTTTCAGATGGTTATAAACCCTGTATCTCTCTAAAACAAGTGGGATTGTTTCCCCCTCTCAGGTATGATGCTTGCATTGTTAATTTAAATGACAAAATGAAGAATGTATAAGACAACCATCCCTTACAATCAGTTCCCACGTGACAATGTTAATTATATAAACTGTTGGCCACACAGCTGCTAGTAACTGCATGGAAAATTTCTGCCTCAGCTAGACAAAATAATAGTGAAATAGAAAATACAGAGAACAGAAGAAAACTCCAGCCTTATTCTTCAAACAAAGGGTTAAGCAAGGAGCTTTATGTCTCCAATAAGCAAGCAGGAGAGAAAATCAAATCAATGGTAGGGCTTCTCAATCATTCTAATTTAATATCAACCACTAAGCATGAACAAATCCTAAATCTGAGTTTAATAAGTTCAAAGGATAAAGAGGAATTTCTATACAAGGTATACTCTTCAAAGGAAGAATGTTCTATGAAAGAGGGCCCTTTCTGTACTATATCTAATGGTTGTTCCTACAGATAGGGATCTAGCTGGGTAATATTTATAAATAAATAAATAAATAAATAAATAAATAAATAAATAAATAAATAAATAAATAAAATCACCCTATTACTTCCTCCACTCAAACATAGACATTTAGCAGATTAAATTAATTTGGCCAATTCTTTTTAGCAGTTCACTAATGACTACTGTACTTTAAAATGCCAAATTAGACTGTGGCCAAGAAGAAAACTATACTGAAAACACTTGAATGGAACTGAAATAAAATTATTGGGTTTTCTATCTGGAAAGAGCCTCTTTATTTTCTTTCATTTTACCAAGGCCCAGAGAGGATAACAGACTAATCTAAGATAACACAGCTATTTAGTGAAGGAGCTATTTAGTGATGAAACCCCAGGCCTCATCAAATAATCCAATCAAGCCAAACCTGATGCCAAGGGCATCAGTGGAAAATGACAATACAACCTGATATTGGTGAGACAGGCTCCAAACGGACTAGGGACTGATTCCACAGCCCCGCTTTAGACAGTGTTGTGTGAACACAACCTGGGAGGAAGCTTGAACATAGGAGCTTCCATGTTGGTTACAGTTTAAATTTATGGAACTTGGAAGTATCATTTTAAAACACTTAATAAAAGAAGCCAAATTCAAGAGTCTAGTCTTTGATGTCCAAAGACTCCAACGAGACTTTGCTTATTAAAATATTTAGTGAGCACCACCTTATAACCTCCTAAGCAGCTGTATTCCTCCCCACCTTGCTTGTGAAATCAGGACAATGAATGGCCTTCCATTTCCTCCACTGTACCTTCCCCCTCCTCCCCTTCTCACTCCTTTTAGTCTCGCCTTGTAAAGGGATAAAAACAGTAGTTCTTCCATTTCCCTTCCTTAGCATGGAGAAGCTAACACTGTTTTCAGTAACTTTTTAATTTTGGTCTCCAAGATTGGTCATCTTCTCCATCATTACACAGGAAGCTAAAAATTAAACTCAGGTAGTGATGGAAAACAAGGTGCTCCATGTTTGTTTCATTCACAAAAGCACGTCTCATATAGACCCATGTCCTTTTCCATGGACCCTAAGCCACTTTGGAACACCATTTTATGCTATAAAGCAACCCCTGACAATGGCCCACCCCTCCAACAATGGCACTTTTCCTTCTCCCTCCGAAGGAAGGCTGATGATCAATGATGATGTCTAATAAAGCTTATTAAACTCAAGAAGCTTACAAGTCATTGCCAGTAAAGTCTTTGTAATTCAGGACAAAAAGAGTAAGGTGTTAAAAAGTGAAGCAGCAAATGGTAACACCTTAATCAATAAAGAAATTTTTAAAAAAGTGAAGCAGCAACTGTTTGTTCTTCTCAGAGATAAGGTTTAAATAGGTTCATAGAGAAAGTAAAAGCCCTGAGTTCTAGCTAAGAGAAACTATAGCCATAACAATTGACCCGCCATTGCTCACTTCCTGCTCTACTTCCACCTGGTTATTACTTAGAGACAAGAGTGCTATTATGAGAGAGCTATTTGCTGGCACCTGTGCCATTCTGCACCATGGCACATACAGATCTGAAGCAAGGAGCTTGCTTATTTCCTTACCCTCTGCTTCCGAAGGCTTCCTGGGCTGGTGGGTGATGGACTTGGTGACTTGCCAGACCGTGGTGTGGAGAGCTGACTACCAGGGGTCCCATTAACTAGAAGTACAAAGAATCACAGATGGGAAAATGGCATGTTAAAAAAGTTTCATGACAAAATCAACTTCTCTGAGAAATAATTATAGAGGAACATTTGCTAAAATTCCAGGTAATTTTTTTATCTGTGGTCCTGAGAAAAAGCTTCAGGAAATAACCGTCTTCAGAAATTTACTGTTTTGTTAAGCCAGTATTTAATACAACAACAGGTTACATAAAATTTTTAAATGTTCTTTTCATACCTTTCCTGATGAATTTATTAATGATGTCTTTTATTGTGCCAATAGAGATTTGGGGAATGTTATTAAAGCCCTGGGACATTTTTAATGGGATTAATTTTTAATTCATTAGCTTCCAGTAGGAGTAAATATTAGCACAGCTCTCAGGTGATATTCTCAGTACTTGTTAAACTAAATCGCTATATTTTTATAGTTAACAACTCACTTCCAGAAGTGCCTGCATCCATTTCTGCCCTGCACATCTATCTCACCTAAACACTTGAAGGACCTGCTTTTAAACAAGACAAAGTAATTGGCACAGACACTCAGGAACTCCTCACTGATTGTCCTTACCACTGTTGAAAAATAAAAGCTGATTTCTAATAGATTTAAATCACTGGAATTTTACCTGATTATTAAGACTTTCAGACAACATTATCACTAAACTGAACCAAAGTCACAGAACTCAAGTAAACAATAATTTTCTCTAAGCAACATTATAAAACACTTAAAGATATTACTTTATAAAGATATATAAGGACAACATTTTTACATGTTTTACATCCATGGGCAGGGAAGTAGAGTAGCAATGAGACACACACATTCTTGAGAGTGCATAACAAACATTTTTCAAAAGGGAGAGCAATGACGCATTTAACTTACCTTCTATGAGTTCTAACATGGACACCGTCTTACTGTTTGACCTGACAGTAGTAAGAGGCAAAGTCCCTTCTCAGCACTAAGCCAAGCACCCACAGAAATGTGAGGCAGTTGGATTAGTTAAGGATGGCTAAGGCTGCTGCTCCCAGAGCAGACGGAATGAGATGCAGGATTCATCAGCAGATTCCTTTTCTGCATAAGGCTGACGTCTTCCAAGCAGCAGTGGGAGGTGCAGGTTCTGTCTCAGGCTGTATCAAAGGTGTCAATTAAGCCTCATGCCAACTTGGGAGCCACTGCAACCCCCTCCCAGACACCACTAACTCCCTGAAGGCTGGAAGCTGGAGTTCTTTTTCAGTATCTTGCACTGAATCATAACAAAGTGCCTCCAGGGGAGCAAGAGACCCAATGACTCATCTGAAAATCAAAATGACAGTAATTCTTCTAAAGCCTGGTGACTACCCAGTACAAAGTATACCCTTAAAAATTTAGTGGTATGATTATTGATTTTTTCATACACAATGTTTGCACAAAATCTTTGGGTCCATGAAAGTGGGAGGTTGTTTTGTCTTCTCCAAAGACCTTTAAAAAATGTCATATAGCCTACATTGCACTAATTTGTAGTTTTGCCTTTGGTGATTTAAAAAACACAACTTCTTTTTCTCTTTTTGGTAGCTTAAAGTAGAGAGCACTGAGCATGCTTTAATTTGCTTGCTTTCTACAGTCCATCCTTACTGAGCTTGATGTTCAGGCTTCTTTGCACTGGACTTCCCAGCCAGTGGCCTCTATGGGAAGGGCTCCTAAAGAGGCAAGGACTAAAGAGCTGTGGGCAACTAATAAACCAGTAAGCAAAATATCCTTAGGAGCTGACAGAAAAACCTGTTTTATGAATGTAATATTTTCTTTGCCTGCTTCTCCACTTTATGTCTTTTTGTTGTACCAAAAGGCTAAACAGATTGGGGGAAAAATGAGTAAATGGGGAAGCAAACATAGTATTGACATATTAAAATTTTGAGACGCTAATCTTATCAAGCCAATTGGGGAAGGGGGAGTGGTTCTCAGGAAATCAGCCTTAGGAATACATTGCTAAAAAAAGAAAAAGAAAACAATAGAAAACTTGCACCTTAGTGTATTGAAGAACTTATTTTCAATGGAACATTTAAATTATATATATATATATATATATATATATATATATATATATATAGTACATGTACGTGTATATAAACACACATACATACACATACACAAATACAGATGCATATATGTGATCTCATTTAACTCTCACAATAACTGTGAAACAGGTAGTATCATTTTGCAGATGAAGAAACTAAGGTATAAAGTGATAAGTGGAGTGTTCCGATGAATGGCAGTGTGAGAGAGCCCTGGCCTCTCCTGAAATTTCAACAAGTTAACCAACTATAATTCAACAAAGAATTCCCTGCTCTATACAGAGGCATGCCTGAGAAACTCTGGCATTGAAACATCTAAAGGTGAGCAACCAGGAATAAATGGAGAGATGAGAAGGGAGGATGAGAAATCCTGAATTTCTGAATTCCAGAATTTTTTTCTCTCATTTTATTTTATTTTATTTTTATTTTTTTAATTGTTTGAAGTATTACAAATAGTAGTACATATGTCTCCTTTTTTTTTTTCCCCATTGACCTCTCCCGGCCTCCCCTTCCCCCCAGTACATGCCTTTACCTGCCCCCCCCCCCCGCAGTGTCTTTTATCCATTGGTTATGCTTATATGCATGCATACAAGTCCTTCAGTTGATCTCTTACAGCTCCCCCCCCCACCCCCAACCTCCTCTGCCTTCCCGCTGTAGTTTGACAGTCTGTTCAATGCTTCTTTGCCTCTGTATCTATTTTTTCCCCATTTCTTTCCTTTAAAAAATCTTGCCTTTGCAGACTAGAAATAAACATATAATAACAAAAAATGTTTGATTCCTAATTTCAATGTCCAACAGTTCTGAGTCCCTGTTTCAATGTCAAACAGTTCCTTAAGTGTACATGTCAGTAATGATATCTGGATGGTGGGCACATGGTGGCAATGCAGGTCCGACCCTCTCTGGTTTGGTCCTAGGCAATCTGCTGCGTCCCACAGCTGCTGACTGCTAGTGTGGCAAGGCGTCATCAGCGTCTTCCATCTCTGGACTGTTTCTCCTCTTGTCTTCGTGGTTGGAGCAGACCTGTCAATTCCTCTCTGTTGCAGGAATCCACATGGTAAGTGGAGGATGGGGGATTATGGGGGAATAATTTGTGTTTTTGCCTCCCTGACAAAGTTTATATAAAGTTACAAAAGAAATTGACAGCCAGTTGGAAATTGAATTGCCATGGCCTAGAGCAAAGAATATCCTTACATGATATTATTCTACAGTGTCATTATAATTTTAGATATTTTACAACAGCATATTGTACAATTATCCCAAACAAACTTACAAACTAATTCTTGGAATGTTTGGCAGCAACTTAAAAAAAAAAGGACCTGAAAGGATATAATCCCTTTCAGAAGGAATTAAGGCGCTGGGAAGGCACTTGAGCATTCTATATTGGCCCCTCTTGCCTTTTGTGCCAAGAGGGACCCTCTTCTCACAATCCAATTGCCCTCAGCTGTTGCCTGAGCTTTCTGTTCATGCTGAGCTTGAAGCCTTGTGGTGGCTGGTTCCATGGATCTGTCTCTGCCCAATCGTGTGAGCTGGGCCCTCCCTGGAGAAGAAACCTGAGTTCCCCAAGATATGTGATCAGTGCTGGGGCCCCGCCAGCAGGCCAGGGGATCCCAAGGCAGGTGCTGGGCGTGGAGGCCACGGGGGCATAGGCTACCAAGGAGACAGAACTGAACCTCACATCACCCTGCTTGGCCCCGGAGGGTGGTTAGCCAGAGACGGGTAAGATTCCTCAGGGAAGGAACAACCTAAGACAGGCACAGTCACAGAAGGGCCACCAGGAGAGAACTTGGGGGTCAACAGAGGTGGGGCACAGACTCTCACACCCCCAACCTTGCAGGGGCCTGAACCCTCACCCAGTCTGAGGGAGGTCTCCTGCCCCCATGGCTGCTTTGCTTCCCACGCCCAGCTGAGATCGGGACACAGGTAACAGACAGTGACTTGGCCCAGCTCAGATTGGGACCCAGGTAACAGACAGAGACTTGGCCGACAGCAGCTGCCCTATATCTAAATCCAGTCTAGCACCAGGAATGCTCAGGGCCTACTCAAGAATGCAAATAATCCCTTCCACTAATATTTACAGGATAAATTAAGATTGTTGGTAGAGTATTAAATTTGACAGTAAAATAATAATCAAGTTTTCAGATTAATTTAAATAGGCTAATTGAAATAAGTGAATATTCAAGAAAATTTAATTATACTGGACAAAAAGCTGTTCCTAATGTGGTAACTAAAATTTCTATTGGTAGTTCATCTCATGGTAAAATTCCTGAACATGCAATGAAACTAAAGCAGTAATATTTTTGTGCAAAAAATTAAAATTTAAAGTTATCAAGACTGCATTATAAAATTTACAAAAGTCTCCATTAATCAAAAAAGGGGTGATAGTAGGGTAATATCATGTAAGGAAAAATATCCTGTAAGTAAATTACATCTAGAAAACTTTTACTTTACAAAATTAGTTTTCATTTGTAATGCTAACAGCAAGACACTCATGAAAAACACACATGGTGTCTAAATAAGACAAAGGAAAATCGTTTGGGCAAAAATAAAAAGGATCCCAAATCAATTATATAGAAAAGATTCCTTTATTAACTTTTGGTCCAGAATATGTTTGTATATTTTCAGAATTTTTTATCTGTTATATTGTTATTCCTCTTTGTTGCTATAAATCTCTTGATCTCATCTTTTATTTCTTCTTTGACCCAGTCCTTTTTTAGTAGTATTTATTTAATCTGCACATATTTGTGGGTTTCTTTACTTCCTTTTTGCAGTTGATTTTTAATTTCAAGGCATCATGGTTAGAGAGTATGCTTGGTATAAATTATTCTCCAATAATTTGTCTTTATTGCTGAATAAAATTTCTCAAAGTGAGTTGAGAAATCCCAGTAATCCTAACATCACATCTTAAAGAACTAGAAAAGGAAGAACAAAAGCAGCCCAAAGTCAGCAGAAGAGAGGAAATAATAAAAATTAGAGCAGAATTGAATCAAATGGAGAACAAAAAGATTATGCAAAAATTACTAAAACAAAGAGCTAGTTCTTTAAAAAGATTATTAAAATTGACAGACCCCTGCCTAAACTCACTAAGGGAAAAAGGGAAAAGACCCATATAAGCAAAATCAGAAATGAGAGAGGAGAGTCACCAAAGAGATCACAGATGTACAAAGAACCATACGAGAGAATATTATGAAAGACTATATGCCACCAAATTCAATAACCTAGAAGAAATGGATAATCCTAGAAATATATAATCTTCAGACTAAATCATGAAGAATTGGAAAATCTAAATAGACCAATCAGCAGTGAGGAAATTGAAACAACCATCAACCCCCCCCCCCAAAAAAAAACAAAACAAAAAAACAAAAGTCCAGGACCAGATGGCTTCACCAGTAAATTCTATCAAACATTCAAAGAAGATTTAAAACCTATGCTTCTCAAACTCTTCCAAAAAATTGAAGAAGAGGCAATACTTCCTAACACATTTTATGAGGCCAATATAACCCTGACACCAACACCTGGCACAGATAACACACACAAAAAGAAAATTACAGATCAATATCTCTGATGAATACAGATGCAAAAATCCTAAACAAAATACCAGCAAATCACCCTAGCTGGTTTAGCTCAGTGAATAGAAGGCCGGCCTGTGGACTGAAGGGCCCTGGGTTCGATTCTGGTCAAGTGCACATGCCCGGATTGCAGGCTGGATCCCAGTGGGTAGCGTGCAGAAGGCAGCCAATCAATGATTCTCTCTCATCAATGATGTTTCTATCTCTCTCTCCCTCCTCCTTTCTCTCTGAAATCAATAAAGATATATATTTTTTAAATACTTGCAAATCAAATGAATGCAACAGTACATAAAAAAAAAGTAGCACATAACAGTTAAGTGAGATTCATTCCAGAGGCACAAGGATGGTTAAACATATGCAAAACAATCAATGTAATATACCACATTAATAAAAGAAAGGATAAAATCATATGATCTTATAAATGGATACAAAAAAGCATTTGCTAAGATACAACATCAATTTATGATTAAAACACTCAATAAAATAGGAAGAGAAGAAAAATACTTCAACATTATATAGGCCATATATGATAAGCCCTCAGCTAATACCATACTTAATGGTGAAAAACTGAAAGCTTTTCCTTTAAGATCAGGAATAAGACAAGGATGTCCACTCTCACCCCACTTATTCAACACTAGTGGCCAAGTGCACGAAATTCATGCACTGGGGGGAGGGGGGTGTTCCCTCAGCCCGGCCTGCACCCTCTCCAACCTGGGACCCCTCGAAGGATGTCCTACTGCTGGTTTACAGAGTTCAGCCCTAAACTGGCATTCAGACATCCCTCTCGCAATCCGGGACTGTTGGCTCCTAACTGCTCACATGCCTGCATGCCTGATTGCCCCTAACCACTCTGCCTGCTGGCTTGCTTGCCCCCAACTGCCCCCACCGCTAGCCTGCTCGCCCCCAACTGCCCCCCCTGCTGGCCTGCTCTCCCCCACCTCCCCTCCCCACTGGCCTGCTCGCCCCCAACTGCCCCCCTGCTGTCCTGATCACCCCCAACTGACCCCACTGACAGCTGCTCACCCCCAACTGGCCCCCCTGCTGGTCTGCTCACCCCCAACTGCCCCCCCCCCCCACCAGCCTGATCACCCACAACTGCCCTCCCTTCTTGGCCTCTAACTGCCTCTACCTCAGCCCTGCCACCATGGCTTTGTCCAGAAGAACATCCAGAAGGTCTCCCAGTCTAATTAGCATATTACCCTTTTATTAGTATAGATAGAGGCCTGGTGCACAGGTGGGGGCTGGCTGGTTTGCCTTGAAAGGTGTCCCAGATCAGGATGGGGGTTCCCACTGGGGTGCCTGGCCAGCCTGGGTGAGGGGCTGATGGCTGTTTGCAGGCTGGCCATGCCCTCCAGCAGGAACCCTCACCCCATGGGAGCATGGCCAGCCTGGGTGAGGGGATGATGGCTGTTTGCAGGATGGCCATGCCCCCAGCGACCCAGGCCCCCAGCCCCTCCTTGAGCAGAGGCCAGGGTGGGCGGGAAGGAAGCTTGGCTTCCTCCATCGCCGAGGGCAATCCAAGCCTCCTGCTGGCTCCAGCTCCATGGCCTCCATCATCTTTGTTGGGTTAATTTACATACTTGCTCCCGATTGGCTGGTGGGCATAGCGGAGGGAAGGTCAATTTGCACATTTCTCTTTTATTAGTGTAGATAGTGCTGGAAGTTCTTGCCAGAGCAGTAAAGCAAGAGAAAGAAATAAAGGGCATTCAAAGGAAGGAATAAGTAAAATTGTCACTTTTTGTTGATGACATGATTCTGTATATAGAAAACTCTAAAGAATCCACCAAAAAAATATTAGAAACAATAAACAAATACAATCAAGCTGCAGATACAAAGTAAATGTCCAAAAATCTATTGCCTTCCTGTATACTAACAACAAAAATTCAGAAATGAAAAACAAACAAACAAATACATATTCCTTTTGCAATTGCAACCAAAAAAGTAAAATACCTAGGAATAAACTAAACAAAGCACTTAAAAGACTTACATACTGAAAATTACTGAGATTGAAAAGACACCAAATTTGAAAATATTCTGAGCTCATGGATTAGAAGAATCAATGTAGTTAAAATGGACATATTACCCTAAGCAATATACATATTTAATTCAATCCCCACCAAACTGTCATTTTTTAAAGAAATAGAAGGAGAAATCATCAAATTTGTATGGAACCACAAAAGACTGCGAATAGCTAAAGCAATCCATGTAGGAATCATGCTACCTGACTTCAAATTATACTACAGAGCTACAAAACAGCATGGTATTGGCAGAGAAACAGATGCACAGTTAAATGGAACAGAATAGAGAGCCCAGCTATAAAACCATATGCATATGCACAGAAATTTTTTTACAAAGGAGCCAGAAACACACAATGGAACAAAGACAGTCTCTTCAATAAATGGTGCTGGAGAAACTGGAAAGCCACATGCAAATTAATGAACCTGGATTACAGTAGGTCCCCAGATACAAAAATTAATTCAAAATGGATCAAAGATCTAAATATAAGACCCTAAACTGTAAGTTACAAGGAAGAAAATATAGGCACCAAATTTATGGCCCTTAGTCACGAGAACATTTTTTGAACTTGACCCCAAAGGCAAGAGAAGTAAAGGCAAAAATGAATGGATGGGACTATATAAAGCTAAAAAGCTTCTGCACAACAAAAGAAACTGATGATAAAACAAAAAGGCAGCTAACCAGATGAAGATGATATTTAGCAAACAGTAGTTCCAACAAAGGTTTAATTTCCAAAATATATGAAGAACTCATATAGATGAAAAGATGTTCAACTTCACTGGCAATTAGGGAAATATAAATCAAAATTACAATGAGTTACCTGTTAAAGTGGCCATTATCAATAAGACAAGCAATAAAAAGTGTTGGAGAGGTTGTAGAAAAAAGGGAACCCTCATTCATTGCTGATGGGTATGTAGACTGGTACAACCACTGTGGAAAGCAATCTAGTAATTCCTCAAAAAGTTAAGAATAGAGCTTCCATACAACCCAGCAATTTCTTACCCCAAAACTCAAAATCATATATTCACAAAGATATATGCATATCTAGTTTCATTGCTGCATTATTCATGGTGGCCAAGACGTGGAAACAACCAAAGTGTCCTATGATGGAGGACTGGATAAAGAAGATGTGGTACATATACACAATGCAATACTACTCAGCCATAAGAAAGGATGAAATACTGCCATTTGCAACAACATAGAAGGACCCTGAGAATATTATGCTAAGTAAAATAAGTCAGTCAGAAAAAGCTAAGAATCGTATGATTTCATTCATCTGTGGGATATAAAACTGAAACTTGTGAACACAAACAGCAGTGTGGTGGTTGCCAGAAGGAAGGAGTTGGGGAGATAAAGGGGTCCTAATATAGGGTCCTAATATATGGTGACAGGAGAAGATTTGACTTTGGGTGGTGGGCACATGGTGCAATATACAGGTATTTTAACATAGAATCCCATACCTGAAACCTATGTGATCATGTTGACCAATTTCACCCCAGTAAATTTAATTTTTTAAAAAGTGATAAGCAACTTGACCAGAAAATAAAGGGGAGAGCCCAAGATCTAACCTAGGCAATCCAGAAATTGTCCTTTTCATCACTGCCTTCCCTTACTGTGTCAGCCTTCTAGCTTGCAGGGAAATCAGATAAAGGCAGTTGGGAGGGACCCAGGCCTGCAGGGGAGAGCAGTTGTGGGGGGACCAGGCCTGCAGGGGAGGGCAGTTAGGGGTGACCAGGCCTGCAGGGGAGGGCAGTTAGGGGCAAATAGACTGGCAGGGGAGTGGTTAGGGGGTGATCAGGCTGGTAGGCAGAAGCGGTTAGGGGCAATTAGGAAGGCAGGCAGGTGAGCAGTTGGGAGCCAGCAGTCCAGTGGGATCGGGCTTAAAGGGGCAGTCGGACATCCCTCGAGGGGTACCAGATTGGAGAGGGTGCAGGCTGGGCTGAGGGACACCCCTCTCCCCGTGCACGAATTTCGTGCACCAGGCCTCTAGTTATCATAATAAAGTATTTTGAGATGGGAAGCACTGGGTGTTGCTGTTGTTGTCCACAATTTATGAGGTCAAGGTTGGCTTACACCCTACAAACAAAGTAAAAATGATGGAGCCAGAAGCCAAATATTAGTAGGAGTTTGTTAGTTAAAGGAGGTAAAGCACAATATAGGAAAGTGTGCCAAGGTGAGGATCACCTGTCTCATGGTTGGCTGTGGAGGAGGGAGCAAGTGTGGTGTATTAAAGAGATCTGAATTAGCTCAGCAAATAGGTGGAGCTAGAGGGAAAGAGCCTTATGAATGAGAGTGTAGCAGGGGTAAGCAGGGAAGGCATAATGCAGGTCCAAGTGTCTCTGTCCACTGGGGCACTTAGATCTGCATCCTTTATTCAAAGCCACTGGGCTTAGGGCTTCTACTTGTTCACCATCTCTCTGGAAAAAATGAAGCATAAGTCCCAGACAAGTTATTTATAATCAACCACCTTTAGAATACAACCTGCTTGAAAGTTGGGAATGGCCTGTATCCTTAGGGTCAGAGGTCTGTTCAAACTCTTCCTCTTGGCCTCCTAAAATGCATTAGCACCATGGCTGGTGTGGCTCACTTGGCTGGACATTTTCCCATGCACTGAAAGTTTGCTGGTTTAATTCCAAGTCAGGGCACATGTCCAGTTTGCAGGCTCAACCCCAGTAGGGGGTGTGCTGGAGGCAGCTGATTGATATTTTGCTGTCACACCCATGTTTCTCTCTCTCTCCCTCCCCTTCCTCTTTATAAAAAAAAAAAAAAAAAAAAAGAAGAAAGAAAGAAAGAAAGAAGGAAAAAAAAGTTTCCTTAAAAAAAGCATTAGAAACATCTTAAAATGACCATTGACATCCAGAAAATATCCCACACCTTGTCGAAATAAATAATTTTAATTCTAAGTAAGTTTGACATATATATTGAGTTCAACTGCTTTTTAATACCAGAAGTTCCTGAATACCATAAAAAAGGGCGTTGTCACTGACTTAATAGAACTTATTAAAATTTAACTACTTTACTTTACAGAGGGCTTTTTAAAGCAATTCTTTGTCTTGAATGGGAAAAATTCAACTTAATATGGTTGTTTTCAAATGGCCAAGCCGGTCTAATAATTAGTTCAATATGAAGTCATTGACATCTGAATTACTAGATCCATTTCCTTATATCCAGTTTTGGTTTCCTTTGCTCCGATCTGTCAGGTACATTTTTCGTAGATTCCATAATCCTTGTTTCACATGTTACTTTCTGAATGACAGGTGCTAAACTTAAAGTTTGATTATTCACAAATTCTTGAGGATCAATTATGTAACTGGCCACCAAGGAGCTTTGGAAGAAATCTGTGGAGCTGACTTCTACCATCCCTAATGCATGTGCCTCTCTTTTTTTACAACTCAGCTATCACCTAGGCCTACTAAGGACACAACAGCATGGATTGGTCACAGCACATCACTCCTCATGAAGGATAGACCTCACTTTCCCTTCATTTCAGATAGATGATCCTCCTCTATTTTACTCATTGGTCCCATGAAGTCAGGTTTCTGTAGTCAAACAGTCAGTACACACAGCATGCTCTTACTATGTCTATTGGACTTATCATCTAAAACTTATAATTGAATGTGAACGTTACTAAAAAGTTCTAGAATTTGGAAATACTTGGCTTATTTCCACTAATTCATTGCTCCTTTTAAATTACTTCAGGCTCATGTATATGTTAATTTCACAACCTTTGTGTGAACTTAAGGGCTGTCTCCTCTTTAGAGTTTCATGGGGTTTGGGGGAGAGACTCTTGGGAGAAGATGATTTTTCCTAATTCTGTCTTCATAGGGTGCTCAATGCGTCCAAGTCAAAGGACTATCTACTGAAAATAATTGGAGGTGGGAGGTCAATAGAAATAGTGGGGGTGGAGAAAGGGAAATGGCTCTATTAATAACTTTTTTAAAATATTTACTAAAAGGAGCCTTGAACCTCAGGAAATCTAAGCAACTTGAACAGATCCTAGTAATTCTCAACTCACTCATCAGATCAACATTTATCCAGTAGTTACCATGAACTTGGAAGCACTGTAGAATGAACACAGAACTGCTCTCAGAAACCTTACAGCTAGGGAGATACAATTTGTTACCTGTACACTGGGAGCTAAATTAATTGTCACAGAATTGTAGAGGTAGAAAAGACCTTAAACAGTGAAGTGTTCATGGAATGTTTCACAGAGGTCATCAAGGCTGAATTGGGAGTGTGCCCTTCTAGAAATAGTGGTACAAGGTAGAAAAGCCCAATGGGATACCTAGTAGAAATTTAAATTGGTTTATAGAATGGAGCACAAGCCCAGAGAAGTGGGAGAAATGGCTGCAAAGGAAGACTGTGGTCAAATCAAGATAGTTCTTCATATAGGATTGAAGTGAGACCTTTGGCAGACAGTAATTAATGACAACAAGGCTGAGATCAGTATGCGTGGCAGATGTAAGATTTAGAGGATGGAAGCAGGGAGGAGGCCAGCTGATAAGCAGTATCTATAGCCTGTGAAAAAGAAATTGGCTAGAACAGTGAACAGCATTACAGAAGAGGAGCCAAGAAGACTGAGGACAAACTGAATATAGAAGGAAAGGGTAAAAGGAGTCAAGGATGATTTCAGGGTAAAAGGAAAAAGATGTTTAATTAAACAATAACATAGGATCATCTGGAGTCCTCTAATTTTAAATTATGAAAATGTATCAGCTAGGATCCTAAGCAGGCTGTGGTTATTATGAGGGAATTAGGCTCTAAGGCCACCTTGGATCAGGATGGGTGAGGGTTCTGGGACTGAGAGGCTCTGCAGCCCCTTTGGTGGCCTGGTGAGTGCTTTGCTCCTACCTACCAGGCATTGCAGGATGGCTTCCCCTTAGAGTTAAGCATAGGAGGCACCCCTGGAGGAATTCCATGTGATCCCCAGGGACAACATGCCTAAAGATTGCTCCACTGCCCTCTGGTTTTCCCTGCTGAAATGGATCTTTCACAGGTCACCGGTGGTGGCCTTGCTGCTAAATCCTATGACCTCCTTTTGGTTCTCATGCCACTTGACTTCTTTTTTTTTTTTTTTTTTTAATATATTTTATTGATTTTTTACAGAGTGGAAGAGAGAGGGATAGAAAGTTAGAAACATCGATGAGAGAGAGACATCGATCAGCTGCCTCCTGCACGCCCCCTACTGGGGATGTGCCCGCAACCAAGGTACATGCCCTTGACCGGAATCGAACCTGGGACCCTTCCGTCTGCAGGTCGACGCTCTATCCACTGAGCCAAACCAGTTAGGGCCCACTTGACTTCTTAACATTAAACACTTTTGGCCTCCCCCTCTATCTTGAAACTTTCTGCCCCCTCTACCTCTTTCACTGCATTTTCATTGTTCTCCTGCCTCCTCCAATGTGCTCTTTGAGTTGCTGAGGTTCCCCATGGTTCCATTTTCATCCTTACTTTACAAATCTCTCATTGGGGTGGAGGGGAGAGGTATATTACCTTTCTATTATTTAAATCACTACTATATGCTCCCAAATTTATATTGTCAGCTCAAATCTGGCTTAAACATAGCATTCCTAAATGTTTCCAAAGCAACTTTCACTCTATATGGCTTTTTTTTTTTTTCAAGTTTTATCTTTAATGGCATCAGCCAACTTTGTTGGGGGAGGAGAGGGTTGCTTCACCTCTTTGATGAAGGGTGCTATGAAATAGTACTGATCATAAGTACTGCTGCTATGACTTTTGCTGTCCTGGATGAACTCTGTTGAGATATGGATACCTTCGGGGTTGGTGGGTACATTTCTATGCAACCGGTGGCCTATCATTTGCACCTGACATAAAAAAATATTAGTAAGAGTAAATTATAATTACATGTTTTCTATGTGTCTGACACTCTTCTATATAGTTTATGTGTATAATTTATATAACTTTCACAATAGCCTTCTAATGGAAGGTTTATTGTCCCATTTTATAGATGATGAAATTATAGAACAGAAAAATTTACATGTTTAATATCAAATGACTGTCAAAGGGGTCCAAGTACAATAGGTATAAAAAACAAAGAATCTCTATGTCTTTTGACAATTTACTTAAAATTTTGTATTTACTTTTGTATTTTGTATTACAAAATAATTTTCTTCATTTTGTTATTTGCTCTTTATTTTTTAATTTAGAAATTTACATATGTTTCAAATGTCTTCCACAATTTGTTTAGAAAACTATCATCATTCCAGAAATATATTTTAATCTGATTCATTGTAAAAAAATAAATAAATTGCATATATATTAGAGGCATGAAATTTGTGCACAGGGGTGTATGTCCCTCAGCCAAGCGTTCACCCTCTCCAATCTGGGACCCTTCAAGGGATGTCCGACTGCCCTCTCACAATCCAGGACTGTTGACTCCCAACCGCTCCCCTGCCTGCCTGATTGCCCCTAACCACTCCCCTGCCAGCTTGATCAACGCTTAACTGCTCCCTTGCTGGCCCATTTGCCCCTAACTGCCCTCCCCTGCCATCCTGGACACCCTTAACTGCCCTCCCCTGCCAGCCTAGTCACCCCTAACTGTCCTCCCCTGCAGGCGTGGTCACCCCCAACTGACATCCCCTGCAGGCCTGCTCCCCCTCAACTGCCCTCCCCTACAGGCCTGGTCGCCCCTAACTGCCCTCCCCTGCAGGCCATCTTGTGGTGGCCATCTTGTGTCCACATGGGGGTGGCCATCTTGTGTGTTGGAGTGACAGTTAATTTGCATATTACTCTTTTATTAGATAGGAGATATATATATATATATATATATATATATATATATATATATATATGCTAGAGGCCTGGTGCACAAAATTCATCCATGGGAGGGGTCCCTCAGCCCGTCCTGCACCCTCTCGCAATCCAGGACCCCTTGGGAGATGTTGGAGAGCCGGTTTCAGCCTGGATCCTGCAGGCCATTCCCCTTGGGAGGGCACCAGATGCTGGGCTCATGGCTAGCAAGCGCTGCTGTGGCAGCGTGAGCATCTCCTGATTGGGGCTAATTGGGTGTGAGCCTGCAACAGTAATATGCAGATTGACCATCACTCCAACACACAAGATGGCTGCCTCCATGTGGTCAAAGATCCTGCCCCCATGTGGACACAAGATGGCCACCACAAGATGGCCAGCAGGGGAGGGCAGTTGGGAGGGACCAGGCCTGCAAGGGAGGGCAGTTGGCGGTGATCAAGCCTGCAGGGGAGGGCAGTTAGGGGTGACCAAGCCGGCAGAGGAGGGAAGTTGGGGGCAACCAGGCCTGCAGGGAAAGGCAGTTGGGAGGGACCCAGGCCTGCAGGGGAGAGCAGTTGGGGGGACCCAGGCCTGCAGGGGAGAGCAGTTAGGAGTGACCAGGCCTGCAGGGGAGGGCAGTTAGGGGTGACCAGGCCTGGAGGGGAGGGCAGTTAAGGGAAAACAGGCTGGCAGGGGAGCAGTTAGGCATCAATCAGGCTGGCAGGGCAGTGGTTAGGGGGTGATCAGGCTGGCAGGCAGAAGTGGTTAGGGGCAATTAGGAAGGCAGGCAGGTGAGCAATTGGGAGCCAGCAGTCCTGGATTGTGAGAGGAATGTCCGACTGGCCATTTAGGCCCGATCCCACCGGGATCAGGCCTAAATGGGCAGTAAGACATCCTTTGAGGTGTCCCAGATTGGAGATGGTGTAGGCTGGGCTGAGGGACACACACCCCATGCACAAATTTCATGCACCGGGCCTCTAGTCAGTTTATGTTGTTCTTTGTATAACACAAATGAGTGAGATCATGTGATACTTATCTTTCTCTCACTGGCTTATTTCACTTAGCATAATGCTCTCCAGGTCCATCCATGCTGTTGCAAATGGTAAAAGTTCTTTCTTTTTTATAGCAGCGTAGTATTCTGTTGTGTAGATGTACCATGGTTATTTATTTATTTATTTATTTTTAAGCAATGTCTTAAAATTCAACATTTTATTTGTTTTAATTTTTTTATTTTTAAAAGTATTACATATAGTATTACATATGTCTCTGTTTTCCCCCATTGACCTCTCAGTGACCTCCCCCACCCCCAGCACATGCCCTCACCCCACTAGTGTCTGTGTCCATTGGTTATGCTTATATGCATGCATACAAGTCCTTTGGTTGATCTCCCCCCCACCCCTATTCCCTGCCTTCCTTCTGAAGTTTGATGGTTTGTTCAATGCTTCTTGGACTCTGGATCTATTTTTGTTCACCATTTTATGTTGTTCATTATATTCTACAAATGAGTGAGGTCATGTGAAATTTATCTTTCTTTGACTGGCTTATTTCACTTAGCATAATGCACTCCATTTCCATCCATGCTGTTGTGTATCGTAAGAGTTCTTACTTTTTTACAGCAGCATAGTAATTCATTGTGCAGATGTGCCACAGTTTTTTAATTCACTCATCTGATGATGGGCACTTAGGCTGTTTCCAAATCTTAGATATGGTAAATTGTGCTGCTATGAGCATAGGGGTGCATAATGTCCTTTCTGATTGGTGTTTCTGATTTCTTGGGATATATTCCTAGAAGTGGGATTACTAGGTTACATTGGAGTTCCATTTTTTAATTTTTTGAGGAAATCCATACTGTTTTCCACAGTGGCTGCACCAGTCTGCATTTCACCAGCAGTGCAAGAGGTTTCCTTTTTCTCCACATCCTCACCAGCACTTGTGGTTTGTTGATTTTTTGATGATAGCCATTCTGACAGGTGTGAGATGGTACCTCATTATTGTTTTTATTTGCATCTCTAGGATGATTAGTGATATTGAGCATGTTTTTATATGTCTCTTGGCCTTCTATATGTCCTCTTTTGAAGTGTCTATTAGGTCCTTTGCCCATTTTTTGATTGGATTGTTTATCTTCCTTTTGTTGAGTTGTATGAGTTCCCTGTAAATGTTGGAGATTAAACCCTTACCTGAGATAGCATTGGTAAATATGTTCTCCCATGCAGTGGGCTTTCTTGTTGTTTTGAGGATTGTTTCTTTTGCTGTGCAGAAGCTTTTAATTTTGATGTAGTCCTGTTTGTTTATTTTCTCCTTAGTTTCCATTGCCCTAGGAGCTGTATTGGTAAAGATATTGCTACGACATTTACCTGATATTTTGCTGCCTATGGATTCTTCTAAGATTAAATGCTTACCTTCTTACATTTAAGTCCTTTATTCATTTTGAGTTTATTTTTGTGTATGGTATAAGTTGGTGGTCTAGTTTCATTTTTTTGCATGTACCTGTCCAATTTCCCCAACACCATTTATTGAAGACACTGTCTTGACTGTATTGTATGTTTTTGCCTCCTTTGTCAAATATCAATTGATCATACTGGTTTAGGGTGACTGACTATTTCTCTGTCCTCTTCTATTGGTCCATGTGTCTGTTCCTGTGGCAATAACCATGCTGTTTTGAGAACAGTGGTTTTCTAGTATAACTGGATGTCTGGTATTGTGATCCCTTTTTTCTCAAGATTGCTGTGGTTATTCGGGGTCTTTTTTTTATAAACTTTTGGAGTGTTTATTCTACGTTTGTGAAATATGGTGTTGGTAGTTTAGTGGAGAGTGCATTGAATCTATAGATTGTTTTGGGTGGTATGGACATTTTGATGATGCTGATTCTACTAATCCATGAACATAGTATATTCTTCCACTTGTTTATATCTTCTTCTGTCTCTTGTTTTAATGTCCTGTAGTTTTCTGAGTACAGGTCTTTTACCTCCTTAGTTAAGTTTATTCCTAGGTATCTTAATGTTTTTGGTGCAATGGGGAATGGGATTATTTTTTAGTTTCTCTTTCTATGAGTTCATTTTTGGTGTATGAAAAGGCCATAGATTTCCGAGTGTTAATTTTGTATCCTGCTACCTTGCCAAATTCATTTATTAAATCAGTTAGTTTTATGGTGGAGACTTTAGGGTTTTCTATGTAGAATATCATGTCATCTGTGAATTATGACAGTTTTACTTCTTTTCCAATTCGGATACCTTTTATTCCTTGTCTGATCTCTATAGCTAGCACTTCCAGTACTATGTCAAATAGGAGTGATGCAAGTGGGCATAACTGTCTTATTCCTGTTCTTAGGGGAAATGGTTTTAGTTTTTGCTCATTGAGTATGATGTTGGCTGCAGGTTTGTCATATAAAGCTTTTATTATGTTGAGGGATGATCCCTCTATTCCTACTTTGTTGAGCGTTTTTATCAAGAAAGGTTGTTGGATTTTGTCAAATGCTTTTTCTGCATCAATTGATATGATTATGTGATTTTTATCTTTCAATTTATTTATGTGATGTAGCATATTTATTGATTTTCGCATATTGTACCAGCCTTGTATCCCTGGAATAAATCCCACTTGGTCATGATGTATGATCTTTCTAATGTAATGCTGGATCTGATTTGCTAGAATTTGTTGAGATTTTTAGCATCCATGTTCATCAGAGATATTGGCCTGTAATTCTCTTTCTTTGTAGTGTCTTTATCTGGTTTTAGGATTAGCGTAATAGTGGTTTCATAGAAAGAGCTTGGAAGTGTTCTTTCTAATTGAATTTTTTTGAATAGTCTGAGGAGAGTAGGTTTTAGTTCTTCTTTGAATGTTTGGTAAAACTCCCCTATGAAGCCATAGGAACAGGCCTTTTGTTTGCTGGAAATTTTTTTTATCACTGCTTCAATTTCCTCCATAGTTATTGGCCTATTCAGACTTTTTAAAAAATTTTTCATGATTTAGTTTTGGAAGATTGTATTTTTTGTGTGAATATGTCCATTTTGTCTAGGTTGTCCAGTTTGTTGGAATAGAGTTGTTCATAGTATTTTTTTTTAGACTCCATTGTGTTTCTGTGGGGTAAGTTGTTATTTCACCTCTTTCATTTCTGATTTTGTTTATTTGGGTCCTCTCTCTTTATTTCTTGGTAATCCTGTCTAGAGGTTCATCAATCTTGCTTATCATTTCAAAAAACCAGCTCTTGGTTTTATTGATCTTTTGTACTGTTTTTTTGTTTGTTTGTTTGTTTTTGTTGTTGTTAGTTTTTTTTTGTTTGTTTGTTTGTTTTTTGGTCTCTATGTCATTTATTTCCACTCTGCTGTTTATTACTTCCTTCCTTCTGCTTACTCTGGACTTTTCTTGTTGCTCTCTTTCTAATTTTTTAAATTAAAGGGTTACATAATTTATCACCAGTTTTTCTTGTTGGTTTTGTTGTTGTTGTTGTTGTTTTTAGGTAGGCCTGTAGAACTATGAACTTCTCTCTCATGACTGCTTTCACTGTGTCCCACAGATTTTGCATGATTATGTTTTCATTGTCATTGTTTTCAGGCTGTTTTTTATTTCTTCTTTTATCTCTTTGGTAGCCCAATAATTGTTCAATAGCATGCTATTTAGCCTCCAAGTATTTGATTTTTTAAAAATTGTTTTTATTGTAGTTGTTTTCTAATTTTATACCATGTCAGTCTTCGTGAATTTGAAGAGACTTTGCCTATGTCCCAATATGTGGTCTATCTTTGAAAATGTCTCATGTGCAATTGAGAAGAATGTATATTCTGTAGCTTTTGGGTGAAATGTTCTGAAGATGTCAATTAGTTCCATCTGATCTAGTGAGTCATTTACGATTTCTGTTTCTTTGTTGATTTTTTTTTGTCTAGATGATTTATACAGTGATGTCAATGGGATATTATAGACCCCTACTATGATTGTATTGTTGTCAAGCTCTCCCTTGATATATTCCAGAAGTTTTTTTTGGTTTGTTTTTTGATGTATTTGGTTGTTCCTGTGTTGGGTGCATATAGGTTTACCAGAGTTATATCCTCTTGTGCTATCAATCCCTTTAGTATTATGAAGTGGCCTTCCTTGTCAATACTTACACAAAAACATGTCTTCTGAGGACAACTGAGTTATCAACATCTTATTCAACCCTTTCCTATTCTAGCATTTATTTATATTGAACTAGCAACTGTTCCTTAGATATACCTTCATGCCTTTGTGCCTTAACTCACATTGTGTCCTCAGGTGGTATGCCCTCCTGGCTCTTCATAGTCTAACAAGATCCTTCAGATCCCAGTTTATAACTCCTTTTCTCTTGAAAGCTTTCTCTTACCTCACTAATGAGATTTAACCCTTTCTTCCTCTGAGTTGTCATAACACAAAATTACTTATTATGAATGATATAGATGCTTGTCACCCAACTTGAAACCAAGAGCTGTGGTCTAAATTGTCTTTGTATCTTTGAAAACCAATACATGACTGAAATACAATAGACATTCAGGAAATATTTATTTAATTAACATGAGGCATTAACAATGAAGAGTTTATAAAAGTAGTTGAAGTAGCAACATAATAAAAGCTTATATGACAAACCTACAGCCAACATCATACTCAATGGGCAAAAACTAAAACCATTTCCTTAAGAAAAGGAACAAGACAGGGAATCCCGCTTTCACCACTTCTGTTCAACATAGTACTGGAAGTGCTAGCCATAGTGATCAGACAATAAGAAGAAATAAAAGGCATCCCAATTGGAAAAGAAGTAAAATTGTCATTATTCACAGATGACATGATACTGTACATAGAAAACCCTAAAAACTCCATAAAAATTATTAGACTTAATAAATGAAATCAGCAATGTAGCAGGATACAAAATTAATGACAAGAAATCTATGGCATTTTTATACACCAATAGTGAACTTATAGAAACAGAGATTAAAAAAACAATCCCATTTACCATTGCACAAAAAAATTAAGATACCTAGGAATAAACTTAACTAAGGAGGTAAACGACCTATATTCAGAAAACTACAGGACGTTGAAAAAAGAGATAGAGGAAGGCATAAACAGATGAAAGAACATACTGTATTCATGTATTGGTAGAATCAACATCATTAAAATGTCTGTACTACCCAAAGCATTCTATAGATTCAATGCACTCCCCATTGAAATACCAACAGCATATTTCACAGATCTAGAAAGAACTCTCCAAAAATTCATCTGAAATAAATAAAAAAAAAGACCCTGAATAGCTGCAGGGATCCTGAGAAAGAAGAACAAAGTAGAAGGGATCTCAATACCAGATATCAAGATGTTCTGAAAATTGCCTGGTACTGGCACAAGAACAGACATATAAACCAATGGAATAAAATAGAGAACCCAGAAATTGACCCAAACCACTATGCTCAATTAATATTTGGCAAAGGAGGCAAGAACATACATCAGAGTCAAGACAGTCTTTTCAATAAATAGTGCTGGTAAATTTGGTCAGACACATGCAAAAAAAAAAAGAAACTAGAACCCAACTTACAACATACACAAAAATAAACTCAAAATGGATAAAGGACTTAAACGTAAGATGGGAAATGATAAAAATATTAGAGGAATGCACAGGCAACAAAATCTCAGATATATGCTGAAGCAATATCTTCACTGATAAAGCCCCTAGGGCAATGGAAACTAAAGAGGAAAAAACAAATGGGACTACATCAAAATAAAAAGCTTCTGCACAGCAAAAGAAACCATCAACAAAACAACAAGAAAACCCACTGCATGGGAGAGCATATTTGCCAATGATACCTCAGATAAGGGTTTAATCTCCAACATTTACAAGGAACTCATACAACTTAACAAAAGGAAGAAAGTCAACCCAATCAAAAAATGGGCAAAGGACCTAAGTAGATACTTTTTGAAAGAAGACATAAGGAAGGCCAAGAGACATATGAAAACATGCTCAAAGTCACTAATCACCTGAGAGATGCAAATCAAAACAACAATGAGGTACCATCTCACACTTGTCAGAATGGCTATCATCAACAAATCAACAAATGACAAGTGCTGGCGAGGATGCAGAGAAAAATGAACCCTTGTGCACTACTGGGGGAATGCAGACTGGTGCAGCCACTGTGGAGAACAGTATTGAGTTTCCTCAAAAAACTAAAAATGGAACTTCCATTTGACCCAGTGATCCCACTTCTAGGAAGGTATCTCAAGAAACTAGAAACACCAATCAGAAAGGGTATATGCACCCCTTTGTTCATGGCAGCACAATTTACTATAGCTGAGATTTGGAATCAGCCTAAGTACTCATCAGCAGATGAGTGGATTATAAAACTGTGGTACATCTATACAATGGAATACTATGCTGCTGTAAAAAGGAAGGAACTCATACCATCTGCAACAGCATGGATAGAGCTGGAGAACATTATATTAAGTGAAATAAGTAAGGCAGAGAAAGATAAATATCATATGATCTAACTATTTTGTGGAATATAATCTCTATATATAAAAGCCTAAGTGACCATCACAACTGAAGGAATGACCGAACAGGCTGCGTGGGGTGACCAGGCCTGCAGGGGTGTCAGTGAGAGGTGACCAAATGACTGAGCAGCAGGCTGCTGGGGTGACAAGGCCTGCAGGGGGAGCAGTTGGAGGTGACCAGGCCAGCAACTGAGTACACTGTTGTCTTTTTTTCAATCGGGAGGGAGATGCAAGCTCCTGACTGCTCTGAACTTCAGTTCCGGGCGAGACTCTGGGGACCCAGACTCATATGGGGAGAAACTGCACTGTCTGGCATCAGGCTGGAACATGAGGGCGGCTTCCTTTCAGAGGTGCTTACAGTGATTATTGTTCCTACACAGTGCCCTGGGACACAGAGATCTGGGGAACTCTTAGGGGAAGGGCTGACATTCAGCCATTGCTGTTTGCTCTGCCCTGATGATTCCCTGAAACCCCACCCCACCCAATTTACAACCCCACCTAAGATGTGCACAGAGGTTTTTGCATATGAATGGCTTGGCCTTTTGCAATCTAAAACCAAACAAACTGCAGCTGCTTCAGAGAGCCCCAGAGCCTCCAAAAGAAGGCCCAAGGCTGAACAGCAGCTTGCATTGCTTCACAGCTGGGCCTCATCTGGGAACCTCCAAACCCCAAACAAAGAGGAGGAATCTGCAGATATCTCTGTAGCTCCTGCTGGGTAGCCTCAGGCAGAGGCTGATTTTGCACCTCCTTGGAGATCCAAAAGCTAATGTAGCCAATGGTCAGAGTGAGACCATCCAGATTACAACTCTTCGCATCCATAAGAGACTCACTCAGGGGGCAGACTCAGTGAGTGCCAAAGCCCCACTGAAGCAAGTCTTGTCCCATAAGCGTGTTTCCAGCACAGAAGTTCTCCCAGTGTAGACACAACTGATTCTCACAGCCAATTGGCCTGGAGGTCAATTCCTCCCAGTGATACCAACAACAATCAAGGCTTAACTACAACAAGACTGTGCACACAGGCCACAAAGGGGTGCACCAAGAGTGTCCACCTCAGGTAATTAGGGAGGCTGAGCTACTGGGCCCTATAGGACACGTAGCACACAAAGCCACTCTATCAACACAAGGAAGCAGCCAAAATGTGGAGACAAAGAAACAGGTCACAAATGAAAGAAATGGAAAGCAAACCACTGGATATAGAGTTCAAAACCACGGTTATAAGGTTACTCAAGAATCTTCTAGAAACCTCCGAGAAATTTAGTGAGACCCTCAAGGATATGAAAAAGGACCAACTAGAAATTAAGCATACACTGACTGACATAAAAAATAATATACAGAGATCCAACAGCAGACTAGAGGATCGCAAGAATCAAGTCAAAGATTTGAAATATGAAGAAGCAAAAAACACCCAACTGAAAAAGCAAAAAGAAGAAAGAATCCAAAAATATGTAGTGTAAGAAGCCTCTTCAAGGGACAACTTCAAGCGTACCAACATCCGAATTATGGGGGTGCCAGAAGAGAGAGAGCAAGATATTGAAAACCTATTTGAAGAAATAATGACAGAAAACTTCCCCCACCTGGTGAAAGAAATAGACTTACAAGTCCAGGAAGCGCAGAGAACCCCAAACAAAAGGAATCCAAAGAGGACCACACCAAAACACATCATAACTAAAATGCCAAGGGCAAAATAAAAGAGAGAATATTAAAAGCAGCAAGAGAAAAACAGTTAGTTACCTACAAGGGAGTACCCATACGATTGTCAGCTGATTTCTCAACAGAAACTATGCAGGCCAGAAGGGAGTGGCAAGAAATATTCAAAGTGATGAATAGCAAGAACCTACAACCAAGATTACTCTACCCAGCAAAGCTATCATTCAGAATTGAAGGGCAGATAAAGAGCTTCACAGATAAGAAAAAGCTAAAGGAGTTCATCACCACCAAACCAGTATTATATGAAATGCTGAAGGGTATTCTTTAAGAAGAGGAAGAAGAAGAAAAAGGTAAAGATAAAAATTATGAACAACAAAGTGACAACAAATACATATCTATCAACAAGTGAATCTAAAAATCAAGTGAATAAAAAATCTGATGAACAGAATAAACTGGTGAATATAATAGAATCAGGGGCATAGAAAGGGAGTGGGCTGACAATTCTCTGGGGAAAGGGGTGTGGGGGATGTGGGAAGAGACTGGACAAAAATCATACACCTATGGATGAGGACAGTGTGGGGGTAAGGGCAGAGGGTGGTGTGGGAACCGGGTGGAGGGGAGCTATGGGGGGAAAAAAGAGAAACAACTGTAATAATTTGAACAATAAAGATTTAATTAAAAAATACAAAATGGGGGCCACAGTGGTCTTTAATTAGATAAAAAAATAAAGAAGAAAAAAAAGTAGTTGAGGTAGGCTGCTGCCCCCATATAGACAGTGTGTCAAAATAATGGTTCAAGGTTTTGAAGAATATCTTTGGAGATACTCATATGCTGAAGGTGAACATTAAGAGGAGTTGATGAGTTCAGGGAAAGAAAATAGAAGGAGGATTGAGTTTTATGTTCAGTAAAAAAATTCTAAAAGCACAGGCATGAATCATCAGTCCTCTTGATTTTCTTGGTGCATTTTGTTTTCAATAATTTTCTTGGAACCCCAGAGCAGAAAAAATCCTCCATAAAATGTATAAGGCTGAAATATCTATACTAAAGGAAAAAACTGAGCTAAAAATTAATATCTAGCAATCTGCCTTTGAAGGTGTTTGATAAAAATTAAATGTGCCTTTGAAGGTGTTTGACAAATTGAACTAGTTAGCTGATTAAAATTCTCTTTGTTTCCCCAACTTTGATTCTTGTGTTATCTGCATATGTTGTATAAAATAATTTTATGTAAAAAAAAAGTAAAGTTTGAGTGTTTTAAATAAAACGGCTTCAGGATTTTCAGTCATATACAAGTACATTTTAAGCCTGGAGTGGTTGGGATGGTGCTACAATCATGGTAGAAGATCATTAACTAAGGCATCCAGCATAATTTTCCTCTGTAAATGTTCACCCTTGTATCTCCAACACCCAGCATTGGTAGTTCATCGTGGGTTCTCAATGCATATTGAATAAGTGAATGGTTGTTGCCATGAGTGTTTCTACCTTAGACTATAAGCTTCTGGAGGGCAAGAAAGTCCATAATCTCATGCTTGAATTGATGAAAATAAAGCTCAGTTATGTTTGCCGTGGCTTCTACAAAGAAAGATTCTAAATAGAGGGTGTAATATGAGAAAAAGTTGGCCATCTATCTAAGTGGGAATAAAAACTCTAAAACAAACAAACAAAAAACCCAAAGTTGTTCTATGTGATACAAAAAGAGGTCAAAATTCTGAAATCTGTACGTTTTAAGGACTTGAGCAATGAAAATTCAAGATAGATAAGTGTGGTTTTCTTATACTTTTAATATTAAGAAAAGAGTATAAATCAAACAAAACTTTATCTGTACTTATTTAAATAAAATGAGTGCATATTACACTCTTATTTTAGAGATATTGTATTATAAATTGCTTGTACAGGTACAATAATTTGTTTAAAAGAATTTTAGTTTTAAATTACACATTTTATGAGACATCTATGTTCCAAAGAAAAACACACATGAATAAAGATTCAACCCATATTAAACACTTTATGACGTTCTTATTTATTCTTGTTTCTTTTAAGCAGCAACTAAAACAACTTTCCCCTTTCTTAGTGATACTACATTCAATGTCTGGGGGGCTCATTATTCTTCTCGTGTGTTATTAAGGCATCTGGCTTTTCTTTCTTTCTTTCTTTCTTTCTTTCTTTCTTTCTTTCTTTCTTTCTTTTTCTTGTGCTAATTGCCTACTTTACCCTCTCTCTGCTATGGAGACTAATAATAATTCAACAGGCATGTGAATTATGTAATCTATCAATTATTTAGGGGGTTGACTTGGATGTTCCTTGAGAGTAGAGGCTGTATCTTTCATCTTTGCATTGTTAGTGCCTAACACTGGCAAGCCTGTGCTTGATATTCCTGAATGCAGAAATGAACTCCTTACATTAATAAATCACCTATATCCCTGGCTGGTGTGGCTCATTTTTCTGGGCATCATACTGGACATCAAAAGTTGCTGGTTGGATTCCTGGTCAGGGCACATGCCTAGTTTTCAGGCTTGATCCTCAGTAGGGGGTGTGAGGGAGGAAGCAGATCAATGTATTGCTCTCACATTGGTGTTTTTTTCTCTCTCTCCCTTCCTCTCTCTCTAAAAAATCAATCAAAATAATAATCCTATCTAATAAAGGAGTAATATGCAAATTGACCATCACTCCAAGACACAAGATGGCAGCCCCCATGTGGTCAAAGTTGGCTGCCCCCATGTGGACACAAGATGGCCACCACAAGATGACTTGGCAGGGGAGGGCAATTGTGGGCGATCAGGCCTGCAGGGGAGGGCAGTTGCGGGGGGGATCAGGCCAGCAGGGAGAGCAGTTTGGGGGAACCAGGCCTGCAGGGGAGGACAGTTGGGGGGGACCCAGGCCTGCAGGAAAGCACAGTGTGGGGGGGACCATGCCTGCAGGGGAGGGCAGTTGGGGGGGATCAGGCCAGCAGGGGAGGGCAGTTGGGGGGGACCAGGCATGCAGGGGAGGGCAGTTGGGGGGGACCAGGCATGCAGGGGAGGACAGTTGTGGGCAATCAGGCCAGCAGGGAGGGCAGTTAGGGGTGACCGGGCTGTCTGGGGAGGGCAGTTGGGGGATTCCAGATCTGCAGGGGAGGGCAGTTGTGGGGTACCAGGCCTGCAGTGGAGAGCAGTTGTGGGGGCAGGCCTGCAGGGGAGGGCAGTTAGGGGTGACCAGGCTGGCAGGGGAGGGCAGTTAGGGGTAATCGGGCCGGCTGGGGAGCAGTTAGGCGTCAATCAGGCTGGCAGTGGAATGGTTAGGGGGTGATCAGGCTGGCAGGCAGAAGCGGTTAGGGGCAATCAGGCAGAGGCAGGCGAGCAGTTGGGAGCCAGCAGTCCTGGGTTGTGAGAGGGATGTCCGACTGGGATCAGGCCTAAACGGGGAGTTGGACATCCCTCAAGGGGTCCCAGATTGGAGAGGGTGCAGGCTGGGCTGAGGGACACTGCCCCCGCCCCCCGCATGAATTTTGTGCACCTTGCCTCTAGTAATAAAATAAAAAAGGTGCAAACTTAAAAAATATCCTTAAACAAAACAATAAAATAAAGTAAATCACCTCTAACTGCTTTCAGTCCCAAGAAGAGCAATAGATACGGGACAAAGATAAAATTTATAGAAGATTCTCATTCTTATTCTAATACGGACTTACAAAGGTAACTTTCTGTCTACCACTGACATAAATCATGAAGTTGGGGTGAATCATTTCACCTCCTAAAATGCTGATGTCCAGGACTAATACTTAGGCTTCTGTTGCAAGGTGTTATGATGCTATAAATTGCAATCTTAAACCAGGTACTGTATTACTTATTTCCTGGGGATCAAAGCTTTAATAAGCAGGGGTGAAGAAAAAGCTCTTAAGCATTGTCAGCCTGCTGTGTCTGGAACATTGGAAGCCCCAGGTCCCGGCCCTGAGCTGCCACTATTAACAATGTAACTCTGGACCAACCAGTTCTCCCAGCCCTGCCTCTGTTTCCTCCTTATTATATAACAAATAATAGTGTCATGTTGTTTGTTGTTGGGAGATCATTGGGAGAATCAATAAAGATCAAAGATAACAATGCATACAAACTATGATGTTTCATTGGTAACAATATTATCATGAACAGTAGAATGGCATGAAAACTGAAGCAAATTTTAACTTTATACTATGCTCTAATTTTAGTGTAATATAGGAAGATGATACTGGAAATAGAAATTGAAAAACTGAAGTAGAAATTATTTCAAACTTTAAGTTAATAGATTAGGAGGAAAACCAAAGATTCATTGTGGTTAAAAAGTCAGGTTCCATAGCGGTGAGTAGGGTTTTGGGCAACATCAATGATTAAAATGTAACTGGTATAAAAGTAAAATTATTCACATTCCAGTATTTATGACTTATGAAAAACACTGAACAGGGAGAGGCAAGATGGCGACCGGCAAGAAAGTAGGGAGGGATAGTGTGTGAGAGAGTGAGGGAGCGATAGAGGTGTGTGTGGAAGTGTGTGTGTGTGTGTGTGTGTGTGTGTGTGTGTGTGTGTGTGTGTGTGTGAAATAGGGACAGTTATACCCTGCTGTTCTTCCAAGGGGCTCCCAATCTGGGCAATCTTAGACAGCAAAACCCCACTGCCACCGCAAACACTTTGGGGAGGACACCAGCGGCACAGAGACCACGCCATCTTGAAGAACAGAACTGCTTGAGACTAGAATCCTAGTCTCACCAACACCCAGTCTGGTCTCAGTAGCAAACCAGGACCCTACAGCCACTCTGGTAAAAGACATGCGATCACAGCTGCAGACCCAGGAACACCAAGACTCCAGGCACCCTGGCTGCAGATTTCTGTGAGTCACAAAGCCATTCCCCCTTTCCTGCCACCCCCACGGCAATGACATAGAAACTACCAAACCCCAGCCGCACAATAAGGCTTTCTGCACACACAAAGCAGTAGCAGCTCTACCTGACTTTGAGCCTTGGTGTCGGACATGGGAAGTTTGTTTCCCGCAACCAGTCTCCATGCCCAGGCAGGGAGGCAGTCCTGAATCTGAGCCTAGCTTCACATCCTTAGGGAGGCTGTTTTCTGTGACCAGATCCTGCACCCATGCAGGGCAGGGAGATAGCGCTGAACTTGAGCTTGGATTTGCAAACTTGGGGAATTTGTTTCCTGTGACTAGTCTCTGTGCCCAGGCAGGGAAGCAGTCCTGAATTTGAGCCTAGCTGTGCATCCTTGGGAAGACTGTTTTCTGTGACCAGATCCCGCATCCACGCAGGGCATGGAGACAGCACAGAATTTGAGCCTGGATGTGCATCTCAGGGAATTTGTTTCCTGCAACTAGGCTCCATGTCCAGGCAGAGAGGCTGAGCTGAATTTGAGCATAGGTGCACGACCTTGGGGAGATTGTTTTCTGTGACCAGATCCGGCACCCACGCAGGGAGACAGTGCTGAATTTGAGCCTGGGGGTGCAAACCTGGGGAGTTTGTTTCCCATGACCAGACCCTGCACCTTAGCAGAGAGGCTGCACTGAATTTGAACCTGGACGTGCGGACTCAGGTAGTTTGTTTCCCTCGCCCAGGCTCCGCGCCCAGGCAGGGAGGCTGTGCTGAATTTGAGCCTAGGTACGCGACCTTGGGGAGATTGTTTTCCATGACCAAATCCCAGGCCCACACGGGCACACAGCACTGATTTTGAGAATGGAGGCGCGAACCCGGGGAGTTTGTTCCCCATGACCAGACCCTGTGTCGACACAGGGAAGCAGTGCTGAATTTGAGCCTGGGTGCATGGACACAGGGAGTTTGTTTTCCATAGTGCACACCCACGTGACCAGATCATACACCCACACTAAGTGGCAGTGCCACCTGACTTTGATTCAGGGCAAGCGCACACAGAAGGCTGTTTACCACAGGGCAGAACTGGACCTCCTACCAAAACAGTGTGACTGAGCAACCCGGTCTCCCAAGTGGATTGGGGACCCTGAATCTCCATGCAAGAGGCAGCAATGAGCACCAGTGACTAGACTCTGTTACTCATTGCGTGCGCCTGGGATCCCCGATTCCCAGTACATTCACACTAAGAGCCAGCGACTCCAATTCTTGGTGCATGCACACACAGGGACCCTGACTCTTAGTGTGAGGTACCACCAAGCAACAGAGACTCTGATACTTGATTCTCAGCATGGACACAGGGAGCCTCTGACTCTTAACACGCAATAGGGAACTTTTATTTTTGACACATGCCAGTGGGTTCTCTGTTTCAATGTGGCACAGTCAGGGTCCCTGATTCTAGGTGTGCACACGAGGCCACACTAAGTGCCTGTGACTCTGACCCAGTGTGAGCATGGCTCCCACCAACCCACAGCAACCACATGTCTTGGTGTAAGAGCTCTTCAGTGACACTTGGGGGGGGGTGCAAAACTCCCACTGCACACAGCCCAGGCCCCTGCAACTTGACATTTGAACCTTCTGGTGATAGTCAGAATGGGGAGACAATGAAGCAATCCCCAGAGGAACGAAAAGGAGGAATCGCCAAGAAAGGAAATAAGTGAAACGAAAGCATGCAACATGACAGAAAAAGAATTCAGAGTAATAGTCATACAGTTCATACACTGGATGGACGAGAAAATAAACAACCTATGCAAAAATCAGGAAGAAATGAAAAATGATATAGCTACAATCAAAAACACCATGGAAGGCTTCAACAGTAGACTAGAAGAAGCAGAGGACCGAATCAGTGAGTTAGAAGATCAGGTACAGAAACAAGCCCAATCTAAACAGCAACTAGAGAAAAAAGTTAAAAAGCAGGAGGAGAGCCTAAGGGAGCTTTGGGACAATGCAAAACTAAATAACATACGTATAATAAGGCTGCCAGAAGGACAAGAAGAGCAGCAAAGATTAGAAAACTTATTTGAAGAAATAATGACAGAAAACGTCCCTGATGTGGGGAAGAAAAAAGTTACACAAGTACAAAGAGTCCCAAGCAAGATGAATCCCAAGAGACCCACACCAAGACACACCATAATTACAATGGCAAATGTTATCGACAAAGAGAGAATCTTAAAGGCTGCAAGAGAGAGATAGAGAGTTACCTACAAAGGATCCCCCATCAGATTATCAAATGATTTCTCAACAGAAACACATCAAGCTAGAAGGGAATGGAAGGAGATATACTAAGTGATGCAAAGCAAGGGACTGAATCAAAGATACTCTATCCAGCAAGACTATCAATCAAAATTGAAGAGGAAATCAGGAGCTTCGCAGACAAAAAAAGGCTAAGGGAATTTATCACTACCAAGCCAGCAATGCAAGAAATGCCAAAGGTAATGTAAAAAGAAGAAACAAAAAGGTAAGAAGGAACACAGCCTCAAAAAATAAAAATAGCTACAAACAAGTACCTTTCAATAACAACTTTAAATGTAAACAGACTAAATGCTCCAATCAAAAGACATCAAGTGACTGAATGGATAAAAAAACATGACCTATATATATGCTGTCTACAAGACACCCACCTAAGAACAAGGGACCCACACAGACTGAAAGTGAAGGGATGGAAAAATATCTTTCAGGAAAAATAAATGAAAAAAAAAGCTGGGGTAGCAATACTTATATCTGACAAAATAGACCTCAAAGTGAAGGCCATAACCAGAGATAAGGAAGGCCACTTCATAATACTAAAGGGATCGATACAACAAGAGGATATAACCCTGGTAAACATATATGCACCCAATGCAGGAGCACCCAAATACATAAAAAATCTCCTGGAAGATATCAAGAGAAAGACTGACAATACAATCATAGTAGGGGACTTTAATACACCCTTGACATCACTGGATAAATCCTCTAGACAAAAAATCAGCAAAGAAACAACAATCCTAAATGACTCACTAGATCAGATGGATTTAATTGACATCTTCAGAACATTTCACCCCAAAGCTGCGGAATATACGTTCTTCTCAAATGCACATGGGACATTTTCAAAAATAGACCACCTATTGGGTCACAAGAAAAGTCTCCCCAAATTCACGTAGATTGAAATCATACCAAGCATCTTTTCAGACCACAATGGCGTAATATTAGAAATAAACTACAATAAAAACAATCCAAAACACTCACACACTTGGAAGCTGAATAGCATGTTATTAAATATTGATTGGGTTACCAATGAGATCAAAGAAGAAATTAAAAACATCCTGGAAACTAATGAAAATAAAAACACAACAATCCAAAATCTATGGGACACAGTGAAAGCAGTCCTGAGAGGGAAGTTCATAGCTCTACAGGCCTATCTCAAAGAGCAGGAAAAAATGGTAGTAAATCATCTAATGCTACAACTCAAAGAATTAGAAAGAGAGCAACAAGAAAAGCCCAGAGTGAGCAGAAGGAAGGAGATAATAAAGATTAGAGCAGAAATAAATGACATAGAGACCAAAAAAAAAAAAAAAAATACAAAAGATCAATGAAACCAAGAGCTGGTTCTTTGAAAGGATAAACAAGATTGATGAACCTCTAGCCAGGCTCACCAAGAAGCAAAGAGAGAGGACTGAAATAAACAAAATCAGAAATGAGAGAGGCGAAATAACAACAGACCCCACAGAAATACAAAGGATTGTTAAAAAATATTATGAACAATGCTATTCCAACAAACTAGACAACGTGGAAGAAATGGACATATTCCTAGAAAAATACAACCTTCCAAAACTCAATCAGGAAGATTCTAAAAATCTCAATAGGCTGATAACTATGGAAGAAATTGAAGCAGTCATCAAAAAGCTTCTAGCAAACAAAAGCCCAGGGCCATCGTCCTCAGACTATTCCAAAAAATTCAAGAGAAAGGAACACTTCCAAACTCATCCTATGAAGCCAGCATCATCCTAATACCAAAATCAGATAAAGACAACACAATGAAAGATAATTATAGGCCAATATCCCTCATGAATATAGATGCCAAAATCCTCAACAAAATTCTAGCAAATCGGATCCAACAGTACATCAGAAAGATCATAGACCATGACCACGTAGGATTTATCCCATGGATGCAAGGATGGTACAATATCCGCAAATCAATAAATGTGATACATCATATAAACAAATTGAGAGATAAAAATCACATGGTCATATCAATTGACACAAAAAAAGCATTTGACAAAATCCAACACCCTTTTTTAATAAAAACTCTCAGCAAGGTGGGAATAGAAGGATCATACCCCAACATCTTAAAAGCCATATATGACAAACCCATAGCCAGCATCACACTCAATGGACAAAAACTAAAACGATTTCCCCTAAGATCAGGAACAAGACAGGGATGCCCTCTCTCACCACGCCTGTTCGACATAGTACTGGAAGTACTAGCCATTGCTATCAGACAAGAAGAAGAAATAAAAGGCATCAAAATTGGAAAAGAAGAAGTAAAACTGTCCTTATTCACAGACGACATGATACTGTACATAGAAAACCCTAAAGACTCCATCACAAAATTATTAGACTTAATAAATGAATTCAGCAATAAATGAACTTTGTAGCAGGATACAAAATTAATGCCAAGAAATCTATGGCATTTCTATACACCAATAGTGAACTTACAGAAAGAGAGACTAAAAAAGCAATCCCATTTACCATCGTACCAAAAAAATTAAGATACCTAGGAATAAACTTAACTAAAGAGGTTAAAGACATATGCAAAAAACTACAGGACACTGAAAAAAGAGATAGAGGAAGATATAAACAGATGGAATAACATACCACGTTCATGGATTGGTAGAATCAACATCATCAAAATGTCCATACTACCCAAAGCAATCTATAGATTCAATGCAATCCCCATTAAAATACCAACGGCTTATTTTACAGACCTAGAACGAACTCTCCAAAAATTCATCTGGAACAAAAAAAGACCCCAAATAACTGCAGCAATCCTGAGAAAGAAGAACTAAGTAGGTGGGATCTCAATACCAGATTTCAAACTGTATTACAAAGCCACTGTTCTCAAAACAGCCTGGTACTGGCACCAGAACAGACATATAGATCAATGGACTAGAATAAAGAACTCAGAAATCGACCCAAATCACTATGCACAATTAATATTCGACAAAGGAGGCATGAACATACAATGGAATCAAGACAGTGTCTTCAGTAAATGGTGTTGGGAAAATTGGATAAATACATGCAAAAACATGAAACTAGACCCCGACTTACACCATACACAAAAATAAACTCAAAATGGTTAAAGGACTTAAACATAAGACGGGAAACCATAAAAATACTAGAGGAATCCACAGGCAGAAAAATCTCAGACATATGCCGAAAGAACTTCTTCACTGATACTGCTCCTAGGGCAATAGAAACTAAAGAGAAAATAAACAAATGGGACTACATCAAAATAAAAAGCTTTTGCACAGCAAAGGAAACCATCAACAAAACAACAAGAAAGACCACTACATGGGAGAACATATTTGCCAATGTTATCACTGATAAGGGTTTAATCTCCAACATTTACAGGGAACTTATACAACTCAACAAAAGGAAGATAAACAATCCAATCAAGAAATGGGCAATGGACCTAAATAGAAACTTTTCAAAAGAAGACAGAAGGAAGGCCAGGAGACATATGAAAACATGCTCAAAGTCACTAATTATCTGAGAGATGCAAATCAAAATGACAATGCGGTACCATCTCACACCTGTCAGAATGGCTATCATCAACAAATCAGTAAAAGTCAAATGTTGGCGAGGATGTGGAGAAAAAGGAACCCTCGTGCACTGCTGGTGGGAATGCAGATTGGTGCAGCCACTGTGAAGAACAGTACGGAGTTTCCTCAAAAAACTATAAACGGAACTCCCATTTGACCCAGTAATACCACTTCTAGGAATATATCGCAAGAAGCTAGAAACACAAATCAGAAAGGATATATGCACCCCTATGTTCATAGCAGCACAATTTACCATAGCTAAGATTTGGAAACAGCCTAAGTGCCCATCAGCAGATGAGTGGATTGAAAAACTGTGGTACATCTACACAATGGAATACTATGCTGCACTAAAAAAGAAGGAATTCCTACCATTTGCAACATGGATGGAACTGGAGAGCATTATGCTAAGTGAAATAAGCCAGTCAGAAAAAGACAAATATGACATGATCTCACTCATCTATGGGAAATAATGAACATAAACTAATGAACAAAAACAGATCCGGAGACAGGGAAGCATCAATCAGACTGTCAAACCTCAGAGGGAAGGTAGGGGAGGGTGGAGGTAAGGGGGAGAGATCAACCAAAGGACTTGTATGCATGCATATAAGTCTAACCAGTGGACACAGACAACAGGAGGGTGAGGGCATGAGAGGGGGAGTAGGAAGGAATGGGGGGATGAGGACAAATATGTAATACCTTAACCAATAAAGAAATTAAAATGCAAAGAAAAAACAACAACAACACTGAACAGGCTATTTTTTTAAATGTTGATGCACTCAAAATAGAGATAATTCACTGCTCCTTTCCACTGGTTATAAGAGCCATACCTGAGTGCAGACAGGAGTTGTAGAGTAGCTCAGTGGAGGGGCCAAGGCAGGAGCTCCCCCTGACATCCACATTGGCCCAGAAAAGAAATGTAAATAACACTGGATTCCTAAAACCTGGGCTTAAGTCCCAAGGAAAGAAAGTGGTCTTGAGGTCACTGGCATAATCCGTGTATTTGTGACTGGATACTGCTGTTCTGTAAATCCTTTCTAAATTAGAGCAAGGTAGTAAGATTTGATAGCAAGTCAGAATTAAGAGGCAGTCAATGCATATTATAAGCAGTTATATGACCAGGAAATGATTGTATGGCATATCTTCTAGGGCAAAATGCAAATGTAAAATTTTATATGCATAAAAAGACTCACATTAAACAAAACATGAACAGTGCCATTGGATTAATTTTGATCCAGCAGTTAAAGAAACCTTGAATGAAGTGTTAATTTTTCAAGAACACATTGATTTTAGAATGAATTTGTGTTCCATTTCTTTATGGAGATGATTACCTGGCATGGCATCCCTATCACAAATTTCAAGTTAGTGCTGATCAAATCAACTAGGTTAGTTAAGTTCAACTCTAGTTGAAAAGATTGCTTTGAGAAAACAATAGAAAACATAAATGTTTGTTTGAAGCAATCTAAGGTAATGTAACCTATCCATTTTAAACTTATAAAAGCAATAATAGTTCCAAATGTCTGCAGTAACAAACACAAGTACATTTAATACATTTGCTTATCTGCTTTTTTGAGTTTCTGAAATTACTTTGGTAAATGATATATCCATCTATATTTATAAGATTATAATTAAATGTATCATATTTATGAGATTTATATAATCTTAGAGATGCTGAACAGTGACCAGTTAATTTTAAAGTGAGATAATTTTCTGTATTCATTTTTAATGAATTCACTTTTAATCTTTTTAAGATTAGATTCATGATTCTTTTTATTTTAACTCAAATTTTAATTTTTTTTAAAGTAAAACAGGCTCTTTACTATTCACAAAGTAAAACTTGAGTTGCAAAAATTCTCTCTCCAAATTTTCCTCCTGTATTCCCCTATCCAATATTGGCTGCCACAGACAGACTGAAAATACAGGGTCACTTTTTTTGCATCTGTGGTGGAAACCTTAGCAACAGACAGTAAGTGCTCCAGGTCTCAGGATTCCATTCTCTGACACGTGCACAGTAATCTGATCATCCTCCTCCCTTCCTTGACTTATGGGGTCAAAATGAAAAAGAGAAAAGAGATTTTCACCCAAACCTGGAAACTGCCTATAGCTCTTAAAAACAAAACCTGTTCAAAACAATGATAAAAAATTAATCGCTATACTGAGTTTCTTGAAATATCTATATTGTAAAAGCAATAAGAATTTGGCTTAAACAGTTATTAGTAGATGTTTCACCTCAACTATATCTGATATTTTAAAATTCATGGTATATCTAAGACAAAAAAAGAAAATAAAGGTTCAGTAAAATTTGTCAATGTCAAAGTTAGTTTGGATTAGGAACTAATTCTGCTTTTTACTATTGTAGTTTTTTAGTATTATTGATAATGTTTCAGTTAATGTGGAGCTTCTTGCTCCTTTATATCCTTCTGTGATTGTACTACATAGCCAAGATGTTAGGGGCAACAGGCTGGCTGGACCCATGATCATTTTCTCTCTTACTGCTCCATGGGAGTTCATCCTACAGTTTAGGTTTGTTCAGAGAAAATGAGGAATATTCTTTGATCAAGGCTAAATATCCTCCAAAAAGCACAGTTGTAACCTGTCAGTTGGTTAATAAATAAGCTGAGGTCTCCTAGGGGAGTTTTACATGTAGCAATTCCAGCATCACTGTCATTTTGTGGCGGTCCACATTTCTGTGTGAAGATGGTGTCTATCTTGAAGGGAGAGACTTTCCCCAATATCAGTTTCCAGGGGAGGGATAATCTTTAGACAAAAATTGTCCCTGCTCTGACGGTTGGCCATGGTAAGGAGGTAGAAAAGATAGTTGGCTTCTCTTTTGCTCATTGTTATCTTGACCAACACTTCAGATTTATCCTTCAAGGCATCTACAGGTCTGCATCTTTTGGGTTGCAAGGGTTACAGATGAGGATTGCCACTCATTAGCAAACAGAGAGGTAGAAAAGAAGTCATGTCTGTCATGCCAATAAATGAAGATAAGCAAGCTCTATTTTTCACCCCAGATTACCCAGAGTCAAATGACTTCCTCTACTTCCCTTTTGTATCTATAACACAGTAAGCATTAGCATCACCTGGAGGACTTGGAAAACCCAGGTTACTGGGCTCCAGCTACAGAGTTTTTGATTCAGTGGGTCTGGGAAGGGGCTTAAGACTTGTTTTTCCAACAAGTCAGGTGATGGTGATACTACTGGTCCAGGAAACTACACTTTGGGAACCACTTTCTTAACAACTGTTTCTCTAACTAAAGGCTTATAGTTTTGAATAATCTGGAATATTGGCTAAAAGGGCTCAGGGATCTGGATGATAAATTTTACCAAGTTACCAAGTGACATTCATGCTCTAAACATTGAGTCTCATTATCTTAACCTTTAGCAAAGTCTCATTTCAGTGTTCATCCAAACTTGGTGAGCTCTGTCATACCAAGGGAGGAATTCTCAGTCCACCCTTAAACTAGGAAGGGTAAACAAGCTGCATCTCAAGTGCCAGCCATGTTCCGAGACTTATTCCCTGGCTGATTACAATGTAGGTCATGCTATGAGAAGGGAACAGTGGTAGAACATTGTTGCTACTCTTCAAGCGAACGTCAAAGAACAACAAGGTCTTTGGAGAATGTCTAGGGAATCAGTAAAGCCATAAGAAGAAGGTGACTCTTAGAGAACCAAGTTGGGCTTGGTGCTCTAATTATCCAGCTTACTGAGAGTTCCTGCTTCCAAGACTCACTTTGGAGATTTCAGTTTTACTTATTTTTAGGAAAAAAAAGATTACAGCACCTCTATTTTTAAATATGGAGGTTATAAGTTACATAGTAGTACAACAGCTTGTGAGTGGTACCAGAGGCTAGCCTTGTAGCCCAGCCTAGAAAACTCTTCACATTCCTCTGGGCCCATGCTATTGAGTACAAAAAGGCCTCTGAATAGGCCCTAAAGGCCTTTGTTCCTAAGAACCTCACCATCTTTATGAAATCAGGTGACAATCACTTTCATATATGTATCCTATATAATAAAGAGGTAATATGCAAAATGACCATCACTCCAACACACAAGATGGCCGCCCCCATGTGGTCAAAGATGGCTGCCCCCATGTAAACACAAGATGGCCAGCAGGGGAGTGCATTGTGGGCAATCAGGCATGCAGGGGAGGGCAGTTGGGGGGGACTGGGCCAGCAGGGGAGGGCAGTTGGGGGGGACCAGGCCTGCAGGGGAGGGCAGTTGGGGGCAACCAGGCCAGCAGTGGAGGGCAGTTGGGGGGGACCAGGCCTGCAGGGGAGGACAGTTGGGGGCAACCAAGCCTGCAGGGGAGGGCAGTTGGGGGTGACCAGGCTGGCAAGGGAGGGCAGTTAGGGGCAATTGGGCCAGCAGGGGAGCAGTTAGGTGTCTATCAGGCTGGCAGGAGAGTGGTTATGGGGTGATCAGGCTGGCAGGCAGAAGCAGTTAGGGTCAATCAGGCAAGCAGGCAGGTGAACAGTTGGAAGCCAGCAGTCCTGGATTGTGAGAGGGATATCCGACTGCCCGTTTAGGTCTGATCAGGCCTAAACGGGCAGTCGGACATCCCTCGAGGGGTCCCAGATTGGAGAGGGTGCAGGCTGGGCTGAGGGACACACCCTTTCCCCCCATACATGAATTTCATGCACTGGCCTCTAGTCATTTAATAATTCCCATTCCACAACTTATATCTTTAATAAATAATTAATAATGAAATAGATCTTACACCTGAGTTTTAAAAAAAGGCCACAAAGACAGAAACAAAAATAACCTTACTCATATCAGTTTTAAGACCAAGGAAAGGAAAGGCAACACTGACATAGTCATCTTATGAGTACACTTCCTGCTCCAATACCAGCACTAGAACCCTGGAGACAGGACACAGGCCAACTCACTGCAGCTATCCCTGCACCAGGCTCTCATTCCCACTGCTGTTAGCTCCACAGCCTTGCCAATGGTAAACTAAAATTTAGCAAATACAAATTGGAAATTCTTCATAAGCCAGTCCCAAGTGGAATAAATGCTTTAACAGAGACTTTTAGAGTTACTGGCCTTTAGCCTGAAAAATTAATTTTTGTGGTAGAAATTATGCAAGTCAGTAATATACTTCTATTTGTGGCCAAATCTGTGTTTTCTGATTTTACCTATGTTAGTTTCCAAAGCTCAATGTTTTGTCTTACAGCAAACATGTTAGACCCAGGAAAATCTGCTCCACCACTCTGGCATGTTCTAAAATTATAAACTAAAATTTACACTATCTTAAACCCTCACACTCTGGACTTCAGACACCCTCTGCTTGTCATGGTTCATAAACAAGGCACTTTCTTCAAAGTCTCCTTTGTTGCTTTACCTGAGCTGGTTGAGGCTGGTGACTTGCTGCGCCTGGAAGGTCCTGGGCTCTTGGTGGTGCTCCTGCGTGATGACGAAGCTATTTTGGTGTAAGAAGTGGACTTCACAACTCGACATTCTGGGGAAAGAACAACAACTACACATCATTATAGGATCATTTAAAATGCACAACAAACTGGAAATATAAATATATGACCATCCTCAGTCACACCTATTTCCTGTCAGCCCAATGCTCATCTATAGGAAATAAATCAAAAAACAAGAAGAAAAGGCACAGTAGGTGTCTTCCAGATCAAAATAAATAATACCCTGGCCAAGCCGAGAAGATCTCAGTTGGTTAGAATCAGGGCTGGATCTCCTGTCAGGGCACATACAAGAAGCAACCAAAATGGATAAATAAGTGGAATAACAAATCAATGTCTCTCTGTCTCATTCATGCACTGGTGGGGTCCCTCAGCCTGGCCTGTGAGGATCGGGCCAAAATTGGCTCTCCGACATCCCCTGATGGGTCCCAGATTGTGAGAGGGCACAGACCAGGCCAGGCCAAGGAACCTTGCCGGTGCACGAATCCATGCACCAGGTCTCCAGTCCTATCTAATAAAAGAGTAATATGCAAATTAACCATCACTCCATCACAAAGATGGCAGTGCTCATAGCCACAAGATGGTGGCACCCAGTCCCTCTCAGCCTCGCCGGAGTCCCCTAGTCCCAGGGAGGCGGTCACTGAGAGTGGTCAGCGTGAGCAGCCTGGTGGAATGCCTGCTTTATCGCCCTGGCAATGAGGCAAGCGTTCCACACCCAGCCGCAGATGAGCCTTTGGGCCATGGAGAGCCGCTGGGCAGCGGGCATAGAGCGGCCAGGCCCTGCAGAGGGCTACTGGTGTATGATTCATGCACAGGGCTACTTGTATGCATATAAGATCTTTGGTTAATCTCTTCACACCACCCCCCTTCCCTCTGAGATTCATCAGTCTGTTCCATGTTTCCATGCCTGTTGTTTCCCCTCCTGCATTAAGTGTCTGCCCCCTTGTGGTCAGTGCATGGCTGGTAGGCTGGTTGACCGGTCACTTAGGCTTTTATATATAGAGATAATCTCCCTTCCTCTTTTCTCTAAAATTAATCAATAATTTTTTTTAAAGTAAGTAATACCCCAATCCTTGTAATTTACTATATTTGCAATAATGTTTTGGATAGATTGAGAGTAATAGGTTGGTAAAGAAGTGATTTTATTAGGTTTCTCTTCACCCATCTTTGAGTTATTTGTGTATATGTTTCTCTTTTGGGTTAAAGTGATCTTTCTTCAAAGAAAAATGTTAGACAAAGGTCAACCTCTTAAACCTAGATAAGAAGTGATGGATTATTTCTCCCATTATGAAAGATTCCACCTATGCCAAGTTTACTGTTCTTGTGAATCCTGGCAGGAAAAGCTGTGGATCTTCACCATGTGTGGGAAATGACAGAATTTTCTCATAAGAAGTAAAATCAGAGAAGAGGTGACTTTACCCTGTTTATAAGAGCACCATATGAGCCTCTGCAACCACAAGATGATATCTGCAAAATGGCTTTTGGCCTGAGACTGAGAAACAACTTTGGTTTTATTAGACTTAAATCCTTGGTGTTTGTGTTCATTAAGGCCAACGCTAAGCATTTTAATTAGTAAAGAGCTTTTTATTCCCCTCTTAGTAAGCTGCATTGACCAATTATGTTGTTCAAATCCACATATCTTATTCTTGAGGAACCATTTTTAATAAATAAAAATATTTGTATGCTTGTAATGATAATCAATGTTCACTGTGGATAGAAAATATAAAGAATATTTAAAAACCCTCCAATCGAGTGATACTTTTTATTTGGAGGGTGGTATATGAATCTAACATTTTTTCTACTCATTTATATAGTAGGATTAGTCTGCACATATCCATCTGTTACTAGCCCTTTTCACACCACAACATATTGTGAGCATTTTCATTTTTCCTTGTAATGGTTATAATGCATTTCACTGCATGGGTGGACCATAATTTGCTTAGCTAACTTCCTCATGTTGGACACTTAACTCACATTCAATATTTCACTATTATTAATAACATCTTTGTACAACGAATGTGCTATTATCTGATTATTTTCTTAGGATAGATTTAGTCCTTGGTATTTGAAATTTAATTTATAATAACTAGAAACCATGAGGTGCATCATAGTTGCTCAAAATATTTTCTGAATAATGTGGGATTGGTAGATCTAAAGACAAGTGCTTTTAAAAGATTTTGACAAATTGTCCTCCAGGTAGGCTGACCCAAACTGTACTTTCGTTAAAATATAAGAGTGGTCATTTGCCTGACCCTTCACTTATATTTTCAAAAACTCTGCTAATTTCAAAATGAATATTGAATTTCATTGCTTTATATATGAATTAGTTTAATTGCCATTAAAGTTGTATATCTACCCCAAATGCTTATCCTTCTTTTGGCCATTTGCAATTGGGATGGTCTTTTTCTTATTGGTTTGTAAGGATGCATTCTATGTTAAAGTTTTATACTTTAACACCATAAATATTTATCTTTACAGGCAGTTGCTGAAATATGATAACCTTTTAAATGTAGTTTTTTTATATAGTTTATACATTTCTTTGTTTTCAATTTATCTTTATTGTTGAAAGTATTACAGATGTCCCCTTTTGTTTCCCATTGACCCCCTTCACCTCACCACCTTCCCCACACCCAAGGCCTTCATCACCCTATTGTTAGTAAGGCTAAGTGACTGTTGTATTCAAAACAACTGAACGGATGACCGAACAGGCTGTGTGGGGTGACCAGGCTGGCAGGGGGGTTAGTGAGGGGCGACCAAACAACTGAGCAGCAGGCTGCATGGGGTGATCAGGCCATTAGGGGCATTAGTGAGGGGTGACCAAACGACTGAACAGCAAGCTGCATGGGGCAACCAGGCCTGCAGGGGGGGGCAGTGAGGGACAACTAGACTGGCAGGAGGGCAGTTGGGGGTGACCACGCTGGCAGGCAGGTGAGCAGTTAGAGCCAGTAGTCCCAGATTGTGAGAGGGATGTCTGACTGCTTGTTTAGGCCTGATGGGGTCAGACATCCCCCAAGGGGTCCTTGTTGGGAGAGGGTGCAGGCTGGGCTGAGGGGACCCCCCCCATGCATGAATTTCATGCACTGGGCCTCTAATATGCATATAAGCTCTTTGGTTTTCTTCTAAAGTATAGTAGTTTAAAATTATAGTCAAATCTATTAACTTTTCCATTATGCATTTTAAGCATTTTTATACTTTAGTAACAAAGGATTCATAATAATTCCAGATCTAATTCTGATGCCTCACTTTAACTAAAAATTGTCTTCCCTATATATGCAATTCCAATTTTCTAAGCTCAAAACATGTTTCTTTCCCTTTTATATTCTGAACTAGAGGCCCATTGCATGAAGATTCGTGCAATAGGCCTTCCTTTCCCTGGCTGCCAGCACCAGTTTTCCTCTGGCATCCGGGACCCGGGCCGCAATGGAGCCAAGCCTTCAGCCTTCAGGCTTGGTTCCGGCCGCAGCAGAGCCTTCAGTGTTCAGTCTTCAGTCTTCACTCTTTAGTCTTCAGTCTTTGCCCGGACAGAGCCTTCTTTCTTTGCTCTGTGCCTGCATATGCAAATTAACCCACCATTTTGTTGAGGTTAATTTGCATACTCACTCCTGATTGGCTGGTGGGCATCACGGAGGTACGGTCAGTTTGCATCTTTCTCTTTTATTAGTGTAGATGGTTTTATATAAACCCTAGAGGCCTGGTGCACAAAATTCATGCACGGGGGATGTCCCTCAGCCCGGCCTGCATCCTCTCCAATCCAGGACCCCTTGAGTGATGTCTGACTGCCTCTCGCAATCTGGGACTGCTGGCTCCTAACCACTCACCTGCCTTCCTGCCTGATTGCCTCTAACCAACTCTGCCTGCCTGCCTGATCGCCCCTAACTGCTCCCCTGCTGGCCTGATTGCCCCTAACCGCCTATGCCTCACCCTGCACTCAGGACCCAGGATTCCCTCCTCTGGCTGGTCGCAGGCACCTGGGACCCGGGCTGGCTTCACCTGGGCCAGCCGCAGCCGCAGGGGACCGTGGGCAGGCAGCTTTTCCTAGGCCGCAGCCACAGGTGCCCGGGACCTCAGGGTGGGTGGCTTGTCCCTCTCCCGGGCCGCAGGCCCAGGCACAGCCACTGGCACCCAGGACCATGGGGCATGCGGCTTGTCCCTCTCCTGGGGTGCAGGTGCAGGTGCAGCTGCTGGTGCCCAGGACCAAAGGGGGGGCAACTTGATCCTCTCCCGGGCCGCAGTCTGGCTGGTCCCTATTCCTCTCTCCCCAGTGTTGAGTGTCTGAGCAGTTATGGTGTGATGGCGTGAGGGCATGATGATGTGAGGGCGTGACAACCATTTGCATATTAGTTCTTTATTATATAGGCTATTTTCCTATTTTCCCCAAACCAACAAAGTAGTTCATAGCATTTAGTAAAGAGGAATATAAGCATATATAAAATATAAAAGTTTCAGGACTGCAAGTAGGAGAATGTTTCTTGAACAGCCTTGTAAATTGAACTCTTAGGGGCAAAAAGAAAATAATGATTTAAAAAGAAGAAGGAGAAAAGGGAAGAGAAAAGGGAGGGTAGGAGGAGAGGGAGAAAATTCTGCCTTGAGTTATAATATTTGTGGCTTTATAGCCAAAAGCAGAAGAGAAAATGAATCAGGGCATTACTGACCATGCCCAGGCCTCCACAACAGTTACTTAGGGCTGATATTGGCTGTTTTGGCCTGCCCAGGTGCCCCTGCAAGAGATTTCCATTGCTTTAAAAAAGAAAAAAAAAAAGATCTACACAAATGGACATAGCAAAAATTAAAATATAAAGGTAAGCAAGAAATATAACACCAGAAGAAAAGATCAAAACCATACAGGCCATTCACATGAGGTGATAGTGCCCAAGGGCAGTGGTCAGCAAACTCATTAGTCAACAGAGCCAAATATCAACAGTACAATGATTGAAATTTCTTTTGAGAGCCGAAAACCGAATTCTGCACATGGGCCACGAAGTTTCAATCACACTGTACGTGCCCGCCCGCACGTGGTATTTTGTGGAAGAGCCACACTCAAGGGGCCAAAGAGCCGCATGTGGTTTGCGAGTCGCAGTTTGCCGACCACTGCTCACGGGTGTGTCTGCAGAGGTTTTAATTCACAAAACATGTGAAGAGGGCATCCAGTTAGCTTAAGGGTCTGTCCACATAACAAATTCTGGTGTTGTCCTAGCCTTTGGAGATTGGCCTAGGCCTAGCCTTTTGAAGGCCATAAGCAACCATATAGGATTGCTTTAATGTTTCTGGTCCATTGGCATGCTTCCATTTAAATTTGTAACAAGTGCCCACTATGTGCCAAGCATTGAGCACTGCAGACACATAAAGAACAGACAAAGTGTTGGAACTGTAAACACCACCTGATAGTGGAGCATGGAGTCTTTTAAACACCAAGGGCTCTCTTTTGCTTTTTATTTCATGGACTTCACATTTGAAAATGTTGGTTTATGAAACAAATTGCTTTAAGTGATAATATGTTCTCTCATTTTAAATCAAATTTAGGGCTCTAATGAGGTCAGGATGACCAGGACTTTTTGCCACAGGTCATGAATGTTTAGTCACATAAATTTAAAATAATGATTTTAAAAGCTCAGAATCTAGTTAGCAAGAATGCATAGTTGAAATAGAAAGTTACCAGATGGTGCACATTGGTAATAACACCCATATATGAGCCACAACATGAATTTAAAAGTTAATTTTAGCCTGGCTGGATAGCTCAGTTGATTAGAGCATCATCCCATGTGCCAAGGTTGTGGGTTTGATCCCCAGTCAGGGCACATACAGGAATGTCACATGCCACAGGTGCTAGAATTTCTATTTATGGCTCCAGCTACCAACCAGATCATAATAGAACAGATCTTGCCAAACAAAGTTAAAATTTTTCCAGCTACCAGAAAGAAACTAGGTATTTTAGTTATTTAGTCAGTCTTAGAGCAAATGTAAGCATTTAATTTGATTTTTGAAGAACTGAAAAAAAAACTTGTGGGCTCAAGCCATTCTTTTATAGCTTCTCTTGCTACTCTTAAATTTAGATCTCAAGGTATTATTAACCTATGAAAATTATGCATTCACTAGTCTGCTTTCTCACTTCATGCTCCAATGGGTACTAGCTAGTTCCTGGCATATTAAAAAAAAACAAACATGTAATAACTGCTCAATAAATATTGGCCTGAATTGCTATCGATCCTGTAACTATTTGTGTGAACTCTTGCTATTCACTGAACTAATCCAAAATCTCATTTTACTGATGAGGAAACTAAGTTTCATAAATAACAAATAATCAGACTCTATGTCTCTTAGATTGGTGACTCCCTTACCATCCTGGTATCTGATATTGTGGTATAAGCAAGCTGTTCCATTGTGACTAAAGTCTGGAAAGTTTCTGTCAATGTACAATGTCAGGGGAAAACAGACAAGTGGGTGAATCGTGAGAAAGATGGCAAATAACCAGTTCTCTTATTAACATTAAATTAAAATTTTAAAATACTAATGCTACAATTCTATCAAGATTATCTATTGCATCAGAAAAAAGGAACAATGAACTCTCAAAAGTGAAGTTATAGTAAAGTATAGCTTGAGGGATCATGGAGTCTGAAAGATAATTAAAAATATTAGAAATCTTGCCTGGCTGGTGTGGCTCAGTTGGTTGAGCATCATCCTATGCACCAAGATATCTCTGGTTGGATTCCTGGTTAGCACAAATGCCAGGGTTGCAGGCTTGACCCTCAGTAAAGAGTATGCAGGAGGCAGCTGAACAATGTTTCTCTCTCATTTATGTTTCTATCGCTCTCTCTCCCTTTCTCTCTCTCTGAGAAAATCAATAAAAACATATTTAGCCCAGGTGGTGTGGTTCAATGGTTGAATGTTGACCTATGAACCAGGAGGTCATGGTTCAATTCCTGGTCAGGGCACATGCCCAGGTTGCAGACTCCATCCCCAATGTGGGGCGTGCTGGAAGCACCCAATCAATGATTCTCTCTTGTCATTGATGTTTCTATCTCTCTCTCACTCTCCCTTGCTCTCTGAAATCAATAAAAATATATTTAAAAAATTACAAATCTTATACCACTTGCTTTCAGGATAAGAGTGAAACTTCTTGAGTTAAATTGGGGATTAGAATAATTCTGAAAGGTTGCATAATAGAAACAGAAACAAAATAATTGTAGTAACTATTCCCCCCAAACCCCACCCCAGGATTAAAATAAAAACAATTAAAGAAAAGTGCAGCACCAGGCCATAAATTAAAAAGAAAACAAAAGACTCCAACCACCTTTCCCATTAAAGTTTAGATTTTAACTATTTTAATTAATTTAAATAGGAATGGTATTTTCTAATGCAGTAAAAGACAAATGCTGAATTACTTTAGAGAATGCCAAAATCTTTGTGAGCTTAAAACCACATTTTAGAAACATGGTGACTAATAGTCTATAAACGGCCAGTAAAGTAGAAAACTTTATTTGTTCTCACAAAGCACATTTTCACATCCTCCCAGCAAGGAAGAAAGCAAGATACTGGACAATGTAAACACTACTGGGGTGGGATGAGGGCATGTGCTGGGGGTAAGGGAGCCTGGGGGAAGGTCAATGGGGGAAAAAGAAGATATATGTACTACTATTTGTAATACTTTAAACAATAAAGTAAAAATTAAAAAAAGATGATATTGAAGGACTATAAGGTAAGCCACTTGGAGGGAGCTGCAGGATAGTAATTTCTCTTGCTATTAAGATTGCAACCTTCTAAAAGTATATAAAATCAGATCAAACACATTAATTGGGTCTCTGATGATTGATTCTCCCAAAGCAAGCAAGCAAGGTTTGGTTTGATCTCTGATTCAGAAAGTCCCTATATTCTCAGTTGTGTAAGAGCAGAAGTATCATTCTCCATATGGTTTATACTAAGATCAGCTTTACAAATGTTCTTTGGTTTTGGTAAGAAAGAAGTTAAAGTAGTGCCCACCTTCAAGGACCCAAACTTTAGAAACTGTTGTTCTTCAATATATAGATTTAGAGATTCAACCCAGATGCAGATGTATAGACAGAAGACTGGTTCCCAGTGGCATGAAAACCTTCACTCATGTAGATTTTCCCCACTCAAGAATAGCTGGTAGGGAGGCTAAAGTGTTATGAATGGTGCTAAAGAATAGAAATGATTACAGAATTCCACACAGGCACTAACAGCCTACCTGAGCTCATACAAAAAAAGGAACATTCATGCATTCAAAGGGGCCCACCTGTACCTTTGGAGAATCTTGAACAAGGCACAGGTGAAGTCCGACAAGTGTCTAGATAGCCTTAGTGACACACTGCTTGCTGGCTAGGGAATATTCTTTAAACAAAGAATGTTTTACTCCTTAAACTCTTTTTAAAACCAGTCAGGATAAAAACATTCACAGGCAGAGGCCTCTCAACTAATCTCTACTCTAAATTCAGTTGTTCTGAACTGTTAAGGAGATGGTAAGTTCATCTAGAAGGATCCATTATAAGCAATAGATGTTCTGTGGCTTCTTCCCTAACCTGATTTGAAAGACAAGCTTCCTCTTACCTTTAAAAAGGTACAAAGCTTCCAAAGGGACCCTATTCTCTGTGGCTATATGCAAAAAAGTCAGAAAGCACATTCAGTGTTAAAGACTTTCTCATATGGCACAAGGTCAATAGGCAAAAGAGAAAACTTGCAATTCTGGCTCTCTCCTTCTCCAACAAGTGGCTTTTACATACTCTGACTTGGAAGGAACCCTCTGAGAATATCAATGTTATCAATGGTTTCCAAATCAACTCTCTCCTCGATTCGTGAATATCCTCTTTTCCTGTTTCAATAAGTGTCTGTTCAGCTTCCCCTTGAGTACATCCATTGTCGGGTTTCACCACCTTCTGTCTTATGGTTTTGAAGCTTCAAACATCCTGATTAGCCTCCAGCTTGTCAGCGTGGGTGAGCTAAACAGAGCATTCCTAGTATGAGTGATGACTAGATTTTACTTCCTATAAAAACATAATGATTTGCACACTTCATGGCAGCATTAAGGGAAATCCAAATGTAGGCTCCTTGCAGAGAGGGTCAGTCTGCATCTTCCCAGCTGCATGCTCCAGTAAGAACTGAGGTCAGTCCTCTCATGTCTGTGCCACCTGGATCCAAAGTCACTCCTGACACCACAGTGAAATTACCATCCTGATTGGCTGTGGGGTTTGGAATCAGTGTAACTTCCCTAAGTTGCATATGCAGCATGTCTGGAATAAAAGCACTCAGCTCAAAAACTCTAAACCATAGTTTTAAAATAAAATGAAGTATGTAACCAACTGACTGAAAGCAAATGCATCCTTTGGAGTGGCTTAGCAAAGAGTAAAGTCCCAGAAACTGAGATTTTTAAAGACTTTCTAAAAATATAGCCACATGTGTTTAAAAACTGCACCTAGACTAGCCCACCACAACTTTCAGAACACCCAGCTGAGTGCTCCAGATGGTGCATGTGTTCCTGCTTGGCGTGGCTGCTCACTGTGAAACTAGCACAAACCAGCGCTGGAGGCACAAAGTCAAACCTTTGCATAACATGTTCAGGTGTCTTTATGGCACTGGGATCTTCTGTACTAACCTCTCAATGGTCACCCCTCAGATCTGCTGTTTTGATAGCATGACTGATTTTCTTCTCCAAGTACTTCCCTTTTTCCTAATAGTCAAATAAATGTTAAGTTCCCCCTACATTAACAGTTAAGAGTTATAGGGATCCAGTGTGTTGGGTGGCTTTGCTCTAGGAGATTGCCTGGTAACCCAGTATCTAATGGTGGGGCAAAGGTGTAATGACCACCATAAGGAGATGGTATCTTAAGACCGACAAATGAAGCAGGCAACTCTGCAGAATATAACAATTTATTATACAGTAATTTGCTTACAGGAAGATTGGGTCAGAGCAGAAGAGATGACCCAGCAATTCTGTGCAGATTATTTTCCACTAACAGACTCTTGTTATAGTACTTTGTCTTTTATAACTCAGATACTAATAATTGGGGGGGACAAAGAATGCAGTAGCACCAAGGGCCATACCATGATTGCTTATATTCAATACTATCATCAGTTTTATATTTATCTTGGTTGTCATGACATCCTGTCCATCACTATAAAAATATTTATGGCTAGGGGGAAATAAGAGATCAACTGAAGGACTTATATGCATGTATATAAGAGTAAGCAACGGATACAAAACATTGGGGGGTGAGGGCATGTATGGGAGTGGGGTGGGGGTGGGGTAAATGGTAAGATATGTACACATATAATACCTTAATAAAAATTTGAAAAAAAAAAAAAAATATTTATGGCTACATTTTAAGGAAAACAGGCAATCATCAACTAGAAAACTTAGATATGCTCCATAAGGACAGTGAGGTTGGGACACAGAGATGGAGTTGGTTTTGTTTGCATCTATACGCCCAGGTTCCCTGGTGTAGTCTCAGAGTTTCGGTCATGGGAAAAAGGAGAAAAATAGGAAGGCCTCTAGACACTGAGCAAGAAAAGATGTTTTGTGCCTTGTTCTACAAGATCTTCATTTCCTGAAACTGATTTTGGTCTTTCCTTATTCCCACATGTTAATTGCTCTGATTATTGCCAGTTGCTAGTTGCACCTCTGGTCTCTCTCAACCCACTAGATGCCAGTAACACCTCCCTAATGTGATGATCAAAAATGTCTCCACACATTGCCTAAGTCCCCAGGGGGACATGTTGCCCCTGGTTGAGAATCACTACTGGATCTCTTTGTTACACCCTCAATGTTTCCTCAGAGTCCTCAATTAATTCTTTTTTATATGTTTTAATTAACTTCAGAGAGAGTAAGGGAGATGGAGAGATAGACATATCTATGAGAGAGCAACATTGATTGTCTTCCCCCTGAATGCTCCCTACTGGGGGTCAAGCCTGAAACCCAGGCATGTGCATGGGCCAGTGCTCAACCACCTGAGCCACACTGGCCTGGTTCAATTAATTCTTAAATTCTTCCTTGAGGGTGTTAATGAGCCATCACCAATGCATTTTACACATTCTTTCTGTAGGTTTGGCTAATATGAATTGATAGTTTTGGGGTTTAACCATCCATTGCAGTGTGGATGATGTGACTGGCAATGTTGAAGGTCATCCCTTCCATAACTTTCCAATTGCCTGTTAAAAGCAGATTAACATTCATTGTTTTACCCAACTCTGAGAACATGGGAACATGAGGCCTTGAAATGCTGGTGATCTCTGAGTTGAGAATCTGCAGGATGGTGGAGGGCATGAAGGCATGGTATAGAGAAAGAGGACTTTCAAGTCATGCTGTGCAAATATGAGTGTTGCAAAAAGGCCAGGAACATTGTCTGCAAACAGGTACCACTTGACCTCTGCAGTAAGGCTAGCCAACATAGTTTAGTTGAACGCAAGTAACCAGGCAGGATATTTCTGTTCTTACCAATTGAGACTGGGAGTTTACAACCTTATTTATTAAGCCTGTTGGCACTGCTTCAAAACAACACAATTATGTATCCTTTAGCTGCATTGAAGTCAGTATCTTGTCTTTCTGAAAGTCTAAAATACAATTGTAATTGTTTTCCCCATAAAAGCCTAACCTCCCCAGAGTTAAAACTTATCCCTGAGGGGAGCCTTCTTGTTGTTTTTTTTCCCAGCTGTGATTGTCCTTAGCTATTTGCTCAGGATCTGCTGCCACTTCATCAGCTGAGGCAACCTCACCAACAATCTTCATCTTTTTCAAAGTGAAGCAGTTAATAAAATGGTGAAACTCCCCTTCGTTGGCTCTGAACACCTCATCAAAAACCTTTGTGTCTTCAGTGGGAGGTTTGAACAAATCATACATGCTGAGGGCCTCTCTCTTAATGTGTCACTGTTGATTGATGCATATGTGTACCACATCATCCAGCCCAAAGATGATGCCTCCTCAGTCTTCACCAAAGTCCAACCAGGCCAAAAGACTGAATATACAAATGGACAATGGCTGGACCATGTAGAAAAATAGAACCCTTTTCTACAATAACCAGCCAGGAAGCCAGCCTGCTCTAGGACGGACTTTCTGGAAGCCAGACTATTATCTCTAGTAACTATCCAGGAAGCTAAACAATAACCCCTATAACAATCAGCCTAAAATGGTCAAGACTTGATTAATAATTGACAATGTGCATAATTTTTGTCCCTTTTTCCAACTTAGGATCAACCAGAGAAAATCAAATATAAACCTTAACTAGCCACATACTTAGCACACCTCCAGCATTCCCATGACAACAATCAGGGCACAACTGACATGTTGTAGGAAATAGGCTTATCTTATCAACTAGAGTTATAAAAACATCCCCAGTGTCACATTCTGGGTCTATGCTCCGTGCGGGGAATCATACTGGTAGGCATGACAGTGTACATCATCTAAATTTTTATTTCTTTCTCTCTCTTTTTTTCCAAAGTGGTATGTTAATTTCCTGTGATTACCAAAACAAATAACTACAAACTTGTTTACTTAAAATGACCAAATTTATTCACCTACAATTCTAGAGGTCAGAAGTCTGATATTAAGGTGTTCAGGGCCACAGTTTAATATCTGTTACCTCCACCCTTGTCCAAGCATCACCCTTTCTCACCTAGGTTCACCATTCTGAAGTCTTTCATCCACATAGCAGCCAGAGTCTTTTAGACTCATAAATCATATCATATCCAAGGCCTTTGCTTAAACCCCTTCCATAACTTTCCATATTGCTTAGAGCAAAATCTAAACCCCTTGCTTGGTCTTCCCAATCTTGACTTGATCTGCCCCCTATCTCTCTCTTTCCTCTAATCTGCCCATGGTTGGCTCCTTCTTGTATTCAGAGCTCATTTCAATGTCCTCTACTCCAAGAGATCTTCTGTGACCACCAATACAGAGATACAAGTCATTCAGCCACTCACTGTCACATTAACCTTTTAATTTTTGGCAAAGCACTTACAAAATTAACGCTTGTTTTTGTTTTTACTTTTTAAGACTCATTTCCTCTACTAGAGTATACACTCCATGAAAGCAGGTGCCCTGTCTTCTTATTTATTTATTACAGTATCCTGGCAACTAAACATCATGGATTTTGGCAAATATTTCCAAAGTGAATGAATTTAAGCTGAGCAGGGAAGTATGAGCAGAAGTTAAACAGGTGAAGTGGTAGTAGGTGGGAAGGAATTGCTCCTTATACAGGGAAATTCATCGTCTAATGCCCAGAGCAGGAGGATACTTAGCTCATGTAAGAAACTAAAATAATGTCTTCAAAGGAAAGAAGAAAGAGGAGCAGATATTGACAGGAGAGAATGACTTAGGATATAATGTGGAGATAGAGTCTACAAAGTTTAAGGATGAAATGGTTAGAGTTGGAAGTGGATAGGACAATCCCAGCTTACATGATACTTGTCAGGTGTACTTCTGAGTCCTGCTGAGTGGTCTGTACAATGCTTCATATGTTGAAGGCAAGAGAGACCAAAAGTTTGCCAAAGCCTATGGTCTTCTTTTTATTTTTCTAATTTTTATTTTTATTGATTGATTTGAGAGAGAGAGAGAGAGAAACATTGATTTGTTGTTCCACTTATTCATTGGTTGCTTCTTATATGTGTCCTGACCAGGGATCAAACCTATAAACTTGGAGTATCAGGATGGTGCTCAAATCAACTGAGCTTCCTGGCCAGGGTTCCTGCTCTTAAAAAATGCAGAATCCTTGTCATTCCCTTAATCTACTAAATTCAAATCACTGGAAGTAGGGACTAGGGCATTAAAAAATCCCCATGCGATACTGATGACGTGGGACTACAGACCAGAAACTTTTTGCCATTCTCTGAATTACAGTTAAAATTACTGAAGGAAATCCAGAGCCTCAGAGTTTGAAATAATTGTGCAATGTGGAATTTGGAATGAAGTATTAAACTAACAGTATGAGGAGATAAATTAGCAAGACAATCAGTTTTTTAAAAAGCAACAAATATCTGTACTACTTAGATTTGGTCCCAACTCAAATATTCAAAAATAACCAACTATCATGCTGAGATCCACCTCAAAGCAACTTTGGAAGAAGAATGAGAGTTCACATTTATTAACAACTCATGACCACATGGTTTTCATTAGCTACAAGATGGAAAGGATCTGAAAGATTAGGTAAGAAATAAGAAATTACTCAAGAACCGAAACCTAGAAAATGGGTATGGATTTCTCCTAGAGAAAACGAAAGGAAATAAAGAAACCAATAAAAAAGAGCATAGAAATGTGAATTGAAATAAAAATTGATAATGCTCTCCTTGTGTGAGGCTACTTTATGCCTGACTTTATCCCACTTAGGTGGAAACAAGGATAAGTGAACACCTTTGGTCCAGTGGGTCTAGTTCAGGAATTGGTGGTTCGGACTCAGGCTGTCTGGAAGAGGGCTCACTAGGAAAGGTGAAGGTGTGGGTTTTTGGGCAGCAAGCACACAATTATGACAGTTGAGAAGGCTGAGTGTGTCCTTCAGAAACAGGAAGGTTTTGTTCTGAATTTTTCTGTGTCCCCTTAATAAGATTATGACTAGTCAGAGTTTAGATGACAATGGGGTCCACTCTTCTCCCATTAAAAGAAAGCTACAGGTTCTGTGCTGTCCAATAGTTTGGGCCACTTTGCTCTGGAAGTTCAGGAGCACCCCGTGCTGATATGGTTCACAGACCAGCAGCCTTATTATCACCTGCAGAACTGCAGGCCCCACGCCAGATGACATACTAAATCAGAATGTGCATTTAACCAACATTCCTGGTTTATATTCACATGAAAGCTCTAGAAGAGAAGAAATGCTGTAGAACAATGAAGGGACACTATTAGATCAGTGATTTTATCTAAGGGAACATGTGAAAAACACAGATTCCTTGGCCCAAAGAGTTTACTTCCATAGGCCTGGCACCTGCATCTTAGACAATCACCTCACCTAATTATGATTCTCACACTCAAAGGATAATTTAAGAAACAGGGTAATAGCAGGTAAATAAATAGAAACTAGTCACTCTAGAAAGGATTATGTAACAGACATAGTCTGGTATCTGATTTAGAAAGCAATATTTTATGGTAGTGTTTCTAGATTTTTCTGATCATAAGATTCACTTGAGTGTTATTGTTAAACATTCAATTTCCCTAATGCTTGTCTAGTGTTTTGATGCTGTGGGTCTGGGAATATATATAGTTTCATAAGTTCCCTGGTGGTTCTTACAATTAAAGAGGTTTAGGAGAACTGTTTTACTGGAAGGCACAGAGCTCACAAAATAATCTATGATACAGTTAAAAATGGCATTGCACAAGGTGGGCCACCTCATCACCTGGTCAGTTAAAGCAGAAAAACCAGGTTCTTTTGGGGAAGGGGATCATGTACAAAAGAAATTGTCAGAAAGTCACATACCAGATGTTCTGTGGACATGAAGCCTGATTGGAAACAGGGATTGTTCACCAGGAGGGGGTACCTGTGTTGGAAGTCAAGTCAGCTGAGGCTCATCCTGAGAAAGGAACCTGAGTCCACACTGGGTAAATGAGACTTTGTGATCATTGCTTTCTTGTCTTGAGGTAAAGGCACAACTTTGAAAGATAATTCTCCAAACAAAGTTACCTTTGAGACTGCACTTTCATCTCAAGGAGGAAAAAATAGTAATTTGATAGAGAACTAAGAGGAAAAACCCTAACAATAAGACCAGGAATAAAGGTTCAGACTCCAGTGCAGAAGAAAGTAATCAGAATGTCATGATAAATGACAAGCTGAAGTTTCATGGTTATAAAGGTGTTACTGTAAATAGCTATATATTAAAGGAGGGAAGCAAAGGGAATCAGACATTGTGAGCCTAATAGGACAGGGAGCTGAATCGGACACTGAGCCTGCTTGCCTCACCAGGAAGCTAAAGCCTCACACACACTCTGGAGGACTGCTGCAGAGGAGACTTAACCCCCATAGTAGATAGGAAATCTTCCCAGGAACACTTCCTGCCCTCAGGTATTGATGTAAGAGAGCAGGGGATGGTAAGTACAAATGCAACAGAAGTCAGAATGGCGCAGAGGGAGGTGCTTGACCATATAGGTCAATCAGTGGGCCTGGGGGAAAAATGGATAGGTTGGGGTGGACCTGCAAAAGCTTGGAAAGTTGACTGGGTATTTTGAAAAAAGTGCCTGGTCATAGAAGAACAAAGAAGACCTCTCTCTCTCCTTCTCCCTCTCCCTGTCTCTCTCCCTGTCCCTGTCCTTCTCCCTCTTTCTTTCCCTCCCCCTTCCCTCTCCCTCACTCCCCCATTCCTTCATGCACTCTCTCACTCTATGACCCCTGTTCATCCACTTCCTTTGCATGTTCTCTCTGTGGTAGCCATGGGCGTCTAGCAGCCAGACATGGGGGCCCACAGCAGGCCACATGGGCTCCAAAGGACTAAGCTTTAATATGAAGTAGAAACTCTGGACACTGGCCTTTGTTTTGGCCTTGACGAAGACAAGATTGGACATTTCTATGGCGGAACTGACAAAATTGGGCCTAGGGGGCAGCTTCCATTGGAATAAATCTTACTACACCATAATCTCTCAATTTATTGTGTATTTCCTTGGAATGCTTTCCTCTGATCTTGTGGAAGAATCTGATTTCCATGGGCAACAAAGGGGTCAAGTGATACTTAAGAATAATAATATAAATCTACTTCTGAGAAAAGTCTCAATGGGATAAAGTTTAATTTAGAGGTTTTACCTTTAAGGAATAGGGACAATCACAGGGGTTAATAAAACTCAGCTGTTTCACACCATTGTGTATGTATGGCAGAGCAAAAGGGAAAAAAAGGGAAATTAGGAATTAAGTTAAACATTCTCTGCCTTCAAATTCATATTTTTATATACAATTCATACTGCTGGTTTTTCACCCCATATCCTCAAATTAAAATAATCAGAGCCTTAAAATGCAAATGTAATGATTCTATGGTCTGAAGAAATAAAACTTTGGAAATATTTTATTATTTCTTTTCCATCTTAAATAATTATTATGGAGACAGTAAAATGTGGTATGTACATAAAATAATAACACCACCTAAAAGAGGAATTAAAATTGTAGTGGAAGTTCCCTTAGACATAGGGATAGCTACTAGGTAATAAATGAGGAATGAGATTCTAAAGAAAAGTTTTATTTCCTTCCATGGAGATCTCAAAAGTATGGCAGCCAATCATGTTTTTCTGCAATCCTATATAATAAAGAGGTGATATGCAAATTGACTGTCACACCCTCACATTATGGCTGCCTACAACCATGCTGGCAGGGGGGTTAGTGAGGGATGACCAAATGACTTAACAAGCAGGCTGCATGGGGTGACCAGGCCGGCAGGGGAGTTAGTGAGGGATGACCAAATGACTGAACAGCAGGCTTCATGGGGCAACCAGGCTGGTGGTAGGGCTGTGAGGAGCGACCAGGCTGGCAGAGGGGGCAGTTGGGGGCAATTAGGCTGGCAGGGGGGACAGTGAGGGGCGACTAGGCCAGCAGGGGAGGCAGAAAACTCATTTATTAATCACCAAATAAATGGGTGACCAGACATGCAGGAGGGTGAGCGATTAGGAGCCAGCAGTCCAGGATTGTGAGAGGGATGTCCGACTGCCGGTTTAGGCCCAATCCCCGGGATCAGGCCTAAACCAGCAGTCAGACATCCCCCAAGGGGTCCTGGATTGGAGAGGGTGCAGGCTGGGCTGAGGGGGCCTCCCCCGACCCATGCACAAATTTTGTGCACCGGGCCTCTAGTAGTTTACATAATGACTTGGATATCACACAAGTACCTGTCCTGAAGAAACAAAAGATGTTAGCAAAAGTCCCCCATTGGTGCCATACATCAATCCTTCTTTAATAAAAGAATCCTAAAGAGTACTATCAGGGTGATACACTGGAAAATTAAATTAAGTGCTGCATATAAATGAGTTTTCTGCAGCATGAGAGAATACAGGAAACAGGGATGAAATAAATTATTTCCTTTTTTTAAATAACTCAGGACATGAACCCAACAATTCTCACATTAGGACTATTTTTAAAGTCTGTCAATAGTTTTGGAGACTGTCCCACTGCAACAAAGAAAAGCACAAGTGAGGTTATTTCATTTAAATATTAATTAGGGTAAAAAAAATTATAACCCAGACACAAAGTTTCACATTTGATATAAGTAAGAGATACATTTCTAGACATTACACTTTCCAGAATCATTAATATATTATAAAGTTATCCTGGGTCACTCCCCCGTCAGTCCTCCTGCAATCTTTGCTGAAAAGGCAATTGTGCTTTAAACTGGATGGGGACTTTTCTAAACATTAGCTTGCAATACAATAGAAAAGAAATGTTTTGAGTTGCATATATTTTGACAAAGTGAGTGCTCATCTCAGTAGTTAAGTCCTGCTATCTACAGTTGGCAAACACTTATGTGACAGACTTGTCAAACACAGCTAGTGATGCCACATGTCAAAGGCTTGAGGGAAATTACAGGTTTCCCAAGTGCCACAGGTGACATTGAGTGGGCAAGAAGATGAGGCGAAACTTGTAAATGGCTGAAACAATTTGAAATGAGCATTCCTGGTGAATCTCCCAGCTGTTGCTGGATGGGTACTCTTAAGTAGCTCAGATGGGCATTTGAGTTCAGGGTGAAACAGTCAAAAGAAAACCAGACAAAATATTTGCCTTCATTTCTTAACTTGTGGTCACTGGATTTCTGGCTGCATGATCTGAGCTGCTAATAAATCATAAAGGTAGCTGTGAAAATGAATAAGCAAAAACCTCATTTGAAATGGAGTCGGATGTGCACCCCTATGTTCATAGAAGCGTTATTTACAATAGCCAAGATCTGGAAGTAACCCAAGTGTCTTATCAGTAGATGAGTGGATAAAAAAGCTGTGGTACATTTGCACAATGGACTACTACTCAGCTATAAAAGAGAGGGAAATCTTACCTTTTGTGACAGCATGGATGGACCTGGAGAGTATTTTTTCTAAGTGAAATAAGCCAGTCAGAGAAAGACATGTGATTTCACTTATATGTGGGATCAATGAACAAAATAAACTAACAAAGTTGAGACAGACTCAGGGATAAAGAGAACAGACTGACAGTTGTCACAGGGGAGGGGGTAGGGAACTGAGTGAGATGGTAAAAGAATTAAGCAAAGAAAACCAAAACAAAACTCAGACACACACAACAGTATGGTGATTACCAGAGAGAAAGGGGATGAGGGGAAGTAGACGAGGGTAAAGGGGACAATAAATGGTGATAAACACAGAAAACAATATACAAATGATGTACTGTAGAATTGTATACTTGAAACCTATATAATTTTATTAACCAATGTCACCACAATAAATTCAATTAAATAAGTGAATGAATTCATGAATTAATGAATAAAATGGATTCAGGAAACTAGAATAGAGAACTCTCATTCAGGTGTCAATCAGAGCACACTACTGACTCCAACAGGAAGAGACAACACCTTGCATCTCAGATAGGAAGTGATACTACTTTACTACCTCAGGGAGAGGAAGAAAGATTCCTCCTTGCCCAGTAACAGCTTTGCCAATGGCAGACTGCGGTAACTCAGCCAATGAAAAGTCACTTTAGTTCAAACTCTCAGTTTTCTCCAGTGAATACTTCATTTGCAACAGCTCCTTCCCAAGTCCATAAAAGAGAGTTCCTCCCCTTTGTTTTTCTGGACTTGCATGTGGTTCTTGGGATTAGACTACATATCTCTACTTGCAGTCCTTTGTTGTTACCCCCCCAAAAAAAAAACCATTTTGTTGGAGAAATATTTGGCTATTTGTTTAGGGCCAACAATGCTGTATTAGCCTTCTCAACCCTCTCACTTCACTTTGCTTCAAATAAGTCAATTTTTAGGAGGAAATACTGGGTGATGAAGAATAATAGGGAAATGCGAATTTGGGGACAGGCCATTATTATCATTTTTAAAACAAAATTCCCAGTTTCTTAATCTCTGAAAACCTGAGGAAGATTACTATCTAGGAACTGATCTCATGAGAATAATTTGATCATGTGTGTCTTATACCAACGTTATTTGTTAAGGGAAGAATTATATCATTACACATAGAAGCCTTTTCAGTATGTCCACACATATAGGGAATGTGAAATTATGAATGACAAAGATTTCTTGGATCAAACACATTTCTTTTTTTTAATATATTGTTATTGATTTCATAGAGGAAGGAAGAGGGAGAGAGAGAAAGAAACATCAATGATGAGAGAAAATCATCTATTGGCTGTCTCCTGCACACCCCCTACTGGGGATCAAGCCTGCAACCTGGGCATATGTCCTGATTGGGAATTGAATCATGACCTCCTGGTTCATAACTTGACACTCAACCAATGAGTCACACCAGCTGGGCAAACAAATTTCTGTACAAATTCTGCTTTCTAAGTTCTTTCACATTCATGAAATGTAAGGGAGACATTTTAAGGTGAGTTGATATTTCGGGTAAAACTTTATATCTTACTCTGAAAACTTAAGATTTTCTTTCCTCACTTTTGCCAAAAAAGTGTAATATTTATTATCCTATTTCTCATGTTTTCTTCTTACTTGACTTTCCTTTTAATGAGAAGTATCCTTCACATCAACTACCTAGTAAAATCATTGGTTGTATAGTTTAATTTTAAAGTATTCTCTTCATGAGCCATTTATCTATTTTCCTTTCTAGTCCAAATGGCAGACATTAAATTACATCTCTGGGTAGATGTGATTAATCATTTGTTCCAAAGTGCAGAAAAGAAGAAAAAGGTTAAAAGCATTTAAAGCCTCTTTGCATTTCCTTTTTATTAGAAAAAAGCAAACAGTGGGTTGAAAACTTGATTTATTTCCCTTAACCCTGTTTGAAGATCACCTTTAAAACAAGGGGTCAAATGTAGCTTGAAATGAATTCCCTGTGCAGTACTTACATAAGTCCCTGGGTTAAAGTATTTGAAAGCTAATAAATATTGGAGTCATATGAAGGCAGCCATCTAATATGACAGTATACAGGATTTGGGAATGATTGTGGTCTTTCAATGAAAGGGTCCAGCTAGAAGGGAGATGTTATGGTTGACTTGTGGGGAATCTGCCTAAAATCATAATATTCGATTTCCATTTGGTCCTTTGCCATCAAACAAATGAGTCATTACTGTAATCCACAAGGTAGTTATCCCTGGTAAAGTAATTCACTAAATGATTTCAGTAGATCACTTGCTTTTTGTGGCTACACTTGTCATCTATATATTTATAAAAAGCCAGTGACCGGAACACCGGAACGACCAGACGACCAGTCGCTATGATGCCCACTGCGGCCAGCGAACCAGCCTGATTGTGGGGTGGGGCTGGCCAGCCAAACTCCTGAAGCCCCTCCCCCCAGCTAGCCCCACCCCTGATGGGTCCCACCACCCCAATCGGCTCCCAGCCCCTCCCCTGGCCTGCCCTGCCCCTGATCTCCACTCCCTACATGAATAGGGGGTGGGGCCTGCTGGCCAACCTCTTACAGCCCCTTCTCCCACCCCACCCCACTTCAGATTGCCCCCCCCAATCAGGGGCAGGGCCAGCTGGCCAACTACCTGAGGCCCCTCCCCCCAGCTGGTCCCATCCCTGATGGGCCCCCACCACCCCATTGGCCTGCAGCCCCTCCCCCAAGCCAGCTCCATCCCCAATTGGCCCCCCACTCCAATCAGGGGTGGGGCTGGCCAGCCAACCTCTCACAGCCCCTTCCCCAGCTGCTGACCCCCGATCGGACCCCCCCACCCCATTCGCAGGCGGGGCTTGCCAACCAATCACCCTCGGCCTCTCCCTGCAGCTGGCCCGACCCTGATTGGGCCCTGATCAGGGCAGGCCCTCTGGCCAACCTCCCGCCATCTCCTCCTCCCGATAGGCCTGGCCCCGATCTGTCCCTTTTGGGGCCTGGCCGGCTGGACCCCACCTGTGCATGAATTCATGCACGGGGCCTCTAGTCTTCAAATATTTACCCAAGAAATTGCAATGTTAAGCTAAGATAAACTTGTATTTTTATCATCAATTTGGCCCACTAGTTCCAAAACAAAGAGGAAAGTGACAAACCATGTTTAAAGACATTCAATTACAAAGAGAATTTTTTCCTTTCCAAAAATATTAGCAGAAATGTATTTAGATATTTTTTATAAATCTGTTCTTGTTAAAAAAAACAGACAACTAATCTTGTTCTCCTCATCCTTCCTGGAACATCATGTACCTGATAAGCATTAAAGAAACTTAAAACATCATTTAAGCTAAGAGAGAAGATACTGAACACAATGGTATTTTAGCAACTACAGAATTCTAGTGAGGTCTATTGGGCCCCACTTAAAAAACATGTTTACTTGCAAAACATAAACATTTACTGCACCATTTTCCACGTTTTCTTTCACATTAATCTATCACAATTCTTTATAATGGATTTATTATTTTTATAAAGATGACATATATCTGTGGACAAAAAGTAGCCACATCTAACCTGACTAGCTAAGAGAAGGCCTGGATGGCGGCCTTATAAACTCAGATGCTTAAAATAACCACAAAGGATAGTCTACAATTAAAACTTCTTAACCAAAAGCAGTTTATGGTGGGTAATCAATGTCCTAAGCCAGCATTTTCCCTGACAAAAGTCAATCTTTACCCTAACTGAGCCTATTTATTGTCTTTTTGCATCTAAGATAACAAATCTTTGGGATGTTAACATAATTTTCTTTTTTCCACATCCCTAAAGCACAGGCACTGCTCTGTGGAGACCACAAATTTCCTCATTGTTATTGAGTTAATTGTTGACTGTAACAATCCTGTACTCACCTAAGTAAAAGAAGTATGTGTCTATCACTTTATTTTTTTACCATTTTATTTTTTATCCAATCCCAGAGGTTCCCCCACATTGTTTTCTCCAGTTTCCCTATTTTAGAACTAATGAATTTCATGTAACCCACATATGTCTCCTCTTTTAATTGTAATGTATAAAATAAGGTGCAACACTGTAATTCTCTAGAGCATTATCTAAATCCGTTGAGATTTTGCTTCCTAGCAATTATCGACAGTTTGGCTCAAATAAACTCAGAGAAATTCTTCACAGGTTTGAATGCTTATTACATTGACATACCCATTATAAAAATTCAAACAGTACAAAAAGTTAAATTAAAGCAATAAATCATTTCAAATTGGGAGTTAAAAGCTATGCCATGCTGTGCCACACTAGAATTTCCTGTCTTTCTTTTGAAACCACTTTTCAACGTTTATTTATTAAATTTGTTCCTTTTTGTTTGAAAGCAGTTGATGATTTCTTGATTTTTTTATTTTAATTATTTATGTTACAGTTTGTTTATTTTTCTAGGTATATAATGGAAGACATTGTACAATTTGGATTCATTCCCTCATCATTTTTTAATACTACGTGATAATATTATTTTTAAAGAAGAAACTTGGCTTTTGATTCCCTGATTCACCATCCAATTCTCATCTATAACAGTTTTATTTTTATAACAGTTTTATTTTGATTATTGTTTTCTCCCAAGCCTTTCCCTTTCAATTTATGAGGGGAAATGAAGACAAAATGCACTAACAGCCTATCATTGCCATGCAATTAATAATGATATATTTATTTAAAAGTACTGTAATAACCAGTAAGAGAAAGACAAATATAACATGATCTCACTTATATGTGGAATCTAATGAACAAAGTAAAGTGACAAATAAAATAGAACCAGAAACATGGACACATGGAACAGACTGAGGAATCTAAGAGGGACTTGGGGAGGGAGGGCAGGAAGAGATTAACCAAAGAACATATATGCATATATGTATAGCCCATGGACACAGACAATAAGGTAGTGAAAGCCTGGGAGAGGACAGGAACCAGGTGGACGGGGGTGGGGGGGGGTGGGGAGGGGATATCTGTAATACTCTCAACAATAAAGAAAAAACATTTTTAATGTGCTATAAAATAATATTTAATAATATGGAATGTTTATGAGTCAAAAAAGTACATTATAAAACAGAGTATAGTGTGAACATGTATGCAAATAAATGTTTTAAAGAGATATTTCTGAATAAGTTTTAACAATTTTTTTTCTCTAGGTCAAAAGATTGCATATAATTTTTTTCTGCATTTCCAATTTTCTGTATTATACAAATGTTTCTTTTTAAATGGGAAAATGTTCTTAAATTTTATAAAATTAAAAATTTTAGAATGAATACAAATAGTAAAGAAGGACATAAAGTAAAAAATGTCTCTCCTCCACGTCCTTTGACTCTCAGTTCAGCACCCCAAAGGTAATCACTAATAATTTCTTTGGTGTTTCATAAAATGTCAGTGCTTACATAAACACACACAAATATGCATATGTATATGTATGTCTGTATGCATTCTTTTGTATTAAAATTGAATATAATACATACTGTTGACACTTGGATTTTTTTTCCTGCCTAACAATACATAATGGACAAGTTACCATATTGGCCCATTTAGGTTGATCTAGTTCTTATTAGTGACAGTGCAGTATTCCATTAAATGGATATATCATAATTTATTTAGCCAGATCTCAATTGATTGCTTTCACTTTTTATTTCATGACAAATAAACTGCAGTAAGCTTTATAATATGCTTTTGTACACTTGTACAAAACATTTCTAGAAACACAGTTGATGGATCAATGATCAAAGGCAGATGTGCCTTTAAAATTTTTACACATTAGTGCCACTTGATAGTATCCCCATTGTTATCAACTTTGTATGAGAATGTGTTTTTTCATCTTTTCATAACACTTTCTTTACCTGTTCAGTAAAAATGGTATTTCACTGTTATGTTAATATATATTTTTTGTTACTAGAGAATTGAAAACTTTTTTCCCATATGTAAGTCATTGGGACTTTCTCATGAACTGCTTGTCCATTTCGTTCATCCATTTCTCTGTCATTTATCCTTTTCTTTATTAGATGGTAAATATTCTTTGTATATTATGAAATTTAACAGTTTTTAGGACATATGTTTTACAGAATATTTTTATCTTTTTTTCCTGATTTTTAAATGTTATAATGTTTTGCCATTCAGAATTAATTGTTTTGCATTCTGATTGGCAAACATTTTCTTTTATATATGTTCTGGGAATTAATTATTATAAGAAACCCATCCAATATGATATTTAAACAAAAGGCTACCAAGTGTTTTCAAGGAATGTTCTCATTAGGCGGGTGACATTATAGGTTCTGGAAATAATGCACATTACTTCACAGTGGAGTCATGCCTTAAGGAAGTAGCACAAAATGTTAAATTTTATAAACATTTAAAAAAATCATAATGATGTTTACAAAGAGCTAAACTGGATTCTATTTTATTTTTAAAAAATCTTTATTGAGAGTATTACACATGTCCCTCCTTTTTTCCCTATTGCCCCCCTCCACCTGGTTCCCACTCCACCCCAGGCCTTCGCCACCCTATTGTCTGTGTCCATAGATAATGCATATATGCATATAAAATCTTGTTTAATCTCTTCCTTCCCCACCCCATTTTCCTCTGAGATTCATCAGTCTGTTCCATGTTCTATGCCTGTGATTCTATTTTATTCATCAGTTTATTTTGTTCATTAGATTTCTTGTTCATTTATTTTGATTTTAGATTCAATTGTTGATAGATATATGTTTATTGTCATTTTATTGTTCATATTTTTTCTCCTCCTCCGCCTCCTCTTCCTTCTTCTTTAAGAATACTCTTCAACATTTCATGTAATACTGGTTTGATGGTAATAAAACCTTTTAGTTTTTCTTGTTTGTGAAGCTCTTTATCTGACCTTCAATTCTAAATGATAGCTTTGTTGGGTAGAGTAACCTTGGTTGTAGGTCCTTGGTTGTAGTGCTATTCATCACTTTGAATATTTCTTGCCACTCCCTTCTGGCCTGCAAAGTTTCTGTTGAGAAATCAGCTGACAGTTGAATGGGTGCTTTCTTATAAATAACTAACTGCTTTTCTCTTGCTGCTTTTAAGATTCTCTCTTTGTCTTTAACCTTTGGCATTTTAATTATGACGTGTCTTGGTGCAGGCCTTTTTGGGGTCCTCTTGTTTGGGACTCTCTGGGCTTCCTGGTCTTGTATGTCTATTTCTTTCACCAGGTATGGGAAGTTTTCTGTCATTATTTCTTCAGATAGGTTTTCACTATCTTGCTTTCTCTCTTCTCCTCATGGTACCCCCATAATGTGAATGTTGGCATGCTTGGAGTTGTCCCAGAGGCACCTTACATTATCTTTATATTTTTTTATTCTTTTTGCTCTTCTGATTGGGTGTTTTTTGCTTCCTCATATTGCAAATCATTGATTTGATTCTCAGAATGCTCTGCTCTTCTGTTAAATTCCTGTAAATTTTTCTTTATTAAGTTAGTGTATCCTTAATTTCTGATTGTTCTTTGTCATTCTCACTAAGATCCTTGAAAGTATTACTAAGTCCCATATACCTATCATTAAGTCCCTTGAAACTCTCATTAAGACCCTTGAGTAACCTTATAAGCATTGTTTTGAACTCTGTGTCCAGTAATTTGCTTGCTTTCATTTCTTTCATTGGCAACATGTTTCTTTGTCTCCCATTTTGGCTGCTTACATGTGTTGCTTTCTTTGTATTAGATAGAGCTGTTATGTCTCCTGGATTTGGTAGAGTGGCCTTGTGTAGTAAGTGTCCTGTAGGTCCCAATGGCTCAGCCTCCCTAGTCACCTGAGCTTGGCACTATAAGTATGCCCCTGTGTGTGGGCTATGTGCACAGTCTTATAGTTAAGCCTTGATTGCTGTTGTTGTCACTGGGAGGAATTGACCGCTAGGCCAATTGGCTGAGAGGATGATTTGCATCTACAATGGAAGACCTGCTGTGCAGGAGTCACCCCAATGCAGCAGGAATTGCTTCAGTGGGGCTTTGCTGTTCAATGAGTCTGTTCTTGAGTGTGTCACTTGTTGATGTGTAGAGTTATAATATGATATGATCTGAAGCTGTCCACTGGGTGCACTGGCTCTGGGACCTCCTGGGAGGTGCAAAGTCAACCACTGTCTGGGGTCACCCAGCAGGAGCTACAGAGAGATATGGCTACTACTTGAATTGGGCTAGGAAGTGCTCAGGAGAGACCCAACTGTGAAGCAAGGCAGGTTGGTGCTAGTGCTGGGTCTTGAGCCTTTTATTGATAGGTTTGGGGCACACTGACACCAGCTGTTGCTTGCTTAAGAGATTTAACAAAGTCTGAAACCTGAGCCAGTACAAGCCATTCATATGGGAAAGCATCTGCAAATTGGATGGGGGAGAGTCTCAGGGAATCACCACGGTAGAGCAAACAGTGTGAGCCATGCTAATGGAAACTCAGGTATGGCTGCCAGTCAGCTCTGCAATGGGGGAGGTCCCAGCACAGAAACAATGACCCCTGTAGCACCCCTGTCTGGAAGTGCCTCAGAGTTTGTGCCTTGATGCTAGACAGTGCAGTTCCCATGTATCCCTGGATTCTCACAAAGCTGTTGCCCAGAACTGGAGCTCAGAGGAAACAGGACTGTGTAAGTTTGTGCACCAGCTTTTTAAGAGGAACACCGGGAACTCCAGCAGCCTCTGTGTCACTCAGCCATAATCCCCACTTGTTTTTACAGTCTGAAGTTATGGGAACTTCTCTTCTCAGCTCTGGAACCCTGGGCTGGGGGTCTGGTGTGCCGCTGGGACCCCCTGCTTCTCATGGGAGGCCCTAGAGATATCCCTCCTGATTAAAAAATCAGTATATGTGGGTGTCAGATCAACCCATTCCACCCCTCCACCCCTCTTACTAGTCTCAATATGCTTTCTTTTTTACTTCTCTAGTTGTAGGAATTCCATTCAGCCAGATTTCAGGTGGTTCTGAATGATGGTTGTTCTGTATTTTAGTTGTAATTTTGATGTGGTTCTTGGAGGTGGTGAGTGTGGCATTTACCTATGCTGCCATCTTGGTTCTTCTTCCCTGGATTTTATTTTAAACTTTCAACCTTTAAAGTTATCATTTCCTTGTAAGAGCTATAACAATCACAGTAGCTTTATCCCAAATTATAACATTACTTTGGTAAAACAAAATGACTGCATTATAAATCTAAGTTTATAAATACATATAGGATTTTTCTCTTTCTGTTTGAATACAAATGAACTGTGGGACTGCTAATGGGTATGCATTTATTCTGGGGTTGATAAAAATTTCTAAACTTCATTGTGGTGATAATTGCACAATTCTGTGAATATAATGAAAACCATTGAGTCATGCACACATTTTAAGTGCATGAATTGTATGGTTTGTGAAGCATATCACAATAAAGCTGCTAAAAAAGTTAAAATTTGAAATTGTGGTGAGTTTTGAGTAGAGCTGTGTGCAAAATAAATTACTATGGTCTGTTGCTGGATTGTCCTTAGCATCTCTGTAGCCACTAGGAAAAGGCTTCATTAAGAATCAGGTTTTCAGTGGGCTCATCTTTACAGATCCTTTTCCCTCTTTGTTTATTCTCATCTGCCCTCTTTCCTTTTTCAGATTCTCTTGATTGGGGTAAGAGGCAGGGTAAATGAAGATTTTTCTAACCTTCTCTCCTATGTTTTTGTTATTCTGATCCCTGGAATTGCATCACTTTACTTTAATGTAAATGCTCTGTAACAACACATTACATTGTGGATTTTAGCCAAGGTAAATAATAGCCTTGGATGAGTCAAAGACATATCTTTATAGCCTTGCCTAGTACCAGCTGAGAAATATCTTAAGAGACTTTAATGCTCTAATGTACCCTCATCTTACTGAGGGGACTGTGACACAATATGTTGTTCAATCACAATACCTACAATGATTATTCAGACTTTTTTGCTTTTTGCATTTTTATTTTTTAAGATTTTTCATTCAAACACAATATAAAGACTAAAACTATAGGCATTATTACACTATTTCCAGAAGCTTTGATGACTGTTACCTTCATCACGAATTCTTAATCTCCACAGAATAAGTCAAAATCAAGGCAAACCACCTATCTCACTTTGCACCAATATGGAATGAGCCAGTGATGAGCAAAAACCTAAAACTAATTTAATTCAGTGGAATCATCCTTAGCATACATAACTGGTGAACCACTGTCAAGTTTTTCATTTCTATTTATTAATACACTAGAGGCCCAGTGCAAGAAATTCATTTGGGGCGGGGGGCGGGGGAGGGCGTCCTTCAGCCCAGCCTGCATCCTCTCCAATCCGGGACTCCTTGGGGGATGTCTGACTTCCGGTTTAAGCCTGATCCCTCAGATCAGGCCTAAACTGGCAGTCAGGCATCCCTCTCGCAATCTGGGATCGCTGGTTCCTAACCGCTCACCTGCCTGTCGGCAAGATCACCCCTAACTGCTCTCCCCTGCCAGCCTGATTGCCCCTAACTGCTCTCTCCTGCAGGCCTGATTGCTCAACGTGGCTTTGTCTGGAAGACATTCTGTCTATCCAGTCCAATTAGCATATTCCCTTTTATTAGTATAAATTTGTGTGAGGTGTTCCTGTGTCTTTAACTTAGGAAAATGTTAGATATCAGTTAGTATCTAATAGAAAGTGACCAGACAATTAACAAATTTTATCAAGTATTTTGGAGGACTCTACAAAGGTTCCAGGATTCAGTTTTTATCCTCAAGGAGTTCATCATCCATGAAGAGCTTTATCCCACCTTTGTCATATAAAAGTGCTCTTCAATGGTAAAGGGAAAGTCAACTATCTACTAACAGGGGCTGTTTCTGCTTCAACCACATCTCATTTCCTGTTTCACACATGTGACATTGTTTGGTAGCCCCTCCTGCTAAACAGCTCAGGATTTTTGTCAGTTCATTTGGTGATTTTAGCATAAGGTAAATAAACTTTTCTTGGCTGGAAAGATAAATGGAAAATCCCTGATATCTCAGAAGAAGTATGAGATATAACTAAAATAGGTTAAAACATGATAGTGCATGGACTCAGTTGTGACATAACACAATTCATTTTCTGCAGGGCAAAAATGGGACTTTGTTTTCAGATGGAAAGTTGTGCATGAACACATAGGAGGAGCCCAGTTGTTTGTGTTCAATGAATGCTGAATGAATAAACAACACTCAAAACAAGGATTATCTACCTTATCTTGGTAGTTTCTTTCAGAGGATCTGAACTACTGGGGGGGGGGGGGGGAGGGCGGGTCACAGGGACTCCAGCAGGCAAAAGAATGGGAGATGAAAGGGGCAGGGAGCTTTTCCAGAGGATTTCAAACATTCCTGCTGTTAATCCACACCACCCACTCTAAATTTACTTATTTATTTATTCACTTAGCAAATATTTCTTGAGCATCTACCATGTGCCAGACATTATAGATATTCAAAGAAGAATAAAACTCCATCTCTATCCTTAAAGAAGGCAAACACATTAACAACTTTGACAAAATCATTAATAGTTACCATTCATTGAGCAGTTCATGTGTGCCAGGCACTACGCTAATTCCTTTACACGGGAGACCCCCGTTACGTAGATAAAGAAATTAAGATTTCCCATGGCAAGAGACTTATACAGGGCCATACATCCACACAGTGTCTATGCCAGAACTTGAGCCTGGTGCTGTCTGATGCCAAAGCCCCGCAGTGTAACTGTCACCCTACACTGGAAAGTGCTCTATAGCATAAAGGAAAGGGGGTCACTCTGGCCTGGGAGCAAGGGGAGAAGAAAGCTAGTGTATATGGGGCACCTACCTCTGCTATCCATTCTTATATTGGAGCTGGACCTACAAGTAAGAGTAAGAGTTTCCTCAAGAAAAAGCGGAAGCACCATGAGGAACTGAAAAGAGGCACAAAAGTGCATAGGAAAGTGGTGGAAAGCTCAAAGTGACCACACCAAAAAGTGTTCAGGGGAGGAGTTGAAACTTGAAAATAAGGTCTTGTGAAGCCCTATGCTTAGACTTTCTTGTGATTCTTCTTGTCTCCTAAGCCTGCCATTGAAATGTGGTCACAAGGAACAGAGAGGACAAAGATGAGAGGATGGCTGAGAGCTCAGACTTCAGCAATGTTTCATCTCCAAACTCTCCTAGATATGACCCCCATTTTCAAATATCTAGACACTGCAGTGACGATGAACAGAAAGAGTGATTCCAAACTCAAGCATGACTGAAAAACCAATCATACTTAAGTAATCTTGAATGCATATTTTTTTTACAGGAATAAAAACCTGATGTGATGAAAATTCTCTGGATGTGTTTTCAAATATTTTTGTCTTTCAGAATTATTATTAATATACCTTTATAAATAATAATGATAGAAGACCAATTATGGTTAGAGGCTTCATGGTTCATTGGGACAGCATTTAAGTTACCAGATAGGTGTATTTCTCTAAGCTGTATTAATTTTTTAAAGTACAGTGGGTTTTCTATATAATCAATGAACACATTCCCCTTATTCCCACTTTCCTTCAGCTAATTATCTACCTTAAATGATATCAGAAATTGTTAGTCATATCTTTGTATTTACAGCATGTGATTAGCCATCTCTATGAATTATTTTATGTCAAGATTTTAGAGAAGAATATAAAAAAGGCATCTATTTTATGATAAACTCTAACCATTTTACAGTGATCATTATAATTTACTATCCTTGTAGTAGAGCAAAAAAAAAAAAAATCAGGATAAACTTGAGGATAAACTCACTTTTAGCATAATGAATATAGTTTTCAGAGAAAGTACAATAAATTATTTTAATGAAAAAATGGACTATTACATTTACTACCACCAACCCAAATTTATAAAAAAATTCTACAAATACCACAAAGGCATAACTCTAAAGCACTATCAACATTGTAGATTACTGTCAATGGCTGCTTGATCTTCTCATGATTTTTTTTTCCCTAGTTCACATAAACCTAAACTTCTCCTAACAAAAATTGCCCTTTCTTCCCCATAACTTAATCACATTTTATTACTCTCAAAATTTTTTAGAGAATACAGGTACAGTTTATTACTTTGACATTATCATTCAGGAAACTTCAGGGAAGAGATATCTCTGAACGCATAATAATCTGGCCACTCAGTGTATATCCTATATAATAATAGGCTAATATGCAAATTGTCCCCTTGAGCAGGAGTTCGACCAGCAGGCAGGCCAGCCAACTGCCCATGTCCCCTCACCCTGGCCAGACTGGGTGGGGTCCGGCTGGACCCCACCCATGCACGAATTCAGGCACCAGGCCTCTAATATCTATCTATCTATCTATCTATCTATCTATCTATCTATCTATCTATACTGTGTATATATATATATATATATATATATATATATATATATATATATATATTGAGTGGCCAGATTATTATGCGTTCAGAGATCATAATAATCTAGCCACTCAGTGTATACTCCAAAGGGGAAGGTTTTTAAATATTTATTTTGAAACAGGGTATACAATTGATAAAATTTGCTTCTAGACCACACAAGTTTCTGAGAGAGTTTGGTTTGGCTGTATGTAGCAACAATAAAGGAAAGTAAAAATTTAAATATTCTATTAAAACTTAATAAGTGGAAAAAAACCTATTTTTTAAAAAGATATAGAAAACAGCTCTTCTTATTGAGGAATCTAGTAAAGAAGGCTCCACAAAGAAACTCTCTTGCACCTTTTATAGGCTTAGTACTAACATGGCACAATTAAGGTAGTATGATCCTTAGCTTAGGTAAACCTTTCCAACTAGAGGGGAAGACAAATCTAGACACTGATAATTTCAACATAAAGTGCTAAGTGTGTTGGGATAAAAGATCGAGGTGTGTATAGGGGTGAAAAGCTCAGGAAAAGAACACATTACATCTGGGTGTGAGTGGAAGGCTCATGCAAGAGGTCAAACTTTAGGTAAAATTTGTATAACCTATTGAGATAAACTAGGTGAAGAGAGGAGAAGGTGTAGGTCAAGGGTATGAGAGGTCCGAGGTAGCACAAAATGTGTGGAGTGGGGAATTAAATCCATCTATTACCGAGTCATTAAATTAGAACAGCAGAAGGAAAGAAGTGTCTGAAGAGGCAGGTAAGGCCCAGATGATGTAGGGTCTTTGGGACCATTTGAAAGAACGCAGGCTTTATTTTTAGGGGACAAGAAAAGGGTGGTAAGGAAGATTCCTAATCTGTTCAAGTATTTTAAAGAATGAGAGTGACTCGATCATTGCATTTTAGAGAGAACACTAACACTCAATGTGAAGAATGTATTTGAGGAGTGAAAAGCTGGAGTCAATACAAACAGCCAGGGGATTGCTCGTAATGCCTGAGAAATGAGGAATACCTGACCCAGCCAATTGTAGGAAAAATGGAGGGCAGGGACCAAGTGTGAGTAAAACTGGCCAGATTAGATCATGGGTGAGAAAGCCCACTGCATGGGAGAACATATTTGCCAATGTTACATCCAATAACTGCAGAGGGCGCACTTAAGGGTGACCAGGCCAGCAGAGGTGGGGCGGTGAGGGGTGACCAGGCCGGCAGAGGGGGTTATTAAGGGCCTAATCTCCAAAATTTATAGGGAACTCATTCATCTTAACAAAAAGAAGATAAACAATCCAATCACAAAATGGGCAAAGGACTTAAATAGACACCTTTCAAAAGTGGACATAGAGAAGGCCAAGACACATATGAAAACATGCTTTAAGTCAATAATCATCAAAGAGATGCAATTCAAAACGACAATGAGATACCATCTCACACCTGTCAGAATGGCTATCATCAACAAATCAACAAATGACAAGTGCTGGCGAGGATGTGGAGTAAAAGGAACCCCCCTGCACTGCTGGTAGGAATGCAGGCTGGTACAGCCACTGTGGAGAACAGTATGGAGTTTCCTCAAAAAATTAAAAATGAAATTCCTATTTGACCCAGTAATATATCCCAAGAAACCAGGAAACTTCTAGGAATATATCCCAAGAAACCAGAAACATTAATCAGAAAGGACATATGCACCCTATGTTCATAGCAGCACAATTTACAATAGTAATAATTTAAAAAAATTATAAATAAGGACAAGAGGTAACTACTGGTAGAAGATATACTCACTGTTCTATATCATAGGATATTTCTACATGAAATTTATCTTAGATCTGTTGAGAGTTTTGGAAAAACTGAACATTGGAATCAATATCTAGCAAATTTTGTAATCAAATTCCTGAGAACATTTGGTAGGTATTTTTGTAAATATAAATTTTAAAAATTATCAAAAATCCCCCTAGCTTTCTCTGAAATCATAGCTATTCTATAATGAATTATATTAAATACATTTACTAATTTTTATTCATTAATGAGATCACAATATCACAGAAAAATATGTCACAAGAATTAAAATAAAGTAATGCTAAAATAAATAAGAAAGAAGAAATGACTGAACGCTAGCAATGGATATATCTAGACAATTTGGGTAGTACACTATATGACTAAAGAAGTGTGGTTATAGGAGAAAGCCAATATTTTTAACTTTAGGAGATTTTTGAAATAAATATACATTTTATAGAAATTATTCATTGAGTTTTCTGTAGGAACTGTAGAGACTTACCCTAATTTGTTGCAGGTTTTTTGTTTGTTTGTTTGTTTTTTACCTTGGCACTATTGATATGTTGGGCCAGGTGATTCTTTATTGTGGGGGCTGTCCTCTGCATTATAGGATATGTAGCAGCAACTCTGGCCTCTATCCACTAACTGCCAGTAGCAGTATCTCTTACCCTAATTGTGACAAGCAAAAATGTCTCCACACATTGCCAAATGGCCCTTGGGTGGCAGAACTGCTCCTTTTTGAGAACTAATGCTTTATAGAATGTGGAAAGACGTGCAAAAATGAAAATTTCTGTTAATGTAATTATAATTTAAATGCTCTAGCCAAGTTCACCATTTTAAACAAGAATAGGGAACGTTTTATTTGATAAGAATTCTCCAGCCACAGGAAAAAATTAAACCCAGCAAAAGGAAAAACTCAACCAAGTGTGTTTTATTATTCTATTGAAGCTGGTGTTAAGAGAATGAGAAAGAAATAAGAAATAAGGAAATGTTTTCTCCTGCTTATAAAATTAAAAACAGAGGACATGAACAGTAAACATAGCAGATTATAAAAATATATTTCAGTTCCATATTATGGTTTAAATAGGGAAATGAAAACAAAGATAAAACAGAGGAGACATAAATTGGAAAAGACAGAATAGATAAAACGGCAGAGGTGGGCTGGCAGTGGGGATGGTAATGAGGCAAAACAAAGTATCTCTACTTTTTCTCAGCCCTCTCTTCTTAGATCCTGAGGCAACATCCTTCTCCTCAGGCTTGACCAGTCTGTGAAGGAGGATGTTGGGATAAGAGACTGAATATCAAGGGAAAATCACTGCCAATAAAGTAACAATGACTGTCACAGGAGGCTTGGAAATTGAGGAATGACATAATTAGTGCCTAGCTTTAGTATACAGAACAATTTTTTTTGAGGGAGCATTTGTGTAGAAAATAGTGAGGAAGCTAACTGTTCAGGAGAAAGGTAACAAAAGCCTAAGTGTGGGTGTTGGCAGAAGAAACTGAACATAATAGAACCATTTACCTTTTGTATATACTTTGAGGGGGTAATATTCATTATTTGTTTTTTTATAACAATCAATAAAAATTTAGATTTTCTTTATGCACAGGAAATATTTAATACATACTAGTTGAGTTTGATTTTATTTAATTGGTTATTCTACACAAATAATATTGACACAGCATTTCAAGCAGCTCAGATTATCCTAGGACATTTCCAGTAGTAAGGAAATTTCAGTAAGCAGCATTTTTAGTAGGGAATTCTTCTAAAGGCCTTGCTCAGTGGGGACCTCTATTGAACATTGGACTTGATGCTTTAATCAGAGAAAAAGGAGATGGGAAGGGGGGTGCGGTGCTAGCTGGACAAGGGCTTATGGTTTTCAGCTCCTCTTCTACTTCTGCCTCCTTCCCTTCTGTGTTTCAGAAAGAAGGGGAGACACTGGAACAGCCAGGGAGGTTGATCTGGGTTAACAGAGATTATCAAGACCTGGCTGAATTTGGGGAAGTGACTTTCCAGATTAGTCAAGACACCTCTGCTCTGGAGCTGACATCATCCCTTGGACAGCGAGTCAGCTATGGTCTTCAGCAAAACTGCAAAGGGGCAGTCGCCCCCCACCCCCGCCACCTCCTCTTTTTCTTTCTGAAGTATAGTCATCCTTTCTAAAATACCTTACCCTCATCTCTGCAAGTCATTCTGCCATTTTCTTCATAGCACTTGTCACAATCTGAAATTACCTTATTTACTTAATTTCTTTTAACTGTATTTGTATTGATCTCAGAGAGGAAGGGAGAGGGAGAGAGAGATAGAAACATCAATGATGAGAGAGAATTATTTGTCAGCTGCCTCCTACATGCCCCACACTGGGGATCAGCGCACAACCCTAGCATGTGCCCTGACCGGGAATCGAATCATGACCTACTGGTTTAACCACTGAGCCATGCCGGCCGGCATTTACTTAATTTTTGTTTGTTTATTGTTTCCTTCCCAAATGACCTGGTCTGTGTTGTTCACCTTGCAACACCTAGACATAGCAGTACTCAATGATAGGCTGCAGAAAGACAAAGGAACCCCTTGCTTTGCCACCCTGGCTGGTGTAGCTCAGTTGTTTGGGCATCATCCTGTGCATCGAAAGGTCATGGGTTCATTTCATGGTCAGGGCACATGCCTGGGTTGTGGGCTCGATTTCTGATAGAGGGCAAGTGGGAGAGAGCCAATTGATGTTTCATTCTCAGATTGATGTTTTTCTCTCTTCCTCTGCCTTCCTCTTTCTCTAAAAATCAATAAAAACATTAAAACAAAACAAAAAACCCTTGCCTACTCCCTGCCTCTTCTCCCCAACTTACAGGTACAATGACCTCATGTTGCCTTCTGGTTAGTCAAAGTCTCCCCATAAGTCCTACCCTCCAACCTGGCCTGGGGTGGACACTGTGTTCGCCACATCAATATTTATGCTATTTGGGTAGAATCAATACCACTTCCTGCTTCAGAGACAAGTCTGAATGGCAGAAGCCAATCACAGTCTCCCTCTGGCAGTTAAAGGTAGATATGCGATATAATTTGGTACAATCAGAGAGAAGCTCATGCATTTTGTTCAATTGTTGGGGAACGTGGAGTTTTCCCCTCCCCTTTCCTCCATAGGAAAATGTGTATCCCTGACAGCTCTGAGTGGCCATCACACTCCCAGAAGGTAAAAATTTGGCACACAGAGAATGACAAAGTGAAGAGCTTTTCAAAGAAACCAAGTTACAGTATTATGACTTCTGGCTCAGATCTACCCTGAATGCTTTAAGCCTGTCAGAGATGAGATTTCCTAACTGGTACCTATCCCAGTCAGAAGGTCTGATTCCCATTATAGAGCCCTACAAGGTATCATTTGATTAATTGAATAATAGCACTATATAGGTTGAGGTTTAAACCCCTCCCAGAGTATTTTTTATTCAAAAATTGAAGCAACTGTGCCCAGAACAATGTGCTCAGTAGTTAGAGCATCAGTGAAGGGTTGTGGGTTGGATTCAGGTCAAGGGTATGTACCCGGGTTTCAGGTTCCATCCCCGGCCAGTCAGGGCACGTGTGGGAGGGAACCATAGGTTTATCTCTATCACATTCATGTTTCTCTCTCCCTCTCTCTTTCTCTCTCTCTCTCTCTCTCTCTCTCTCCCCCCCCCCTTCCTTCCTCCCTTCCACTCTCTCTAAAATCAATGGAAAAAATATCCTCGGGTGAAGAGTAACAAAATTAAAAAAAAAAACACATACAAAACTTGAAACAGATACAGACTATTTCATTGTTCTTTCCATCCCTCAAATGATATCATTGCTAGTTTCTAGGCCCAGTAACTAGGCCCCATCTTAATGACCTAAGGATCCAGAGAGGGAAATAGAATTAGTTGAGGGAGGAAACTATTGATAGAGTCTAGAAATGTGGGTTGAAAACAGCTGTGCAGGACACTGAAGTCCTGTCTCAATTCAATTGTCTCTGGGAATTTATTGAAGTTGTTTTGTTCGTTTATTTTTATGTTTTTTTGTTTTGTTTTGTTTTAGAAAAAATGGTGGTATAATTATGGGTTTGGGTTGTAGGACAAATTGATTTGGCAGTAGCCTGAAGATGGTCAAGGGGAGAAGTCACAGAGGCCTAAACCAGGGTGGGTTGGAGGTTTTATGTATACCAGCAAGGCTTTTGTCCCACACCTGCCCACACTCTCACCAGGCCAGGGCTCAGGGAAGCCTGGAAGTCAGTCTCAGTGAAAGTTAAACAGTCTTTTGTAAGCTAGTCTAGGATTCTCACCATCATCTTTAATGTCATTTTCATGGAAAACCTTCTTTTTTATTATCAAAAGAACAGACCAATATTTAGAGACTATCTATTTATAGGTAGAAGCTTTCAGAATTGATAATAGGTATATTATATAAATTATCTTTTTATATTTAATAATAACATTTCTAAGCTCATTAAATTTGTTCTCTATATTCTAGGGCCACATTGAAACTTTAGTCTAAACAGATTCATCACCTTAAAAATTAGCTTTTGATCTTAGAATCTTAAAATAAGGCTGCACTGACATAATAATACAACTCAAGAAGGAATAATGGTTGGGTAAGCTTGCTTTTTTTCTTTCCTGATGAGGTTTGAATTAGTAGGAGATGGATAATACAGAACTTAAATTATGGAAGGAAATAAAATGTTTTATAGGAATTACTACAAAAGAGCTAAGACATTTTTAATAAGGCATAGAAATTAGGAAATCTCTGCCAATACCACCTGTCATTTCTCAACAAAAGATGAAAATGTTTCTATTATCCAAAGAGGACAGGCCATTTTGTTATCCAAATCAAGGAGGAGAAAATCTTGGGTTAAAGACAAAGGAAAGGAAGATGTATTATGCTAATTTTAACTAGATTAGACAATGATTCTCCTCAATTTGGCCTTTCTGTGGTGGTATAAGTTGTGGGGCATGCTGTAAATAATTAACTATTGTTGACTAAGGAAAAAATATTGTGTTTTCCTTACAATTTTGTGCAGGAAAATTGTAAGGAAAACAATTGAGATGCACAGATTTCTTAAACAAGAAACCATAAAGCTTTGCAATAAAAAAGTTATGTATTTCTACAAAACAATAGGAATAAGAAAACATATTCCCAGAAGTTTGTGTATTTCAGCAAGCAGAGACTGGGGCTCCTGAGTTGTCATGAGCACTCTATGTCAGTATTGTGTTACACTATACTATACACATTTTCAGTATCATATAGCTCCAGCTATTTTAATGTGCAAAGAAAAGAAAAGGACCAGGCACTCAGTCCCCTTTCCCAAGCTTCTCTAACAAAGCATGGCTCTCCATGGCGACAAAATAGGACGGGCTACCTGTGACTCTTACCTGTTTGCAACCTATTTTCAGGTGAAAATTACATGCTATTGAAGTTAGCAGTAATAAAAAGAAATGCATCAAATAGCCAATAAATAATAAAATTCTGTATTACTCTGCAAAGATTGAGGAAACACTGTTACATCTTTTAAAATCAACCTGTGGTCTGACTCTTTATAGAAAATTAATAAAAGAGAGAAGAAAAAAGAATTTGGGGGATAAAACACACAGAGATAGCACTCAGTCTGAGTATATGCAATATTTTTGTCTATTCAGTAACCATTTGAAAGAGAAGTATCAATTTTGTGTCTAATAGAAATGAGAGAGTACTCCCAAAGTAATTTAGATATTTCTTTCCTTCTTTTTCCTCTTTCCTTCCATACTGGAAATAAGAAAGGTTGACAACTCATCCTTAAAACAGATTATTCCTTGAAGGACCAATCCCTTTCCACTCTCATCGGTCTCTCTTGGCCAGATCTACAGAGAAAACTAACATTGTGCTGACCTTCTGGGGTGACTGTGGCAGCACCATCCTGGCACAGAGGAGCAGTGAAGAACCTAATGTGGCCATGAGCAACCTCTAGGGAATAGGCCAGAGATTGCTGGAGTGAAAGAGGAGGAAGTTAGGGGAGGTGGAAAAAAAAAGAGTATTGTTCACTCAAAAATGCTATCTCTGTTCCTTGTACAATTAATCATTTTTAGAAATTAATAAAAACACTGATTCATAAACTACTAACAGAGGGATGTGAGAATAAATGGAAAATTTCAAATATAACTTCTTGGAAAGTCTTCAGTGATTTCAAACCCCAGGACATAGGTTTATAAAGACTGCAACATTTTGCCAGCAATGGTCACCTTTTCTGAGATAAACCTGCCTGGACTTAAGAGAAAGGGAAGATGGCCTTTCCAGGGATGTTTGCCATGCCCACACCACAATGGCAGATTTGATCTTTGAGAGAAGATGGTAAAATTCTGTGAGGATTCCCCTGGAGCCTGAGCATTAGACCTGTGACTCTCAGACTAGTGGAGTCACCTTCTGTGGGTGTTACTCTAGGAAGGCCCTGCTGTTGCAGTATTTGTGCCAGAAGTAGGCGCTGTGGGACTTCTGGGATTAATGCCTCTGCCAGTCTAGTTTCTTGATTTAAGTTGGCCTGTATGTTGAGAAGCAGAGCTGCTACCAGGAAAAAGATGTGCACAGTTTTTTTTTTGTGCAGAGGTAGATCAGACAGGAAATGTTTTAGGGCTGTGCAGGTCAATCATCTCAGAGTTCCCACACAGTTTAACTGACAAGGGGATCCAGATAACTAATTGGGTGAAAGAGTATCTAGCCCCTGCACAAGACTGAGAGTTTCATTATTGGAAGACGGTATGGTATGGAAGTTAATGGCACACCCATGAGTCTTGCCTGGCCCTCTGGGACATGGGATCCTCTCCTTGCCAACACAATTCCACATAGGCAATGAGGATCATTATACCTGCGTCCAGAGTATTTTTGAATTCAATGAAATATATTTCATACGGTAAAGCTTTATCAATCTTAGCCTTTGCTTCCTAAAGTGTTCCTTCTCTTCTTGGCATCCTCCTCACAGTCTTCAACATAGATAGAGCTGACAGGGAGGAACTGTCAGAAAATGCTGGGCTGACTGTGAAGGGCTGTGAAGGTGGGTGAGCTATACAAGGGAAGTGCCCTGTACAAGGAGGTCTGAAACTGTCATGGGCCACAGCCATGTGGCTTTCATTAATATCTCCCCAAAAGGCCTTGTGTTACATCAGATTCAGCTGAAAATATAACCCAAATGAGCTGCCAAAAAGCATCAAGCCAGGTCCCATAATATTTGCCTGGATACTTGGATAGAAGAAAAAAATGCAGAAGGAAAGAAGACAAGGGAAAAGAAGACTGTATATTCTCTCACAAGACCCTATATAAAATATATTTCCCTTAGTATACAGTATTCATATGTTAAATTATTTCCTCTTGCCTTCACATCCTAATGAACATTTTCCTGAAACTGTGTCTAACCATGAATGCTCTAACACAGTAGTCGGCAAACTGCGGCTCACGAGCCACATGCAGCTCTTTGGCCCCTTGAGTGTGGCTCTTCCACAAAATACCACGGCCTGGGTGAGTCTATTTTGAAGAAGTGGGGTTAGAAGAAGTTTAGTTTAAAAAATTTGGCTCTCAAAAGAAATTTCAATTGTTGTACTATTTTTATTTGGCTCTGTTGACTAATGAGTTTGCCGACCACTGCTCTAACACTTTATCACTTGGCACCTCTTTTATACTTTTGTTTGGTAAGGGATTTTAAAATATTTTTTCACTTTTCTCCCTAAATGATACCATTGTAATTAGCTAGTTATTAGTGATAGGAAAGATGTAAGGGAAGGACAGACATTATAGACATATCATTGGGCAGATTCACCAGGAGCTGCAATTTTGCACTCCCATGGGAACCACTGGCTTATTCCCCTCAAAACATTCCAAGAAGGGATCCAAGAAAGGGAAGATAGACACATGCCCAGTAAAGTTGGGGTGACTAGGGAAGGTGTTTGTCAGTCAAACCTGGTGACAGAGATGGTCAGCCAGAATGGGCATGGCCATTACAAGCCTGTGAAATACATAATCCCCTAAACAAAGAAATTACCTCTTTTGTTACTCACCACTCTTGGTTTCTCTTGGCTCATGAGGCTCTCCTCTTTTGCTCCTTCCCATGTTTCCTCCATAGCCACGTGACCCTGTGGACCCCACATGCAATGGGCTGATGGAGTACAGCAGGGAAACACAAATTAAGCCAGCCTGATGCTAGATTGGACTGTGCAGACATGGAAAGAAGACACTGGTTCTGACTTTAGCTCTACTGCAACCCTAGCTTCCTTCTTTTATGGCAGGACAAAGGGAAGTGGGAATTTGGAAAATCAGGAGTTTAATTCCATGAAAATAAAGCTTTCTACCATATCTCATCCCCCTGTATGAGTCTCAGAAAATTCTTTTTCTTGGTATATCACAAGAATTTCACTCCACAAGCACCTGGACGAGGCCCTCTGCCCTCCATTATCATATGTATCTTCTCAAATAAATTATTTTTAATGGAGTTACACATATATTCTTGGCTATCATAGTTTTAATTTTCCCACTAAACCAGTACTTTTTAATTTTATTTAAAAACTGTGGCTTCCAAGACTCTCCTCACTATTGAAGTAGAAAATAGGATAAATATTTTTTGTTATAAATTGGTGCTAAGTGGTTTTACCTAGCAAACACTGTGGTACTGGGCATGTGAGAATGTCAGAAATGTTTAAAAAGTTAAGCCTCATGTTAGTAGGAGAGTAAAATTACAGAAAGAAAGCACAATAAAAAACTATGCTGGCTTGAACTTTGTCCTAGTCTGGATTATTTTCTATTCCAAGTTGGTGATGTTAGTATAAGAAAAAGGAAGAAAATTTTAGAGAACAGAAAGATATATTAACAAAATTATTGTTAATGAATGTATTAACTTAATACTTTCTGAGGCTGCCTACCTCTGAGTTGATTATGAATCATCTCATAAAAGAAAAGCAAAAAGTAATTCTCTGAGGGCAAGGATCATAGCTTATTTATCACTACTAGTATATCCCCAGCAACCAGTTTAGTCCTTGGCAAATAATAAAATCTCATAATTCGATCAAATGTGAATTGGATGGAGATTACTTAAGAGATGAAAATAATATAACTGAAGAGTGCCAGTGATTGCAGAAATTGTTTTAGGAGACACTAAGTGCTGGCAGCAGCAAGAATGAAAATGGCACCAGGTGTTAAATGGGTGGTGTCAGACAGGACCTTGGTTCAATAACATTGGTTTTGGCTAGGAAAGAATTCAGATCCAAGACTCAAACTATAAGAAAAGTTTATTTAGGAAGTCACAGAAGTAGAAGAAGTGAGGAGTAGAAGAAATGGGCTCAGTAGGTAATGTGTCTAGTAGGGGAGAGGAATGAGAGAGGGAAAAGGCATGGGCATGCTCCTCTGGAGGGAGAGTGCCCTGGGTTAGATAGCTTAGTCCTTTTAAAGGTGAGGATTTTAGTAGAGGATCTCAACAAAATAAATTCATCAGCTTTCCAGGTGTGTCCTTTCAGGGCTGTGGTCTCCACTGAATGGTCGGCACCAGGGCAGGAGGTCAATGCAACTGGTCCTGAGGCAGCCATAGCATCACTTGTCTGGTTTTGCTGCTTTTCTGAACCTGGAGCTGAAGCACAACTGAGGCCTGGATATATTTGATGCAGGTTAGAACCTCCATCTCTTAGAGGCTGAATGCTTACGGGCTATTCTCTGGCCACCTTGTTCATTTCTTTTTTAAGGGGATCTAATCTGCATAACTAGCAACATGCCAGGGAGGAAAGGTCAGGGGGTCTAAATTGCATGACCAGCAATATGCTAGGGGAGAAAAGGTCACCCTGGGGATGAGATCCTTGTTCTCCTAGTTTTGTTCATTGCTAGGCACCTGGGACTTTCTGCTCTGGTTACCTTCTGTACCTGACCCATTGTCCTTTGTTCTGATCATGTCTGTCTAATTGCCTATCACATAAGTAGAAAATTAATAGTTAAAAGAAACACTTGTTGTAGCATTATGCTTTGGAATCTCTACTAATTGTACCCAAAATTTCCCATGAGAAAGTTAAGTGCTCTATTAAGTGAATGAAAAAACATAAAAATAAGTTAAGCCCGAGTACAATAGTATCATATTAGAAATTTAAAGCAATTAATTCATTAAGCCTTAGAACATACCACTATTTTGCTGACTGAAGAAATAAATCTTTTTTTTTCCTCCAAAGTCACAGAATTTCAATAGTTGTAGGTCAACAATAAAAAACCATACTTAAGGAAGTAACTTGTACAGTGAATGCTGCAACGAGGAGATTCCTTTAAACCATAGCATCCTTAATTATATCAGTCACAAAGGCAGCACATTCCTAATCATTACTCTCTACTATTGACTCCTAGGATTAGCCATTCAAAGCTAAATTCTGAAAGTTTAATTTTTTTTAAAAGGGTAAGGAGCTATTCAAAGGAAAGTAACCTATGCATTCAGGGAAATGTTTTAATTATTGTTTTATCACTGACCTTCCTAGACCACAACCAAATGAACAGTGAGGGTAGCTTTGATTCAAAGCTAATTCCAACCCTCAGATCTATGTGTAACATAAACATTTGAAAGGAAGAATAAGTATTTTAAAACAATGGACCAAGCAAGCAAATCCAGGGAATTTGATTTTAAGGATTGGAGTCACAGTTCAATGTTCCAAATCTGACCTTCAGGCTCTGGGGGATGGAGTGCTTTTGACTGCCAAAAGGACTTTCAGGTCTTAGTTAGTAAACTGATACTTACAGGGAAGCCCACACTACATTCCAAGAACAACTGGTGATACCACTGTAAAAGTGCACAGAATCTGAAAGCCTGGGCTGGGAGGGGAGGGCCAGGGAGATATTTTGCAGTCATTTTGAAGGGAAACTTAAGGACAGCTCCCCACCAAACTGGCCCTCCCCCACACATTTCTTTGAACCCCCCTGCCAGCAACCCCTCACCCCTAACCTGGGACTTAGGGTGCCCACATCCCAATGCAGCACCAGGCCAAAGGCTACCTCAGATTTTTCATTCCCTCTGCATCCTGGCTTCCCTCTGTGTCTGCCCTGACAGGCTTAGGGTGCTCACCCTACACCTCTTGGCTGTGTACTGGGGAGGCCCAGGGGATGCTGATTAGAAGCTCCACTGAAGATGAATTTCCTGGCCAGCAGAGAAAATGCTGCTGCTGAGGCCAGCCCCTGGCAAGCCAATTCTGCTCACTGCAATGGCCTCACCCTCCCTGCTCCTTGCTCAGGGGCAGGAAGCTCAAGCCTGCTATTTGGCTTCAGCAGCCATTTTTCTTAAGGGCAGAGGTTGCCATTGAAGCCACTTTGGCAGCCATCGAGCTTGGGACATTATTTGTACAAATGTTATTGCCAGTCAACTAACGCTTCTTCCACGGGCATAGCTAATAGAGAAAAGCTTCCAAAGTTCAGGTACTGAAAGAAATAACAGGTTTTTGTTACCTGATTTTGGAAACTAGCCAGAAATAGAATCTAAACCATGGACATTAAATTCTATTCAGTCATATTAACAGGAAATGCTGTTCCTTCCTTAAGAGAAGCTATCTATGCTACCAAGCCTCCTAAGGGACTGAGGCTTTTAGAAAAATATGAGATGACAGTTACTAGCCCAACTATTAGGAGCCAGTTAAAAAGACTAAAGTTTCTACCTCAGAGAGTGGAGACAATAGACATCCCTTATATAGACAGACACAGGAGTGAAGGCCTCCAGTGAGGTCTGAGGCCACAGAATCACCCAAGTGGAGTTAAATAAACCCAACTGAAAGGTGCCTGATCAATACTGATGTTGGTAAACCTCCACACCTTGGAAAAATTGTACTGCCATTTTGGGAAGGTCTCTGTCTCAGCTCAGGAGAGGCTGAGACTGGGAGTGGGAGTTGTGTGCAAATCCTAGGCCCTGGTGACATGACAAGAAGCTAGGAAAAAGTGAGGATGCTCATACTTTTCCTCAGCTATCCAATCTCCTTCCCCCAGGAGGAGATTTTTTATCTCCACAAAATCAACAATAATACAATTTTCATTCCTCAAGAGTGCCCACTCTGGCATGGAATTTCATTCTGGGTTTGTCAAAAGAACCTTTCTGCTTTTGAAATGCTAAAACCTTGTCTCCAAGAAATCTTGTTTGAATCATCTGTTGGAATGCAGATTCTGCAAAATAAATCTTATCTGAGACTAAGCTATCTAAGCCAATCAGTTTAATTCAGTTTATCTGTGGTTTGCTAAGTGAATTTTACTGTATACCTGTCTCCATGGAAATACGTTTCTTAAAATGTCAATGTGTTTGCCAGTAAATAAGCCTATGTTGCTAAAAGTAATGGAATGTGTTTGCCAATCTAGGAAATGCTAACTGCTCACTTTTAGCTTTTTCTCCCTACCTTATCCCTCCAAAATTTGGTAGTTCTTAATGGCAATACATTTCTTTGCATAAATCCAATAAGAGCAGTTCCAAACTATGTGGTCTTATTAACTAAAACTTTGACTGGAATGCCATACCTGGACTATGAATGCCACCAGAAAGCCTTAAGGAATTGAGATTGACTCTCAAAGCCAATCAAAAGCCACTTGAAAAATGGCCTAATACCTTGCTTGGTCACGTGGTTCATGGCAGTCTTTCCAGGGAAGGGACAAAGGTTGTTTTCCTGAAAGATGGCAAGCAAGAAAGCTCAAGACACCTTGGGGACCTCAAGAATTTGAGGAATGACTTAAACATACAGGTATTTCAGGCATAGCCTGATGGCAAATGTGGCCTTGGCTTCTCCACCCTGAGGGGCTCACTGCTCACTAAAGCTCTATCTGAAGATTCCTTGTGAATGAAATTCCAGCAAAGCAAATTTGAGAAAGCCTATAGGATCAATTTGATCACTTGCTACTCTTGTTGTGTTTATGCAAATAATCAAGCCAAACTAAAACTGGACTTAATACAGTCTCTTTGAACATGAGGGTAATCTTAAGGAGAAAAAAAAAAATGTGTTTTAATGGAAACCACAATGCCCAATTGTAGGTATTGAACTCCAATGCAGTTAACTATCTTCACTATATTCAGAGTTTTGTTTTTAAGGCTGTGTCTGTGTATGCATATAGACTTCAGCACCTGATAATATTACCAGAGATACTCTAACTGCAGACAGTCAATCTATCAGATTGTCACTGCTTGCTTTCCAGCAAAAGTCTTGCATTTGGAAATCTTATGATTTGCTGTGTGCATTAACCTTTGTGCTTTGTTTGCTTCTGTTTTCATAAAATGTATGCCTATGTACTTGTTTATCTGGTTGATTGCTCACACAATATAGGCCTCATTCTAGAAGCCATCTGCATCACCATCTCTTGAAATTAGACTCAATGGTTTGGACTTATGGTGGAGTCAATGAAACATGGGTGGTCTATCGGCTTTCAAGCAAATGGGTCAGAAAGAAAACACCCACAGTTGCTCATGGGAAAAATCTTAGAATATTTCCCTTAGCTCAATTTAGATTAAGTATAGTGGAGAAAAGGACTTCAGACAGGTGTGGCACACCTGCCTCTAGCTAAGACATTCCTCCAACCTAATTGGGAACATTGTAAATAAATCTTTCCCTTGGGTTTTTATCTCTCACTAGACCTTTGCTTGTTATATCTCCTCACTTTTTGAATTATGTCGTTTAACCTTCTTGACAAGCTTGTCATTTTTAGAACACATTAAGGATGCCAACTTGCCAACCTGTCATCTTCCTGGACATCACCCATTTCACCTCCCAGGGGCCCAGACTGACCTGGACTTTGCAGAATCCCTCTTCCCTGCAGACAGACTCATTTTCCCTTATGCTTCCACCTTCCTCTGTCAGATAGGGAGAACCTCCAAGCCTTGGGATAGGCAGATCTACTCTCCTCTGATATCAGGAAACAGCTACAGAAGGCAGAGACTTTAGTCCATTTCTCTTTTGTAAGATTACAAGAGGTTCCTTTGTTCTCAGGGATGAATGATACCATTGTAATAAACCCAGTTATTAACAGGAAAGGAGCAAATGGAAGGCCAGATATTATAGTCATTTGTGCAGCATTGCCAGGAAGCTGCAGTTTAACCACCAGTCTATTCTCCACTAATCATTAGTGGGGAAAATAGATGCATGCCCAGTCTGGGTGAAATAGGGAAGGTACTTGTCTGTCAGTCACACCTGGGAATATGTCCTTGGCCATAGTAGGTGTGGCCACTGCAAGCACAGGAAGATTTGAGATATTTAATCTCCTAAACAAAAAAGTTTGCTCTCTTGGCTCCTGGCTTTCAGGGGCTATCATGCTCCAGCAATGGCTCACATGCTCATGGCCATGTGGACCCCACACAATGGACTAATGGACTGCAACTAGCCTGATGCTGCAACTCCACCATGGAGAGGAAACTTTGGATGCTAGCTTTGCTTCTAGCTCTACTGAATTCCCAGCTGCACATTTTCTAGGACTGGATTAAGGTAAATGAAATTTTGGAAACCCAAGGATGTAATTCAATGAAAATAAAGCTTTCTACCACATCTTATCCTCCCACGGGGGCTTCTGGAAATGCTTATTCCAGTGGTTCCCCAAGAAACCCACTCCCACTAGCAATTGAGAAAGATCATCCACACTTTTCTCTGATAACACAGGGAGCAACCCCCTAAAACTCCCATGGGCTAAAACAAACAAAACATACATAAGACACACACTATGCATAACCTTTGCATTTTAGCAAAAATCCGTCAACTTTTTTCCAGCATAGAAAGAGCTAATGAGCATTTGAAAGGGCTCTCTGAACTCCAGAAACTCTACTACCCAGAGTCCTGCTACACACAATAGGTAAAGAGTTGGAACTTCCAGGAACTGACTCAGGTTCTTCAGGCAGCTCTCTGCTCCTCTCAGACTCTCCCATCTCCCACTAGCTAAGCTTGTCTCTCTATCCTTGAGTCCTGGTTTCCTTCTGCCTTCCTCTGCCTGTGAGATGCCCAGCCTGCCTTTAACAAATAACATAGAGTGATGCTCCATAACTTTTAGCCTTCATCCTCTAATCCTGCCCTCCTCTTTTTCCTCTATTTCTTTAATCTCTTCTTCAATTATGCTTCCATCTTTTTCTCTCTGTCCTTCTAGATATCCTTTCCCTAATAGGTCAACATATAAAATCAAGTTATACTAAGTGAAATAAGTCAGTCAGAGAAAGACAAATGATATATTATCTCACTTACATGTGGAATCTGATGGACAAAATAAACTGATAAGCAAAATAGAAACAGAGGCATAGATACATGGACTGATAGCTATCAGAGGGGAGGGGGACTTGGGGGACTGGATTAAAGAAGGTGAAGGGATTAAGAAATAAATATATGTATACAGTATATAACACAGAGAAACAGACAACAGTGTGATAATAGCCAGAGGGAAAGGGAGTGGGGGTAGGTGGAGTTGGCAAAAAGTGTGTGTGTGTGGGGGGGGAGGGCGGGTGGAACGGGCATAGAATGAAAATTTGCTTGCGGCAATGGGTACATGTTTCAGTGTGCAGATGATGTTTTATTGAGTTATACACCTGAAACCTGTGTGTGGATTTGCAAACCAATGTCACCCCAATAAATTCAATTAAAAATAAGTCATAATTATTGGATTTTATATAACTAAAGCAGTTACACTTGGATTGAGGCAGGGATTTTGTTTGGTTTCCTTTGTGTGGTTGTGGCCCTCAGCTCACGTTTCCTGTGGTTAGTGTGTTACTGGGGCCTCTTACTATCCTGCCTCAAGTGGTGCTTCACAGGAGATACTTCACGCCTAGTGCCCTACCTGTGGAAGATTTCAAACAACCTGTCCTATCTCTAACCAGAACACCTGCAGGAATTTAGAAGGTGGAAGGCTAAGGTGCTAGGAGGAGGAAAGCAAAAGAGAAAGCAAGCCAAGCCTTGTTTTCATGCTTTCGATTGTTTTCTCATGGTTCAAATTAAATGCAAACCGAAAACAAAGAAATGAAAGTTTATAACCTGGAGACTTAATTTGAATCTCATGTTTCAATTACCACAGCAAAGTGGCATTGCTAAAGTAATTAGTTATCTTGGGAATATTTTCAGCAGAGATTAGTATAGTATTTTCTATGGGAAGTTCTCTAGCTGGCTGGACCCTGAACAATTGGCTTGACACTCATTTCAGAATCTGAGATTTCCAGAGGTTGAGGTCAATGTAAAGAGCCTTCTGGAGCCTGCTGGCTCATGCCCCTTTAAGCTAAACAGACCAGAAAACAAATAGAAACCATGTCCGAGCCCTGTCATAGATCTCTATTCTCTTCTGTAAACGTTCTTACAGTCAAATGTTATGCTTATTCTTAATAGGCATGCTAAGATGTGATCATTTCAAGTGACAAGCAAAAAGGAATGGACCTATTCTATATCCTCATATAACTCATATATAACATTTTTATCTTTCTTTCTAAAAATGCATTGAATAGATTTGGAATAATTGCACTCCTTTACAAAAACAAGATACAATTTGCTCTATAAATTACATCAAGGATTGTAACCAAAGGAACATATCATCTATACTAATAAGAGAGAAATATGGTAATTCACCATCACTCCGTGATGCCCATAGCCAATCAGGAGGGAATATGCAAATTAGTGGGACAAAGATGGAGCAGCCACAGAGCCAGCACACCCCCCCCAGACGGGACCCTCACCCCATGGGGGCGTGACTGGCCTGCAAACTGTCCCAGCTCCTCACCCAGGCCGGCACCGTCCCCAGTGGGGACCCCCACCCCAATGGGGACGTGGCCGGCATGCAAACCACCACAGGCCCCTCGCCCAGGCCACCCCGCCCCCTAAGGGAACCCCCACCCTGATTTGGGACACCCTTCAGGGCAAACCAGCCGGCCCCCATCCATGCACCAGGCATCTATCTATACTAATAAAAGGGTAATATGCTAATTAGACTGGGAGACCTTCTGGACGTTCTTCTGGACAAAGCCATGGTGGCAGGGCTGAGGTAGAGGCAGTTAGGGGCCAAGAAGGGAGGGCAGTTGTGGGTGATCAGGCCGGTGGGGGGGGGCAGTTGGGGGCGAGCAGGCTGGCAGGGGGGAAGTTGGGGGTGAGCAGGCCGGCGGGGGATCAGTTGGGGGTGAGCAGGCCAGCAGGCACAGTGGTTAGGGCCAATCAGGCAGGCAGGCAGGTGAGTGGTTAGGAGCCAGTGGTCCTGGATTGCAAGAGGGATGTCTCCCAAGAGGTCCCAGATTGGAGAGGGTGCAGGCCGGGCTGAGGAACACCCCCCATGCACGAATTTCATGCACCAGGCCACTAGTTGTTATATAATAGCAATAATAGCTAATACCTAGGAGATCATATAGATGCAAACCTGAAATGTGAGAGAGTTATGAACTGTTGGGAGATTTTTCAAGTGTATGTGACAGAAGAAAGTAGTCCATTAAATTGATAGATAAAAACCACAAGAAATGAATTGATTTCCAATGTTGTATTTATACTTGGTTACAGTTGTGACTTGCCATGGATGAACTCCTGCCATATTTTAGGCAGAGTGGGATAATAAAACTAGTCCCAATTTTAAAGGGCTTGAATTGCAACTCTACCACTTACTATCTATGTTCAGTCATTCAATTAGTTCAACAGTAATTGAGCAGTGGACATCAAACAGTGACTGAAACAGGCAGCGACCTTGAGCAAATATCTCAGCCTTTTACTGGCATGGTAAAACAGGTACCAATGAATGGCCTTTACTACCTCCCAGATAGTTGTAAGGCTCAAATAAATAACTTTATGAGAGCATTCTGAAAATATCAAAGATCGATAACAATGCAAGTCCTCCAATTTAATAAGTTGACATAATTTGTTGAAAAAGCCAGAAAGAAATTTTCCTCCCAAGGAGTTTCAAAAACAAGTAAAGAAGTTTGCTGCTAATTCAAGTTTTTAAAAAGTGCTTTCCCCAACTAATCTAGAACTAGCAAATTCATTTCTTTAGGAATAATAAATAGCCCTTCCTTTGTCTCAGGAAGCCTTCTCTATGCTTATGGTATCTTATGGCAGTGCCTAGCAGTTCTATGACACCTTTGACAAGTAAAATAACTAAAATCTTTGAATCCAGTAGTTTCAAAGAGTATTTTTAAGAGGAGATTGTTGCTTTGGAATATTCCTTAGAGCCAGAATGTTCAGCCAGATGCCCTCTGGTTGAAGGGGATGCTTGCCTTCTTGGCTGTGGGCTCTGAGGTTCTTCCTGGAACCTTACGGATTCTGAATCCATTTGAAAATCACTCTCTAATCCTGGCACTCAGCTGGACTCCTCCATTTTTCCTCTTCCTCTAGAAGACACTAAAGCATAATGGTTAAGTAGATGGGTTCTCAACTTAAGCAGGCTGGGCTTGCATCTTAGCTCCTCCAATGAATAGTTTACCTTCTCTGACCAGATACTCCTGCTCTATAAAATAAGGATGCTGACAATAACACTCTCAGAGGATGCTTGTGAGAATTATATAAATTCATCCACATAAAGAACTTGGCACAGAGCCTGGCAGATAAGATAAGCTCATTATCAGAGAGGAAGAAAACATTTAAAAAAAAAGAAAATAACAGAAGTGTTAGGTAGTGTGTCCAAAATGAATAGCAAGAACAAGAGCTTAAAGAAAATAGATTAATTGAACGCTTCCTAAAAGTGGGAAAATGTGGTTAAAACTGAGTTTGAGGGCCACTGAAGGAACCAGGCATGTATAGAAAGAACCGGGGTGATAGGAGGAGGAACACCTGCTCTGAGGCATCTCTTCCTGAAGAGCTGAGCATATCTTCCTCCTATCTGTCTCTCCTATATCATGCATGTCAAACTCATAGCCCACAGGTTGTATGCAGCCCACAACAAATATTTTTGTGGCCCAGCCAATATAATGGTATATAAGAAACATTTTAATAAAAATTTCATAACTTAATTTTTACAATATCCTGTTATACATAATCCTAATATATAAAAACCCTGGGTCCTGTCACATCCAAAAAGACCGGGAGGCTCGACCAACCAGAAGTCAGTCCTGCAGTCAGCACTGGGTTGCCGTGGCAACCCAGCACTGACTGTTATGGCTGCAGGCATGGTGACCCAGCACTGAATGCTGTGGGGGCTGCAAATCAGGCCCAGAGAGAGGCCTAAAGAGAGAAGAAGGGTCTGATCTGTAACCTCTGTGGCAGCTGTTGATCAGCACTTGCCTCTCTCTTTAGCTCTGGGCCTGGTCGGCAGCTGCGCCTCCATTTCTCTCCAGGCCTCCACCAGGGCTGCTGATCAGCCCAGCCTTTTTGATCAGGCCCCATTGATAGGCCCAGAGATGCTGACTGGCATAGAAACCGACCAATAAGAACCAAATCTGGGTCAATTGTGAGGAGCCAATGGCTGCCTAGGAGGCAGAGCTTATAACGCTGACTGGCATAGAAACTGACCAATCAGAACCAAATCTGGGTCAACTGTGAGGAGCCAATGGTTGCCTAGGAGGTGGAGCTTTTGACACTGACTGGCATAGAAACCGACCAAGCTGAACCAAATTGGCTGGCAGAGGAGGAAAGTTGGGGGCAATATCAGGCTGGCAGGGAAGGGCAGTTGGGGGCAAGATCAGGCTGGCAGGGGAGGGCAATTGGGGGTGAGATCAGGCTGGCAAGGGAGGGCAGTTGGGGGTGACCAGGCCGGCAGGGGAGGGCAGTTGGGGTCGATCGTGCCAGCAGGGGAGCAGTTAGGTGTTAATCAGGCTGGCAGGGGAGCAGTTAGGGGGTGATCAGGCTGGCAGGCAGAAGCAGTTAGGGCTAGTCAGGAAGGCAGGCAGGTGAGCAGTTAGGAGCCAGCAGTCCCAGATTGTGAGAGGCATGTCTGACTGCCAGTTTAGGCCTGATCCCCCAAGGGGTCCCAGATTGGAGAGGGTGCAGGCTGGACGGAGGGACACCCCCCACCCCCAGTGCACAAATTTCGTTCACTGGGCCTCTAGTTATTAATAACAAACTACAGCGTTCACTAATGACTGATTATTATAATTGTGTTGCATTCATTTCCCTTACACACCTAATACGCTGGAGCACCATTTTTTTCACTAATACTAGCAGCAAATATTTTAGCAGCCAATTGCCACTCCATTAGTCTTGGACTGACTTGTTTGGTGCACACAACAGGAAATATTTTGCTTTTGGAGAACAAGAAAAATAGGTTTATTTGTGTTACGCTTATTAATTTGTGCAGTTATTTAGTATCTGGTAAGTTAATGTTCAAGAAAAAAATATTAATTTTTATTAAAATGTTCTATTATTTTATGTTAACTATTACTCATTTATTTCAGCCTTTTGTGTTCAGCATGTCTCTATCAAAATAAACCTATGTTTCTATGAAAATTGAAGCTTTTGTTTTTTTTGCGGCCTACATAATCTTAAACCTTGTTTATTTGGCCCATGTTAGCCTTTGAGTTTGACATGCTTGTGCCCATAGCAGTGAATAGCACCACCATCCTAAGAGACCTCAAGCAAAGAAGCTTCCAGTTCCCAGAACCCATCTCTTCCCCACTCCCTACATTCAGTAAGTCACCATGACTGCTTACCTCTTCTTTTACATGTTTCTTAAATTTGTTTACTGTTCTTTTTCTCCACTGCATCCAACCCCAAACAGGTGACCAACACCTTTACAATGACTATCCTAGTTGTTATCTAGCTGGTCATTCTGCATTTACTCTTGGGTTCTCATCCATTCTGAACTCTGCTTGCAAAAATATCTTTTAAAAATTTAAATTGGATCATGGCACACCCTGGTTCCTATTGTTCCCAGGATGCCCCAAATCCTTAAAAAATGGTTTTAGGAGATTCACCATAGCCTGGCCCCAATCTCATTTCCTGGTACTTTTTCTCTCCCTCTCTCCAGTGCAGCTTTGTTGGATTTCTTGCAATTACTTAATTCTGGTATTGAACCTTGCTTTCTCTGAACCTGAACAGCTCTGTCACCCCACCCACACCCACCACAACACCACTTCACAACTGAGGTATCTGCCTTGGTGGCCTGGCAGATACTTACTAATCCTTAAGATCTAAGCTTAAATTCCACATCCTCAGAGAAGCTTTTCCTAAGCCCAAATATTAGGTCTACATGCATGGCTTCACAGCCCCCATACTTTCTTTGTCATAATACAGATCATACCTATAATTACTCACTTAATGACTGTACCTCACACTAGACTTTAAGTTCCACCAGGCAAGACTAGACTGTTTTATATAACCCTAGAGGCCTGGTGCACGACATTCATGCACCGGGGGAGAGAGGAGGTCCCCTCAGCCGGCCTTTACCCTTCAGCAGTCTGGGAGCCCTCAGGTGATGTCCTAAGCCACAGTTGGACATCCTTAGTGCTGCCACTGTGCTCGCCAGCAGTGATCCTGGCTCAGGGCTTCTGGCTGAGCTGCGCTCCCCTGTGGGAGTGCACTGACCACCAGAGGGAAGCTCCTGCATTGAGCATCTGCCCCCTGGTGGTCAGTGTGCATCATAGCAACCAGTTGATTTGCATATTATCCTTTTATTATATAAGATGGTAGCAGCACCTAGAACAGTGCCTGGCCAAAATGAGTGCTCAATAAATGTTTGTTGAATGAATGAAAAGAGCAATGAAGATCACTTAAGAGGCTCCTGCAGAGACTCAGAGTATAAAACAAGGATTTGAAGACATTTGGGAAGATACATGGTACGTGGATAAAGCTGATGATGACTGTGGGAAGGGGTTAGTGAAGTAGAGAGAAAACCAGAAGACAAAGCAGGGATAAAGTTGCCACCTCAGGAGCTGTGAGAAAATGTTATCAATGATAGAGCCAGATGTCAGGACTAGAAACTGATTTTTGGAATCTATCTATATAATAGAGGAATATGCAAATTAGCTGGGACACCGTAACATCATGACCGAACAGCAGGGACCTGAGGCTGCATGGCTCCTGGCCGGGGTGAGGGACCTCAGGCCGTGCCCCCAGCCTGGCAGGGCTTGATGGGGGACCTCAGGCTGTGCCCCTCACCCAGTGGGGCTTGACGGGGGACCTCAGGCCACACCCCCTACCCCGGTGCCAGGCCAGGGGACCTCAGGCTGTGCCCCCCGCCCGGTGGGGCTTGACGGGGGACCTCAGGCCCTGCCCCCTGCCCCAATGCCAGGTCAGGTGACCTGAGGCTGCACCCCCCACCTGACAGGGCTTGACAGGGGACCTGAGACTGCACCCCCCCACACCTGACACCAGGCCTGGAGACCTGAGGCTGTGCCCCCCACCCAGCACCATTCGGGGGACCTGAGGCTGTGCCCCCTGCCCAGAGGGGCTTGACAGGGATGGGGCTGGCCGGGTCTGGGTCTTTTGCGTTTTCAAAGCACGTGCGGGTGGTGGGCAGGGACTTGACTCTAAGTCCCACAGCGCACCCCAGACTCTGACAGTAAGAAAATTTTCATATACATTTTACTAATTTTCTTTCATCTCTGACACTTCTATTATAGAGAAAGGGCAAATAGCTATATTAAAATATTTCCTCTAATTAATTCCCTTTTAATTAGGTGAATTTCATGCACCGGGCCACTAGTTTAATATACTGAGTCAAAGGTAAAAATGAATAGAGGAATACTGTTCTCACCATCCTGAATGTGCTATATGTCCTTGTTGGTGAAGATGAACTCTGTCCAACAAAGAAATTTTCAAGGCTAGAAAACCTGCCCTGACCTTGAAATACACGGCTATGTTTTTTTGTTTGTTTTTCTAAAGTATGACTTGCACTGAATCAAGCTTGACTTTCAAACTCTTTTTCTCTTAAGATCATTATGGGAAAAAGTGACTGAAAAAAATGAATCACGTTTTAAAAAGTAAATAGGTACTGTAATTTCACAGCCTTGCACACAGTTGGTGTCCAATAAATATTTGGTGTGATGGCAGCTTGTTTCAGGTATCTTCTGCCTATTATCCCCTACCCCATCAACCACGATCTCCTTGGGAGAAGATCACATCCTCCAATAATGCATAGCACCAAGCTAAGAGGTGAGCCTACAGCAAACGATCAATAAATATTCATTGACTCAAAGTCAGATCTGGGCTCTGAATTTATTTCATAGGCTATACAATGTAACCAAATGCCTCTATATAAATATAAGGTTGTCATGAGAGCTGCAGAAAATAGCACACATAAAAGCACGTTGCAAGTTGTAAAGAACATAAAGCTGCATGATTTCCATTATTATTAATACAGCTTGGAATTTTAACACTGGAAGAGAATAGAGGGAGATGGGAAAAATGGCATCAATCCAGGTCAAGCAAGCACTATGCCAAACACCTGGCATGTGTTATCTTTTTAAATCCTCACAAAAATCCTATGATGAAACAGGCGCTGAGCTGTTAGATATTTCCCCAAAGTCACACAGACTCAAGTGGCCCAAAGCCCGTTGTCATCTCAGGGCAGCTCAAAACTTGTCTTAGTGCACTGTTTGCTTTCGACCTGAAGAAGCAGAGGTTCAAACAAAAGCACAGAAGCAGGGCTAGAAAACCGTATACCTGGAAATAGAAAGCCTGGTCACCTTTCCTTCGTTCCTGAAAATGACTTGGTTTCTACACGGGCACCTGAGAGAATTGGAGTAACTGCCATGAATCAGGAACATAAGGAAAGTCACTAAGTCGATCAGCCAGTAAATTAACCACTGAAAGACTGGAAAAGAGCTCAAGAAGAGAAGGCAGCTTGGAAGATCTCCCAAAGTTCTACATCCAGATAAAAGAAGTGTGAACAGATGAGGACAAACAAGGTCTCAAAGTGACCTGTGGGAGCTCACACTAGTCTGGTTCCAAAAAGACCCCAGACTCCTAAATGGGCTCTGTATCCCAGTCCAAGATGCCCCCAGCTTCACTATTTCACCACAGTTCCCTCCCTGGAGCTGTTTGAAGGGCATCTGAGTCACCTGGAAGAAGACTAGGACTTGGTGAGCTGCCCTGGGTCTGAGAAATAACATGAAGGAAGAGACAATCGATTCTCTGGGTGTTGGGAGGCTTATGAGGAAACCGTGGAGCAGGGGTAGGGGGCTATAGAAAGAATGATAAAGCTGGTGGCACTAAACATAAAGGGCACAGGCTGGCTCAGCCCCTGATTCACCAGTGAGTCATAGCCTGCCACCAGAAAGCACAGCCTTTAATTGTGTTTTGGAAAAGGATAGTGAGGTATACTTTCAGAAGGTTTCTGTGTTCTCTTTTATCATCAGAAGCAAAAAGAACAATCACCACCAACAGTAATTAAATAGAGGCTAAACATTTATATGAATTAAATCCATGCAATATTTTGAGCAATTTCTAAATCACTGAGAGCTATAATCAGTCCCAATAAGATATGGCCTCAATGCAAAGATAATATGTTGGGGGTAGTGGAGCAGACAAATCTGGTTTCATGTTCCAGTTCTGCCATGTACTAACTTTGTAGTCTTGGGGAGGTTTTCATTTTCTCTCTGACCCTTGACTTCCTCATTCCTATTCTTGAGAAAATTAGAAATATTTCAGATAAATAAATACATACTGCCTAGCAATTTTTCAATCAATAAAGGACAACAGCTATTATATTATTAGTAGGAGTGGTAGCAACAATATTTCAATGCTATATATTTCTATATGTTGCAATGGCTGGATTGCAGGCATCAATGTGTTAGATATAAGTCTCCCATACCTGTGCCATACATGAGCGAATTCTAGGAAGAATGCTCTTGAAGGGCAAAGGAGACCTAGGGTGTCTACTACTGCTTCATGTTCAGAAAGGTTTCAGTGTGTCTAGGGTTTAGCTCCTTCTAGATTAAATAGTCAGGTGGTTACAGCTGGAGTACACCCTCTACCCACCCCATTTACTTTCATAGTGTCCTGCTAAGAAGCAGATGTTTCATATATACATATATACATTAATAATAATGAAACATTGTCTATACAGTCTATTTATTTAATTCTCACAGTAAACCTAAGAGGTACAAAATATAGTTGGCTGCAACTTACAGAGGAGAAGCTGAGGTACTGAACAATGAAGTCTCAAAGCCAGTATGGGTTGGAGCTGAGATTGAAACCCGGCAATCCAGACCCCATGCACTTAGCCACTGCACTATTCTATCACTACCTTTTGAACAAAGAGAAAGCTGACAGTATGAAAAAACACACTCAAGCCTACCTGGTTACAACACTGGCACTAGGTAACAGAAGGGAAGTAAGCTCTTAGGACTTTGAATACATTTGTCCTGGTGGTAGTAAGGTAATTTTCATGCTAGAACATCATTCTAGCTGGTCCTGAGTTCAGTTCCTTAGAGGTCAAGCAGATTCAAGACCCTGCCTGACTAATCCTAGTAGTCATCCTACCAGAGTTTGTGCCACTTGCCATGGGAAGTGCACACAACCACCACCCCATCATCATAACTTCTGGAATATTGACTCCCAAATTTTACCTCCTATCTCCTTCAGGGAGCTGTACCATTTTGGTCTATGGGGGACTGCATCACCAGATGGGCTGGACATTGGAGCCCTTACGTGGGGAGTGTCTATGGAAAGGAGTGCAGTATTGCCTCAGGGGCAGTTCAGCCTCACTTCCATGCTACTGGGTTAAGCACATTTTTCTTTATAATTACCTTTAATTATATATATATATAAAAAAAGAAATGTTGATGGGACAATCTTACAAATTAAATATACTTGAAACATTAATTCCCTTCTCTTAAAGGTTGTGTGTGTGTGTGTGTGTGTGTGTGTGTTTGTGTGTTTATTTCCCTTCCATCTTACAGTTACCCTCACCCAATAAAGTTCTTGTTTACTGAATATCTACCATTTTTCTGTCCAGCCATTTATTCTACCAACAATGTCCGGGCTGTATTACTGCTCACAGCCTCCTAAAGTGGACCAGTAGGGATGCAAACAATTGCATTCCAATATGATTAGGTCTCACACTTGAAGCACAAAGTGCCGTAGTAACACAAGAGACAGCCATGAGTTCCACCTTGAGGTTGGGAAGGTTCCTGAAGATTCCTCAGAAGTGGTGACACTGCCGTGGCTCCTAAAGAGTGGAAGAAGCAGAGTGAACCCACATGAGCAACTGTACGGGACTCACCTACAGAATTGCCTCTCTACACCAACTCTGGGAAGTTGGGTGTAGAGAGGAGCCTGAGGCAGGGGAGGGGAGGAGCCAAGATAATAATGAGGTGCACGGGGGAGCTAAAAGTATATATAAAATACTATGTCCTTGCCTTCAAGTTTACCACAATAAATTTGGGGACTCTTGCCCTTAACACCTGTGAGACAATGAGAGAAAAATAAAAAGCAGAACAAATGTAGGAGTTAGATGTAGATGTCTACTCAAAAAGAGGAGACAATGTGGTCCAGAACAGTCCAGGAGGAGTCATAAAGATGTGGGTATTGCATCCATGTTTAAAATAACAAGCCTATACCCAAGTCACCCACTGTTTACTTAAGCATCACAAGTGAACTGCCTCCAACCCCCATGTTTCTCCTCTGCGTTTCCATGTCCAGGGCTTCATTCCCTTGAAACAGATGTGTGACACTGCCCCTAGTGCAAGACTTTTGCCTCCATATAAACTGTAGAGTCTGATTAAAGCCTGGAGCCTTACAAAGGCTCTCTGTCAGGAACACTCCACCTAGACCAGTGGTCGGCAAACTCATTAGTCAACAGAGCCAAATATCAACAGTACAACGATTGAAATTTCTTTTGAGAGCCAAATTTTTTAAACTTAAACTTCTTCTAACGCCACTTCTTCAAAATAGACTCGCCCAGGCCATGGTATTTTGTGGAAGAACCACACTCAAGGGGCAAAAGAGACGCATGTGGCTTGCGAGCCGCAGTTTGCCGACCACTGACCTAGACCAAGAGTTCTTGACCTGTAACCATGATGACTTGTGTGTATGAATTGTGTGTTCATGTATACACCTATGCATGAAAGTTTTTATTTTTATGGAGTATCTCTCATTAAGTTCTCATGAAGGAGCATATCCCACAAAAGACTCAAAATCAATGCTTTAGACTAGAGTTTAGCAAACTACAGCCTGCAAGCCATAATCGGTCCACTGCCTGTCCTTATAAATAGAGGTTATTGGAACTCAGCTATGCTCACATGTTTACTAGTACGTATTGTCTGTGCCTGCTTTCACACTACAACAGTGGAGATGAGAGGTTGCAACAAAAATTGTATGATTTGTTAAGCCTGAAATATTTATTATCTGGCTCTTTATAGAAAAAGGTGCTGGCCCCTTCTTTTAGAAAAATTTTTAGAACCACCCACTACACTTGAGCAGTTGCTTGCTAATAATTCACCATCAAAATCCAAAAGTGAGCAAATAATTTTATAATCAAAGTTTCCCTTCTCTAATTGGCAATTTTATAGATTTGTTATGTACTATATATAGACTGACTCTTCTCCTATTCTCTGTCGAAATATACTGGACAGAGGAGTGGCCAGGAAGGTGACTAGCTAGAATTCTTTCAAGGTGGCCCTGTCATATGCATCCTGGGCCAAGCTTCCTTTGCAAACTGCTAGAGAAGAGATAGTTAAGCAAGATAATTATCATCACTCTAAGTAATTCAAACAGAGTACTGCTGATGGCTACAATCCAAAGATGAGAAATTATGTAATTATCTGCAGCACATTTAAAAGACTATATAAAATATGCTAATGCTTTCACCATATTAAGGCAAAGTTGCAGAAATGATGCCATTTATTAACTAGCCTAAGGATCAGTACAAATAAAGAGGAACATCCTAAGGGTATTTTTAAAATAATGGTATCAGTCAGTTTGATAGAATTGTTTTCTTTGGCTACAAAATAGGTTTAAAAAGTCTTACTCCATTTTAATGTTTTAAATTGCATATTTCCATTTTAATGCATTTTTATTAACAGTATATTCATTTTATCTTTAAGCCAATACTTACTTTTCTATGTATTTTTGTTGTTGTTTTGGATAGCTCTCATCATTCTAATCTATTTTCTGACAGTTTATGTATATGAACAAAGCAAACAAACACTATAGCAAATAGAACTACACATGAACCTCAAGCTATACTGCTTCTTCTATGTGTCTCCATGCTTAAAACCTCCAGAACTGGATGCTTTACCTAACCTTGCAGTTTGTATGTAAAACTAGGAGAGAAACTGACACACAATAACAATTGGCGAGAGGGAATAAATATCTGCAAATTTAATCTTAATGTTAAGGGCCCTCAGGAGTCTTAATCCATACAACAGAGCATCATCAGAGGCTTTGAACTTCTGAGCCTTCTTCTTTGGGTTGCCATGCGGCCCTGATACTACTCTCTGTTTTGAGTTCATCTGCAGCCTAGTATGAATGGCCTCTTTCTGTAAGTTGTGGCAAAATTTTTCATCATAAATTAGTATCTCCCATATTCACTAACATACAGTATTGTCCAGATAAATGTTACAAGATTCCAAATAAAGACCTAAAATCGGTTCCACTTTAATCAAGAGATGATATTTCGCGCTAACCGGTTTGGCTCAGTGGATAGAGCGTCGGCCTTCAGACTGAAAGATCCCAGGTTCGATTCTGGTCAAGGGCATGTACCTTGGTTGCGGGCACATCCCCAGTAGGAGGTGTGCAGGAGGCAGCTGATCGATGTTTCTCTCTTATCAATGTTTCTAACTCTCTATCCCTTTCCCTTCCTCTCTGTAAAAAATCAATAAAATACATTTAAAAAAAAGAGATGAGGATTTCTAAGCATCCAAATAATTTGTCTGTTATATTACAGCTTTGCAACATGATTTCACCCACATCATTACATTTAATCTTCATGGCAATGTTTTGTGATTGGAACTTCTTTTATCTCCATTTTACCAGAAGACACTGGCTCAGAGAGGTTACACAGTTTCATATAGGTGATAAGGGCAGGAAATGGTCTTACCCATGAATCTTATCTTCAAAGTTAGTGCTCTTCTGGGGCTGCATTTTGGGCTGATGCTGATGCACTGACTGACTGACTTACGTAACTTCACATATTGGACTATACACCAGCAGCCTGTCTTTAATCCTCAGCTCTAATACCAGCATACTCCCTGATCCTGGGCTAGCAACCTATCCCTCCCTTCCCCCAGAGTTTGGTTGTCTGACATATGAAATGGAAGAATCAAACTAGAAATTTTCTAAAGTCCTTTCAATTCCAACAGTTAGAAATCTTATTGATCAAAAGTAATTCGGTTCTCAGATGATCTGTTTGAAAGAAATATATGTAGTGTGAAATGTAAAGTGCACTCAACAAGCAGATGAAAGGGATTTTGCATTTACACATTTTCAGATGATTCATGCCATAGATCCTTCTCAATTAGCACAGCTCACTAATAGCTGACTGTCTACACAATTATTAAAGCACTAGAGGCCCGGTGCATGAAATTCGTGCATGGGAGGGGATTGTCCCTCAGCCTGGCCTGCACCCTCTCCAATCTGAGACCCCTCGGAGGAATGAGCCTAAACCAGAAGTCAGACATCCCCCTCACAATCTGGGACCGCTGGCTCCTAATCCCTTGCCTGCCTGCCTGCCTGATCGCCCCCTAACCACTCCCCTGCTAGACTGATTGCCACCTAACTGCTCCCCTGCCAGCCTGATCACCCCAACTGCTCTCCCCTGCTGGCCTGATTGCCCCTAACTGCTCTCCCTGCCAGCCTGATTGCCCCCTAATTGCTCTCCCCTGTGCTGGCCTAATCTCACCCCTAACTGCTTGCTCCCCTGCTGGCCTGATCACTCCTAACTGCTTGCTCCGCCACCAGCCTGATTGCCCCTAACTGCCTCTACCTCAGCCCCCACCACTGTGGCTTTGTCTGAAAGGAAGTTAGACGCCTGGAAGATGTCCGGTCGACCTGGTCTAATTAGCATATTACCCTTTTATTAGTATAGACTAGAGGCCCGGCTCACGAAATTCATGCACATGTTTGGTCCCTAGGCCTGGCCTGCTATCAGGGCCATCTTCCCAGCTGCCCACAGCTGGCCCCACTCCCAACTGCCACCCACCCCCGGTTCCCCATTTGCCATCAGGCAATCAGAGCCTGCTGCCTGGGAAAAGGGACCAAGAGGGGGTCAGTGTGCCTCATAGTGACTGGTCCAGCAGTCGTTCTTGTTGTTCTGCCATTAGGGTCTATTTGCATATTACCCTTTTATTATATAGGATAGAGACCTGGTGCATGGGTGGGGGCTGGCTGGCCTGCCTTGAAGGGGGCATCGGATGGGAGTAGTGGGTCCCCCCTGAGGGGTGGGGCTGGCCTGGGTGAGGGGCTGTGGGCAGTTTGCAGGCCGGCCATGCCCCCAGCTTTGTCAGGAAGAAGTCTGGTCTATCCCATCTAATTAGCATATTACCCTTTTATTGGTATAGATTTCTATGACCCTTATGCAGAAATCAAACTTGAGATAGGCGTGTCAGCCTGCTCTCTTGTGATGGGAGCTAATTATTTTGTCTTTATCTGCAAAGATCCCATCTTTGATGAGACATGTTTTTGTTACTTTGCTTGTTTTCTCCTTATTACAAGTGGTTGGTATGGTTATTGTTACAGAATTAACATAGATATTTCCCCAGCTATTGATAGGGCTCGTATTGTATGATGAAAAATGTGTCTGGTCTTCTTCCTGGGTTCTTGGCAGGGAGATTTGAAATCCTTACAATTTCCCAAGTGATAGGAGTATCCATGTCATTTGTGGAAGGCCCCTTGAGTCACATCTGAGTTTATGCTGATGAGATGACTCAAGATGGGGGCTGGTCATGCCAAAAAGACCAACCATGTGATTTTAGGGTGATGCTTTAAGGCTGACTTCTTGGCAGTAGGGGAGCTACAGACTGAGTTCAATCATGTGGCCAGTTCTATGTAATGAAACTCTGATAACAGCTCTGTATATTGAGTTCATTGGAACTTCCTGGTTGGTGAACACATCAGTGTGCTGGGGTCATGATGTGTCCTGTTCCATAAGGAAAGCACAGAAGATCCAACTCAGGGCCCTCTCAGACCTCGCCCTATGTACCTCTTCATTTGGCTGGTCTGGATTTGTATGATTTAAAATAGAATTGTAATCTTAAGTATCACACCTTTCTGAGTAGATCAAACTACTGAACCTAGGGGCATTATGGAAACCCCTGACTTTGTAGCCAGTTGATAAGAAATGTGGGTGGCCTAAGGACCCCTGAATTGGTTACTGGTGTCTGCAATTAGAGTGGTCATGCTGGGAATTGTACGCTTAATCTCTGAAATCTGTGCTAACTCTGGGTAGCTAGTTTCATAATGGCAGAGCATCTTGCAGCCCACCTGCCACCACAGAGTTCTGCGGTGCTACCAGGCACATGCTACCTCACACTCTTCGGACTAACCGCTCTCTTCGTCTGGAGCTTTCTTCCTATGAGATCTTCATGGCCGGTTCCATCATCTCCTTCAAGTCTTTGCTCAGATGTCACCTTCTTACTGAAGTCTTCTCCAAAACATTATGTTCAATTGCACCCCACTCACAGCATACACATCGTTCCCTGTCCACTTCCTTTCTTCCCTTTCCTACTTTATTCTTTTTCAAACCATGTATTTTCTGATGCACTATGTAATTTTCTTATGATTTTTCTTATTAAAAATCCTCCACACCTAGAATATAAGCTTCATGTGGTAAAGAATGTTTCACTTCTTAGCTCACTGTTATATGCCTAGTGCTCAGAGCAGTGCCTGGGACATAGTACAAATTCACTAAAATATTAGACAAATTATACACATGCATATTATAAGATCAAGCTCCTGTAATAGAATAAATTGAATTCACATTAATTGCCTACAAATCCTTTTACTTAGTGCATTAAGAATCCTCATTTTCATATTTGGAAAGCCCATTGCATATGGTAACATTTTATATCTCACTCGAGGGGGGGGGGGGAATAGTACTAATTTTTCCATAGGTATTGAATACTAGTCATAGTGTAAATTAATCTTCTGATTTCTAATGGCATTCTCAATGAACAAAGAAAAATTATTACAACATAAATTTACCTAAGATGACACTAAGATTGAGGGACAGAGCTATAAAAGAATAAATTTTGTTTTCTCCAGAACTAATAAACTGAAAATCTTTATAGCCTCAGTTTTCAGTGGTTGGCAGGGAGATGTTCCAGCTGCCATATTGGTGGGAAGCACCACAAGTGAACAAAAGGGAATAAATGAATCAGCTGGACCTAGGGTGCTTTAACAACTAAACTATATGTAGTATTTGATTTTGTCTTTGATAGAAATGACCTTCTGACAATGGCTTGCCCTTATTCAATTCACTCCTCTGTACTTATAGGATTCATATAGTTCCATTGCTGGCATTGCTTGACAAAGCTGCTGCTTTTCCTTGCCTTTGTTCTGATTATTTTATTAAGAGTTATAGGAATTTAGAGAAACTCTTCTTCAGATCTGCTTATAGTCTCCAAGAAAAGTGAGACTCGTGATTTCACAGTGATTCTGCCTATTGAAGCATGAAGATAAATCACTCACACAATCACTTTCCCCCACTTTAATTCTCAGCAAAGATATGTTTTTCATTGATTCTAGAGACAGAGGAAGGGAGAGGGAAAGAGAGAGAAACATTGATCTGTTGCCTCCTTCATAAGCCCAGGCAAGGAATCAAATCTGTGATCCTTCTGATACTATTCTGACTTCTTAGTTATTAATAACTAGAGGCCCAGTGCATGAAATTCATGCATGGGAGAGCATGTCTCTCAGCCCAGCCTGCACCTTCTCCAATCTGAGACCCCCCGGGAGACATCCCTCTTGCAATCCAGGACCACTGGCTCCTAACCACTCACCTGCCTGCCTGCCTGCCTAATGCCTTCAACTGCCTCCCCTGCTGGCCTGGTTGCCCACAACTGCCCTCCCCTGCTGGCCTGATCACCCCCAACTGGCCTCCCCTGCTGGCCTGATTGCCCCTAACACCCTGCCAGCCAGATCTCACCCCTCACTGCTCTCCACTGCCGGCCTGATCACCCCTAACTACCTCTGCCTCGGCACCCACCACCATGGCTTTGTCCGGAAGGAAGTCGGACGTCTAGAAGATGGCCGGTAGACCCAGTCTAATTAGCATATTACCCTTTTATTAGTATAGATAGATTATATAGGATAGGATTGCTTAAATGGGGTGGGGGGGGTTCTTCAGCAGGAGGAGATGCTCTTGGCAGCCAAAAATACATAACCCCTATATCTAGACTGATAGCCAGCTATATGCACTCTACTGCCAAACTGCTTATTAAAAAATAGAACCGCTTTCTTACACCTTACCAGAGGTCCTCAAACTTTTTAAACAGGGGGCCAGTTCACTGTTCCTCAGACCGTTGGAGGGCCGGACTATAGTTTAAAAAGAAAAAACTATGAACAAATTCCTATGCACACTGCGGGCCCGGGACGAGTTGGCTGCTAAGCAGGACAGGCAGTAGCACCCGGCGGGCTGGATAAATGTCCTCGGCGGGCTGCATGTGGCCCGCGGGCCGTAGTTTGAGGACCCCTGCCTTACACCAAACATCTGTTGCCCTTAAAACCCCACCTCAGCCCCCACCTTAGGTTCTGCCTTCACAGTTCACCCAGATTTGGTTCTGATTGGTCAGTTTCTATGCCAGTCAGTGTCAAAAGTTCTGCCTCCTAGGCAGCCATTGGCTCCTCTGGGAAATCCAGTACAGCCCCACCTTCATGTCAGCACCAGCCCTTCAGTCATGCCCCCAGTCTGCTACTGGGTGTATCTCTGACCACTCTGAGAAGCAGCACCTCAGGTCTGTGCTGGTGGCAATTTTGAATTCTCATCCCTGACCTAACCTTCTTACAGTGCGAGCTCCATGAAGGCAAGCATTTGTCTTGTTCATTCTTAGTTCACGTATAGACTTTACCTGTGACTATACATCTATGCTAGCACCTCATGGTGACCAGTCAAATGGTCGTTTTGATCATCACAGTCACTGCCTTTATATAGATAGATAGATAGAAAAGGAGCTAAGAGGGAAGCCATGCACTACATGCATGCATTTAGGAAGCTTCACCAGGAAGCTGCGACTTTGCACTTCCCAGGGAACCACTGGCCTATTTCCTGAAAAACACTGGGGGAATAGATACAATAAAGGGAAGATAGACACATGTCCAATAATGTTCTGGTGACATAGGGAAAGTACTTCCTGTCAGTCACACCTGGGAACAGAGATCATTGGCCACAGTGGCCAGGGCCACTGCAAGCATGTGAAAATTTGGGAATACATAATCTCCTAAACAAAGGAGTTCTCTCACTTGGCTCTTGGCTCGTGAGGCTCTGTGGTCCTACTTCCTCGCATTCTCCTGTGTTTCTCCATAGCCATGTGGACCAGCAGACTCCACATGCAATGGACTGATGGACTGCAGTGGGAAACAAAAATTAAGCCAGCCTGATGTTTTATTGGACTGTGCAGACATGGAATGGGAACTCTGGACATTGCCTCTAATTTTCGCTCTATTAAAGTCCCAGCTATATTTCAGCTATATGGTGGGACAAAGGGAAATGCGATTTTGGAAACTCAGGGATTTAATTCCACAGGAATAAAACCTTCTACAATAGCACAGTTCTACCCTAACAACCCCACTTCCACCAATAACAGATGGCAACCCAGAAGGGACGGACACCAGGAGTACTAAAGACACATGGAAATTGTCCTGTCCATGAAATTGTCAGAAAGCTCAGTCACAGTCCCCAAATGTGCACTCAGAGGGAAAAACAATAGGAGAAGAATAACCTGGTCTAATTCCTCTCTCTCTCTCTCCTTTTCTCCCCCCTTCCCTGGCTCCTCCCCTCTCTCTTTCTCTGTGGGTAGCTTGGTTCCTTTTTCTGCCTTCCATCACCTTGGACAATGCCCTGTCAGACACAGACCCAAGACTGGTTTAATGGGAGTGGGGCATCCAGCTATGACCCTGGCTAGGGCTGTGGCCAAGGGTGCAGTCACAACTGCCTGTACCCAGGCAAACAGTGGGGCTAGGGCTAGCACTTCCTTAGCACCACTGCCACAGAAGGTGGGGCTATGGGCCCCCACAGGGTGAAAGAAAAGTGTGTGCACACTGGATGCCAGTCTTGCGAATTCTGTGCCTGGCATAGGAGGCTTTAGATGCAACCCAAACTCCTTTCCCTATTCACAGTGGCTGCACACTCAGCCAGGCACTTAGAAGTGGCCTAGGCACACAGATTCACTCTCCTTTTGCAGATTCTCACCTCCATTTAGGCAGCTTGATCACAGTGTTCCCATGGATCCCTGACCCACATAGCAGTGGTGCTTATCCCCAGGCCCTGGCGGGGGAAGGGGGGACGTAGGGCATGGCTTACAGCCCAACAGTTTGCAACATGCCCAGCTGTTTCACCCCCATCCCTGCAGTATGCAGGTGTAGGAGTCTCAGGCTGTGGTGCCCTGGGGAGCTGTGAGCATATACTTTTGTCCCCTTATCTTCTCTCCCTGTGGTAATTTCCCCTTCAGCAGCCATGCAGGCACAACTCTTCCCCCAGCCCTGAAGGCTTGGGTGTGTGGATCAGACCTCAGGGCTCTGCACTGGGGAGTGGAATTATCTGCTGGGTCTCAGGGCGAGTTTCCCTGCTCTGAGGGGTGCTAGTTATATGCTGGGTCACAGGATGAGTTTCGCTGGCTGCTGCTCATTAAGGCAATGGGACTAAAAAGCTGCAGTCTTTTTACTTGATACTTGCTACTGATACTGTATTTCTATTACAAATGTAACATATATTTTTTGCTCATGCAAACATTGCTACTTCCAAAGTCATTAATGCTTCTTCTACAGATATAACTAACCAGTAGGGAAAAAAGCCTCAAATGTACAAATACTCACAGAAATGAAAGATTTTTGTTACCCAATCTTGGAAATTGACTACAAACAGAATTTAACCCCAGGGCCTGGGTGTTAAATCTCTGTCCAGCCAGATTAACAGGGAATACTACCCCGCCTCGTAGGGGAGGGAAGCTGCCTTGTGCTTCCAAGCCTCTTAATGGATATGGCTGTTAGAAATATAAAAGACAGCAACAGATTGCTAGCCCAGATATTAGAGACAAGTTAAAAAAACAAATAGAATTTTTCTACCTCAGACAGTGGAGACAATAGACATCCCTTGTGTAAAAAGACATAAAGGGGGAAACCTCCATTAAGATCAGAGGCCATCACAGTCTCTCCTGCGGTGTTAAAGGCCCCCCCACACCTGGACAATTGTGTTACTATTTCAGAAAGGGTCTCTGTCCTAGGTATGGGAAGAGGCTTCAGGCTGTGGGCAAATGCCATGACTGGCAAGGGGTCACAAGCCACTCCAAATCCTGATCTGTGACAGGAAACTAGAGAACACAGAAGACATTCATGCCTCCCTCAACTATTGAATCTCCCTCTAATCCAGAGGATGAAAGATATATAATACTAGAGGCCCAGTGCACGAAATTCGTGCACGGAAGGGGGGGTGTCCCTCAGCCCAGCCTGCATCTTCTCCAATCTGGGACCCCTGAGGGATGTCCGACTGCCTGATTAGGTCTGATCCCACTGAGATCGGGCTTAAACGGGTGGTCGGACATCCCTCTCACAATCCAGGACTGCTGGCTCCCAACCACTCGCCTGCCTCTGCCTGATTGCCCCTAACCATTTCTGCCTGCCAGCCTGATCACCCTCTAACCCCTCCGCTGCCAGCCTGATTGACGCCTAACTGCTCCTGGCTGGCCCGATTGCCCCTAACTGCCCTCCCTTGCCGGCCTGGGTCTCCCCACAACTGCCCTCCCTTGCTGGCCTGGTCTCCCCCAGCTGCCCTCCTCTGCTGGCCCAGTCAGCCCTAACTGCCCTCCCTGCTGGCCTGATCGCCCACAACTACCCTCCCCTGTAGGCCTGATCCCCCCTAACTGCCCTCCCCTTCAGGCCTGGTCCCCCCCCCCAACTGCTCTTCCCTGCAGTCCTGGAGCCCCCACCCCAATTGCCCTCCCCTGCAGTCCTGTTCCCCCCCAACTACCCTCCCCTGCTGACCTGGTCTCCTCCAACTGCCCTCCTCTGCAGGCCTGGTCACCCCTAACTGCCCTCCCTGCTTGCCTGATCGCCCACAACTGCCCTCCTCTGCCAGCCTGGTCACCCCCAACTGCCCACAACTGCCCTCTCCTGCCAGCCATCTTGTGGCGGCCAACTTGTGTCCACATGGGGGCGGCCATCTTGTGTCCACATGGGGGCGGCCATCTTGTGTCCACATGGGGGTGGCCATCTTGTGTCCACATGGGGGTGGCCATCTTGTGTCCACATGGGGGTGGCCATCTTGTGTCTTGGAGTGATGGTCAATTTGCATATTACTCATTTATTAGATAGGATATATATACATATATATATACATATATATGTATATGTATATGTGTGTGTATGTGTGTGTGTGTGTGTGTGTATAATTTTTTTTCTCCCTGGAGTCAACAAATAATACAATCTTGAAGCCTTGAAAATGCATACTCTGTCAAGAAATTTATTCTGGATTTGTCAAAGAAAGGACTGTCTTTAAAGTGCTAATATTGTGCCTCCAAAAGTACTCTTATCTGAGCTATTTGTTGCAATGCAGATTCTGAAATAGATCTTATTGAGCCTAAGCTATTTGAGCCAATCAGTTTAACTAATATCACTTGTGATTTGCTCAATCATTAATTTTTACTATATGATACCTGTGTCCATGGAATTATGTCTCTTAAATTATAAGTATGTTTGACAAAAAAGAATCTATGTTTCCAGAAGTTATAAAATGTGCTTGCTAATCTTGGAAGTGCTAATTGCTTACATTTTGTTTTTTCTCCTACCTTATCCCTCCAGAATTTGGCAATTCTTAATGCATGAAACATGGAAATATTGTTCTTTGCATAAATGCAATAAAACCAGATTAAACTGTGTGGTCTTATTAACCACATATTTGACTGGAATGCCATGTCTAAGAGAGACATCTGTGGACTCTAGCTGTCACCAGAAAGCCTTAAAAATTAAGAATGACTTCTAAAGCAAATGAAATCCACTACAAAAATGGCCTTATACCTTGTTTGGTCACATAGGTTATGATAGTCTTTTCAGGTAAGGAATGAAGGCTTCTTTCCTGAAAGATGGCAAGAAAGGAACCTCAAGACATTTTTAGGAACCTCAAGGACTTGAGGACTTGACCAGGTATTGCAGGCAAAGCCTGATGGCAGCTATGGCTTGGCTTCTTTGTGGGGTGAATGTAGCTCAATCTAAAGATTCATTGTGAAAAATTTCAGCAAAGCAAATGTGAAAAAAGCCTGTGTAATCTATTTAATCAGTTACTATTCTTGTTGTGTTTCTTCAAATAATCAGACCAAATTACACTGGGCTTAATACGATCTCTTTAAAAATAAGGGCAATTTTAGGGAGAAAAACTGTGCTTCAATGAAAACCACAATGTCCAGTTATGGATATTGGACACCACTATAGTTAACTGTCTTCAAACTTTTGTTTTTAAGGCTGTGTCTGTGTATGCCATATAGACCTCAGCACCTGATAATATTGCCAGAGATGTTCTAACTGCAAGAAATCTATCAGATTGTCACTGTTTCATTTTATTCCAGCAAAAGCATGGTATCTGGAAGTCTTCTAAACTGGTTCATGATTTGCTATGTACATTAACCTTTGTGCTTTGTGTTCTTCTGTTTTCATAGAATGTGTGCCTATGTTCTCATTTACCTGCTTGCTTATTTACACAATATAAACCTCACTTTAGAAGCCATCTATATCACCATCTCCTGATATGACACTCAATGGTTTGGACTTATGATTGAGTAAATGAAGTATGGATGATCTATTGGCTTTGCTTGAAACTGCTTTCTCTTTTCTGCCCAAATGGTTCAGACAAAAAAAAAAAAAAAGATCCAAAGTTTCTCATGGAGGAAATCTTAGACTATTTCCCATAGCTTAGTTTTAGTTAAATATGGTGAAGAGATGGGTTTCAGACAAGTATGACATACCTGCCTACAGGGAAGCCAATCCTCCAATGTAAACTAGGACACTAAAAAGTTAGTATTTCCTTTATCAGATGGATTTTTACCTCTCATCAGACCTTCAGTTGCTATAAGTCCCCTCACTTTTGAATTGTACCTTTTAGCCTTCATGTCAACTTTGTCATTTCTAGAATACAACAAGGGTGGGAGCTTGTCCAATGTGTCATCCTCTGGACATCACCTATGCTGCCTCCCAGGGACACCAGCTTACCTAGATTTTTCAGAATCCCTCTTCCCTGCATGAAGACTCCCCTTCCATTTTGCTCCTCTTTTCTCTGTCAGATAGGGGAGAACCTTGGAGCCTTGGGATAGGCAGGCCAACACCCCTTGATAGCATGAAATAGTTACAAGAAGATACAGACCTTTACCCATTTCCCCTTGTAAGATTACAAAGCTTCAATTCTCTAAAGTGGAGAGGGGGCTGATACCATCATAAGTAGCTAGTTGTTAATAATAAGAAAGGAGCAGATAGAAAAGCCAGACATTATAGACATGTCATTTAGACAGCTTCACCAGGAAGCTGTGACTTTGCACTTCCCAGGGAACCACTGGCCTATTTCCTGAAAAACACTGGGAGAATAGATACAACAAAGGGAAGATAGACACATGTCCAATAATGTTGTGGTGACATAAGAAAAGTACTTCCTGAGAAACCAAGATGGCGGCATAGGTAAACACCTAAACTGCTGCCTCGCACAACAATTTCAAAACTACAACTAAAAGACAGAACGGACACCATCCAGAACCACAGGAAAGCAGGCTGAGTGAAAATTCTACAACTAGAAGGAAGGAGAAAAGCTCACAGAGAATTGGAGGTACGGCAAAGGGGCTTTGTGCGCGCAGAGAGGAAGGGCGGCTGAGAGCCTGGCTGACTTCCTCTGGCAGAAGGGGGAAGGAAGCCTCGGACCGCGAGCTGGGAAAGGCAGAAGTCTGAAGGCGCACACGGGCCAGTGCGCACAAAGGCTGCGGAGGTAGCCATAGGCTTTCCCTAGTGGAAGGGAGTCAGAGGATCCTGACTGAGCCCCAGTTCTGACTGCAGTGAACCCCGGTTCCAGGTGAGCCCCTGGGGACCCACGCTCTTGTAGGGGGAGTCTGGACTCTCGGGCGGAGACTCGGGAGCCGGGGAAGGCGGAGGACTGAAAGTGCGCACACGCGCCGCGCCGGTGCGCACAAAGGCTACGGGGGTTGCCACAGGCTTTCCCTAGTGGAGGGGAGTCAGAGGATTCTGACTGCACCGAGCCCCAGTTCTGACTGCAGTGAACCCCAGTTCCAGGCGAGCCCCTGGGGACCCACGCTCTTGTGGGGGGAGTCTGGACTCTCAGGCGGAGACTCGAGCTGGGGAAGGCGGAGGACTGAAAGCGCACATGCGCGCAGGGGCGGGGCTGACAGGAAGCCAAGACTGAGACTCCACCCCATCCAAGTTGAGCACAGAGGCGATTGCAATTTGGCAAGTCTAATCCTATAGGGCTGTCTCCAGCACCGGGCTTCTCCCAGCATAGACACAGCTGATCCTTACAGCCAACTGGCCCGGAGGTCAATTCTTCCCAGTGATACCAACAACAATAAAGACTTAATTACAACAAGGCTGTACACACAGTCCACAAAGGGGTGCACCAAGAGTGTCCACCTCAGGTTAACTGGGGAAGCAGACCCACTGGGCCATATTGGAAACCTAGCACAAATATCTACCTTACCAACTCAGGGAATAAATGAAAATGCGGGGTCAAAGAATCAGATCACAAATGAAAGAAATGGAGGAAAACAAACGACTGGATATAGAATTCAAAACCACCGTTATAAGACTTTTTAAGAATATCCTAGATAAGGCCGATAAATATAACGAGACCCTCAAAGATATGAAAAAGGACCAACTAGAAATTAAACATACACTGACTGAAATAAAAAAATATTATACAGAGACCCAGAAACAGAATAGAGGAACACAAGAATCAAGTCAAAGAATTGAAATACAAAGAAGCAAAAAACACTCAACCGAAAAAGCAAAAAGAAAAAAAAAAAATCCAAAAAGTTGAAGATAATGTAAGAAGACTCTGGGACAACTTCAAGCGTACCAACATCAGAATTATGGGGGTGCCAGAAGAAGAGAGAGAGCAAGATACTGAAAACCTATTTGAAGAAATAATGACCGAAAACTTCCCCCACCTGGTGAAAGAAATAGACTTACAAGTCCAGGAAGCCCACAGAACCCCAAACAAAAGGAATCCAAAGAGGACCACACCAAGACACATCATAATTAAAATGCCAAGAGCAAAAGACAAAGAGAGAATATTAAAAGCAGCAAGAGAAAAACAGTTAATTACCTACAAGGGAGCACCCATATGACTGTCAGCTGACTTCTCAACAGAAACTATGCAGGCCAGACGGGAGTGGCAAGAAATTTTCAATGTGATGAATAGCAAGAACCTACAACCAAGATTACTCTACCCAGCAAAGCTATCATTCAGAATTGAAGGGCAGATAAAGAGCTTCACAGATAAGAAAAAGCTGAAGGAGTTCATCACCACCAAACCAGTATTATATGAAATGCTGAAAGGTATTCTTAAAGAAGAGGAAGAAGAAAAAAGTAAAGAGAAAAAATTATGAACAACAAATACATATCTATCAACAAGCGAACCTAAAAATCAAGTGAATTAAAAACCTGAGGAGCAGAATAATCTGGTGAATATAATAGAATCAGGGGCATAGAAAGGGAGTGGGCTGATAATTCTCAGGGGGAAAGGGGTATGGGGGGGTTCATGAAGAGAATGGACAAAAATCATACACCTATGGATGAGGACAGTGGGGGGGAGGTAAGGGCAGAAGGTGGGGTGGGAAAGGGGTGGAGGGGAGCTATGGGGGGAAAAAGGAGAAATAATTGTAATAATCTGAATAAAGATTTATTTAAAAAAAAAAGTAAAAAAAAAAAAAAAAGAAAAAAAAAAAGAAAAGAAAAGTACTTCCTGTCAGTCACACCTGGGAACAGAGATCACTGGCCACAGTGGCCAGGGCCACTGCAAGCACGTGAAAATTTGGGAATACATAATCTCCTAAACAAAGGAGTTCTCTCACTTGGCTCTTGGCTTGTGGGGCTCTGTGGTCCTACTTCCTTGTGTTCACCTGTGTTTCTCCATAGCCATGTGGACCTGTGGATTCCACATGCAGTGGACTGATGGGCTGCAGTGGGAAACACAAATTAAGACAGCCTGGTGCTGGATAGGACTGTGCAGGCATGGAATGGAAACTCTGGACACTGGCTCTGATTTTAGCTCTGCTAAAGCCCCAGCTACACTTCTTTTATGACTGGGCAAAGGGAAATGCAACTTTGGAAACTCAGGGATTTGATTACACAGAAATAAAGCTTCCTAAGATACCTCATCCTTCTGTGGGAGCTTTCAGAAATTCTTCATCCAGATATAGCCCAAGAACCCCACTTAAACCAGTAACATTTCTGTGCAGGGGATGAGCCACACTGGCCAAGTTAGTCTAAAAGCATTATCCATTTGTTTACTTTCCAGCCATTTAGAGGTAAAATTTAGCATTAGTCAGCAAAGAGTCATTTAATATCACTATCTTATTATATTTCATTTACTCAGAATACTTGGCAATACATATCTGTAACAACAACCACATACATATCAAATTATTGCCCAATTTTGAAACTAGATTCTAGAATTACTTTCACAGCAAGTATTTTTTTCTACAGTAATTTTCCTAAGTGCACATGCCCTGAAAACCCACATTAAGAGGAAAGTCTTACCTGTTCTCTCCTGTACTCAGGAGCAGTGCAAGTCAGGGAAGTAGGCAAGAAAGCCTGTTGTCCTTTCCTGTGGGACTGTTACTCAGCTACAGGAGGTGAATGAACCAGCCAAAGGTGGACATCGGGCCTTGGACTGCCCTGCCATTTCCACCCATGAAAAAACATATGTTGTAGCTTTTCATTTCTTTTTTTTTCCTGAGAGCTTTCAGGCAGCTACTAGTATGCTACTGGTCTTTGGCTAAACATATCCCTAGAAGCTTAAATTTGTTGGGAAAAGCAAGGGCCTGGAAATCAGAAAGACCTTATTTCAATTCCATCCTCTGCCATTATTTATCCACAGGCACAATGTGGATGCTTAAGGCTCTTACATGACCAGAATTAATGACTAAAATTAATAAGATGCTACCTGGTATGAATAAAATTAAAGTACTGGATGAAGGTTTTAAATATGCAATTAAAGAAACAGAGCCTGGCTTAATATATCACCAGAAGGCTCTAGAATGTTCAGCTGGTCAGAAGCTAACCGTGGCAACTGCTTAAAGAAATCACAATCACTCTTAGGCTGCCTTTGAACAAGTTTGTTGTCTCTATTAAATAAGTTTATATTTTCTATGCTATTTGAAACCCCCAAAGAGAACTGTGTTTAGTTCTGGGTTTATGTCAGGAGGATATTGTTGACCACAAAATATCTTCATAATTGTAATAAAGATAGTAGACTGGTCTTAAGAGAAACAGTTGCAGGAACTTTGTCTAAAAAACCTGGAAAATCATCTTCTGGGAAATATCAGGCCTCGGGCCTCAAGCATCTGAAGGGTTGACAAGTGGAGTATATTATACCTGCATCTACTGATTTAGCTAACATTTCAGGGTCCTTACTACACTCAAAGCATTGTGCTAGGAGCTGTGAGATGTAGAGATTAATAATATATAGGACCAATCTCAGGGCACTTATAATTAAGATGAAAACAAGGAGTATGGGATCTCTGGTTTTCATCCCAACTCTGTTGCCCACTGGGTATGTGACCTTGAGCAGTTTTTGAACTTCTCTTAATTCAGAATTCTTTATTTGTAAAACAACACCACAGAATTTTTTCTGAGAATTATATGAGAAAAATATTTATTAAAAAAATCAGTAATTGATTGAAACCAAGTAAATGAAGGAAGGCAGTACAAGGAAGGCAACTTTAGAATTAAAACTAAAAGGGCAAGAGAGACTTGGTTGGGTGGTGATGGGGGAAAGAAGGAGCACTCCAGATGGATGGGATAGTGTGAGGAAAGATGGAGATATTAAAATAAATGGCTTTGGGGAGACTAGAAAATAATACTGTGGCTGGAGTGCAGAGGAGGAATAAAGCAATGATAACAGCTGAAAGGTACAACAGAGCTGACTTTTGACTACCCTTAAACAGATCACCAAAGAGTCTCTGGACAGTGGAGGGGCTGGTCAAATGAATTTAAGATTCTCAATCTCTGTGAAGACCCAGAGTGGAAAGATAAAAGACTGACACCAGGAAAACAAGTTAAAGAGTCATTAAAAGAGTCTGAGCAAGAGATCATGAGGAACTCACTTAAGATAAAGGCAGTGGCATTGACAAGCAGGAGGAGGGGAAGAAATATTGCTAAGGAACAATGAAGGTGAAGTGCAAGTAAAAGACAACCTCATGTTTTGTAAACTTGGTTTCAGGGAGAATGCTGATTCCATGAACTAACACAGGAAGCACAATGGAGGGATGGGGTTGACCAAAAAGACAATGAGGAATGATATCAGAGGGATGGTGGCATGAGAGCACACCTTGTCCTCTCCCCCTGAAATTTTAATTATAATTCAATAAAGAAATCCCTGCTCAACTTGCCTGAGAGATCTGCAAATTGAAACATCTAAATGTGGACAAGCAAGAATAAGTGGGGAGACGAGAAGGGTGGAAAGCATAGACAGCCCACATATGCAGCACTGCAGCTGGAGCTCAAGGCTCAGCCTAGAGAGGGGGAAAAGCCAGAGGTAGCAGGCTCTTCCTTCAGCCAGAAGAAATAGAGTGTGGCAGGGGGATAGCCCAGCAGGGTGAGTGGTGAAGGAGCAAACAGAGTCTGAGTCAGCAGATGCCTGACGGAGCATCAAGTTCTCCCATTAACCTCTCCATCGTGGGCCAGGCAGTGATGTTCAAAAAACAGAACCATAGAGCCCTGCCATAGCTTGAATCCCAGAACTCACTTGGAGTCAGTTCCAGGAGCATATTATCTATAAACCAAGAGCTGTTGCAGTTTTCCTCTGTGACTGATTCCCAGGTCAGATGTTTGGGGTGGGAGGTCAGGGGTTACCATTACAGTGAGGGCAAAGCCCACACACAACTAGTGAAGCTGTATTGTCTTAGAGAAGTTTTGGAAGTTCAAGACTGGGAGATCACAGAAATAAAAAATCTTGTAATTCAGAGCAATCTACTGAAAAATAGTAGAAAGACCTCTTCAGACAAAGCTTCTATCAGCCATACTTATAGGGAGAAAAATGAGTAGCAAATGAGAATAGCCAATACCATGAATGACCACAGTAATGAGTAATGATGAGAAAGAAAATTAAAAATTCCCAGAAATCAAGCTGTAACACATGGAAATATGTGTTATAAATGACACAGATTTCAAGATTGCAGTTCTGAAAATATTCAATGAGATGTGAGAAAATATACACAGGCAACTCAATGCACTCAAAAAACAAATCAATGAATAAAACAAGTACTTTCCCAAAGAGGTTGAAACTTTTAAAAAGAACTAATCTGAAAATCTAGAAATGAAGCATGCAAGAGTAAACTACTTGCCCTAGCTGGTTTGGCTCAGTGGTTAGAGTGTCAGCCTGCAGACTGAAGGGGTCCCTGGTTTTATTCTGGTCAAGGGGGTGACATGCCCAGGTTGTGGGATTGATCCCCAATGGGGGCTGTGCAGGATGCAGCTGATCAATGATTTTCTGTCATCATTGATCTTTCTATCTCTCTCTCCCTCTCCTTTCCTCTCTAAAATCAATATATATATATATATATATATATATATATATATATATATATATATATCTTATCTAATAAAATCATATATATATATATATCTCCTATCTAATATATATATATATGTGTGTGTGTATATATATATGCAAATTAACCATCACTCCAACACACAACATGGCTGCCCCCCCATTTAGTCAAAGATGGCTGCCCCCGTGTGGACACAAGATGGCTGCCACAAGATGGCCAGCAGGGGAGGGCAGTTGGGGGCAATCAAGCCTGCAGGGGAGGGCAGTTAGGGGCAAACAGAATGGCAGGGTATCAGTTAGGCATCAATCAGGCTGGCAGGGAAGTGGTTAGGGGGTGATCAGGCTGGCAGGCAGAAGCGGTTAGGGGCAATCAGGAACGCAGGCAGGTGAGAAGTTGGGAACCAGCAGTCCTGGATTGTGAGAGGGATGTCCGACTGCCCGTTTAGGCCCGATCCCGGTAGGATTGGGCCTAAATGGGCAGTCGGACATCCCTCGAGGGGTCCCAGATTAGAGAGGGTGCAGGCTGGGCTGAGGGACACCCCCCCGTGCACGAATTTTGTGCACCGGGCCTCTAGTATATATATATTAAAAAGAGTAAACTATTGAGCATAGAAAACAGAGCCGACCAGATGAAGTAAAGAATTAGTGATATTAAAGATAGAAATCTAGAAAAGATGCAGAAGGAAGAAGAGAGAAACCTGCGCATAGAGAAAATGAGTGTGCCCTCTAAGAACTATCTGACTCCATTAGAAAAAGCAGTATTAGAATAATAGTTATTTCAGAAGAGCAAGAGAGAGAACAGAGAGCCCATTTAAACAATTAGCTGATGAGAACTTCCCAAAACTATGGGAAGAACTAGATCCATGAATCCAAAAAAATGGAATACCTAGTTACCTCAATCCAAAGAGGCCCTCTCCAAGGCACTTGGTATTAAAAATGTAAAAAAATTAATGACAGAGAAAAAAATCTCAAAGCTGTCAGGGAAAAGAAGGAAGTGACTTACAAAGGAAAACCCATCAGAATTTCAACCGACCTCTCAGCAGAAACTCTACAAGCCAAAAGAGAGTGGAACCAAATATTCAAATGTCTGAAAAAGAGAAATTGCCAGCCACAGATAATATATCCAGTAAAATTGTCCTTTAAACATGAAGGAGAAATAAAGACATCCCCAGACATACAGAAGTGGAGGAATTTTATCACCAGAAAACCTCAATTATGTAGGAAATATTCAAAGGAGTTTTTCTACCTGAAACAAAGATAATAAAGGCACAGCACTACAAGTAAGATCAACAGAAAACTTATAGCATAAACAGGGATTATTTATGACAACAAAAACATAAAAAGGGAGGGGGGAAGGTCTGAACTGGCAAAGGAGGATGAAGATAAAAAAGACTCAAAAGAAAGAAAAAATCATGGTATACCAGTATGTGCAAGTTTGTTTTTTATGAACCTAATGGTAACCACTCACAAAAATCCCCAAACCTGGATGCATATCTTAGAAAAAGAGGACACAGAGGAGGAAAGTACAGAATACCACCAAACAAAAACAACAGACAGAAACACCAATGGAGGCACAGAACTACCAAGAAAAAAAAGATAAAATGGCCATAGGAAATCCTCACACATCAATAATTACTCTAAATGTAAATGGCCTGAATTCATGAATAACAAGGCACGGAGTAGCAGAATGGGTCAAAAAACAAAACCCAGTCATATGCTGCCTACAAGAGACACATCTAAACTGCAAAGACAAAGGTAAATTTAAAGTAAAAGGGTGGAAAATGATTCTCCAAGCAAATAACATCCACAGAAAAGCAGATGTAGCCATACTTATATCTGACAAAATAGATTTCAAGACAACAAAGTTAAAGGGAAAAGATGGACACTTTATAATATTAAAGGGGACACTACATCAAGAAAACATGACACTTCTTAAAATATATGCACCCAAGCAAGGAGCACCAAAATATATAAAACAGTTACAGAACTGAAGAGAGAAACACATCAAAACACAATCATAGTTGGGGACCTTAATAATCCATTGACAACCCTAGATAGATGAATCAAATAGTAAACCAATAAAGAAATATCAGCCTTAAATGATACACTAGACCAAATGGACATTATTGACATTTATAGAATCTTTCATCCCAGAACATTAGATTATACATCTTCTCCTGTGCACATGGAATATTCTCAAGAATAGATCATATATTGGGTCACAAAACTAGCATCAACAAATTCAAGAAAATTTAATTTCTACCAAGCATATTGTCTGACTATGCTGCCTTGAAATTAGAAAACTGCAAAAAGGAAGCAAAGAAATCCACAAATATGTGGAGATTAAACAACATACTGCTAAAAAAATGACTGGGTCAAAGAAGAAATAAAGATGACATCAAAAGTTATATAGAGCCACCCTAGCTGGTTTGGATCAGTGGATAAAGCATCAGCCTGCACACTGAAGGGTCCCAGGTTTGATTCTGGTCAAGGGCACATGCCTGGGTTGTGGGCTCAATCCCCAGTACGGGGTGTGCAGGAGGCAGCTGATCAATGATTTTCTCTCATCATTGATGTTTCTAGCTTTCTCTCCCTCTCCCTTCCTCTTTGAAATCAATAAAAAAATATATTTTTAAAAATTTATATAGGACCCTAGCTGGTTTGGCTCAGTGGACAGAACGTCAGCCTGCAAACTGAAGGGTCCTGAGTTTGATTTGGATCAAGGGCACGTACCTCCATTGTAGGCTTCTGGCGTGTGGGAAGCGACCAATCAATGTGTCTCTCTCACATCAATGTTTCTCTCTGTCTCTCCCTTTCCCTTCCACTCTCTCTAAATATCAATGAAAAAATATCCTCGGCTGAGAATTATTTTAAAAAAGTTATATAGAGACAAAGGAGAATGACAATACAACATATCAAAACTTCTGGGATGCAGTGAAACCAGTACTAAGAGGGAAATTTATAGCATTCCAGACCTATCTCAGGAAACAAAAGAAATCCCAAGTAAACAACCTAACATCACACCTTAAAGAACTAGAAGAGGAAGAACAAAAGCAACCTAAAGTCAGGAAAGGAATTGAAATAATAAAAATTAGAGCAGAATTGAATGAAAACAGAGAACAAAAAGACTATAAAACAAAACAAAATAATAAAACAAAGAACTGGTTCTTTGAAAAGATTAATAAAATTGACAAACCCCTGGCTAGACTCACTAAGGAAAAAAGGGAAAAGACCCATATAAACAAAATCAGAAATGAGAGAGAAGTCACCAAAGAGATCACATATATACAAAGGATCATACTGGGAAGTCCACAGGGCTGCTGTGGCTGGGGACTACACCCCCAGCTGTACAAAGGAAACAGACTCTGAATAGCCCTAAAAGCCCTCAGGGACTGGGTTAAAAAGGGGTGTTCAGTTCCAGAGAGATACAGCACTACCCACAACTAAAGCTCTTGTCAGAAACAGACACTTGAGAGATTAAGATTGACAGCAGGCAGACGAACAAAGCAGGCAGATTGGTCCTGCCTGTTTGCAGCCAAGGCTGTGGAGATAGACACAAATAGAGCAGCAGTGGATCACTTGGAACTTCAACACATTCCTGACTACCTAACAAGAAACTGAGAAGTGGCAAATAGAACAGAAGAGTGGGGTCTTAAACCAGCCCCCATGGGGCATTCAAAATTAGCTGAAGTTAATGACACTTCACTTTTTTATCTTTTATTTAAATTTTTTCTGTATTTTTCCATTTTTTTTTGTATTATTTTTTCTTCATTCTATTTTTTATTGTTATTTTATTTTATTTTTCACTCTTTTCTTCCCCTATTCTCCCTTTTCATCCTGTTTTCCCCTCTCCTGTCCCTGCTTTAGTTTTTCTCTTTCCTTTCTTTTTACCTCTTGTTAAAAATTGATCTTCTTTATCCTGTTTATTGACATGTTATTATTACTGTAGTCTCTGTTGGCTTATCATATATCTAATTTCTTCTCCCCTGCTCAAAGTCCACATACTCTTCTTCTTTCTTTTTCTTTGCTAGTCAAGTTTTTATTCTTGGTTTTGCTCTCCTTTCTTGCTCTCTTCTTCTCCCAATTGTTTAATTAGTTTCATTCAATAAACTCAAGCCTACCTGCTCTCTCCTCTATTCTCCTTTTCCAAAATGGGTGAATAAATAAATAAATAAATTGAAATAAAAATATATGTATATTATTTGTTCTATATTTTTATTTTTTAAATTTTTGATTATTTTTTTCTTCTCCTCTTATCCACTCATTCTCTTTATACCTATTCTATACTGAATGTGGTCCTTCCCCTATTCATACATTTCCTTAAACTTATGTTCTATATAGAAGCTCTGTCTCTACCGATTCTGTACCCCCCATTTTCTGGGTGTTTGTTTTTTGCACTTTTTGGTTTATCTGTTTGTTTTGCATTGTTTTCTGCCCATTTTCTTTTCTCTCTTACCTTTTTCTCTTTCCTCAATATCATCTTTGCTCTCTTTCCTCTATCCTAATTCTATTTTCTCTGGTGGTCACTTTTATTGGGGTTATCAGTATCATGAGTACATTCAGGTTTGTTCCCTTTGTGTGGTCTCTTGTTGAGTTGTATTTTGTGCTGTTTGGTCAAACTGGTATAGAGTGAGCAACATAACCAGACACCTTGACAGGAGACTCCATCCACAAACAACAACACTCAAAACCCAAATATCCAAAGTAGGGGGCTACCCTAGAATACCCAGCCGACAAGACTGCAGGGATTGCACCATGGGTCCCAAAAAACATATAATATATAAGACAAACTCAAACAATCTGGGTGGTACAGCAGTGTGACCTAATACATAGAAACAATCACAAAGAAATAGCAAAACTGGGGAGACAAATAAACAACCCCCATAAGAAAGAAAAGGAGGAATCACCAGAAAGGCAATAAATGAAATAGAGGCAAGCAATTTCTCAGAGAAAGAATTCAGAGCAATGGTCATAAGGATGCTGAAAAGGATGGAAGACAAATTCAACAGCATGTGTAATAATCAAGAGGAAACGAAGAAGAACCAAAGAGAAATGAAGAATGACATATCTGCAGTAAATAACACAATAGAAGCATCAGCAGTAGTCTAGAAGGAGCTGAGGACCGCATCAGCGAGCTAGAAAACAAGATAGGAAAACACACCCAAGCAGAACAGCAACTCAAAAAAACAAAAACAAAAACAACAACAACAACAAAAAACTTAAACAGCAGGACGAGAGCCTAAGGGAGCTTTGGGACAACATGAAATGAAACAACATCCACATAATAGGAGTGCCAGAAGGAGAGGAAGTGAATCAAAGAATAGAGAACCTGTTTGAAGAAATAATGACAGAAAACTTCCTAGTTTGGGGAAGAAAAAAGTCACAAAAGTCCAAGAAGCACACAGACTCCCAAACAAGATGAAACCAAAAAGACCGACACCAAGACACATCATAATTAAATTGGCAAATTCAACAACAAAGAAAAAATCTTAAAGGCTGCCAGAGAGAGACAGAAAGTTCCTTACAAGGGATCTCCTATTAGACCAGCCGTGGGCAAACTATAGCCCGCGGGCCGGATCTGGCCCGTTCAGCTGTTCTATCCGGCCCGTGGAGCCGAAAGAGTGGAGGGTTCTCTTGCTCTCCCCTCCGCTCCTTTACTTTGAATTTATATTAGTTCACACAAACACTCCATCCATGCTTTTGTTCCGGCCCTCCGGTCCAGTTTAAGAACCCATTGTAGCCTTCGAGTCAAAAAGTTTGCCCACCCCTGCATTAGACTGTCAGCTGATTGCTCAACAGAAACACATTAGGCCAGAAGGTATGGAATGAAATGTACAAAGTGATGCAAAGCAAGAGACTGAATCCCAGAATATTATACCCAACAAGGCTATCATTCAAATTAAAAGGTGAAATCAGGAGCTTCAAAGATTAAAAAAAAAAAAAAAAAAAAAAAAAGAGTAAGAGACTTTATTACCACCAAACCAGCAATGCAAGAAATACTAAAGGGATGGCTAAAAAGAAGACATGGAAAGGGAAGAAGGAAGACAGCCATAGAGAATAAAAATGGCAACAATCAAGTACCTATCCTATTTAATAAAGAGGGAATATGCTAATTAACTGCCATGCTCTCAAAGATGGTAGTGTCCACAGCCACAAGATGGTGGCACCCAGTCCCCTCAGCCCCACTGGGGCAGCAGGCACGCAGCACAGCCAGGCCCACCCCCAGGCGGGTCTGGCTGCTCTGTGCACCTGCCTCCAGAGTCCCCCAGTCCCCTCAATCCCCCAGCCACCCAGGGTGGGCCTGAGGCACAGGCAAGCCTTGGATGTCAGCTGCCCAAGGCTCAGGTAACCCGCCGGCTGAGGCTTGCATTGCCAGCAGTGGCAGCAGCAGAGGTGTGATGGGGGCATCACCTTCCCCTGATCGCCAGGTCACCTCATGCCCCTGATGGCTCCTGGACTGTGAAAGGGGGCAGGCTGGGCTGAGGAGCCCCCCACTTCAGTACATGCATTTTTATGCACCGTGCCTCTAGTCCATAATAACCTTAAATGTAAATGGATTAAATGCTCAAATCAAAAGACATAAGGTAGCTGAATGGATAAAAAAAACATGATCCATATATTTGTTGTCTATGACCCACCTCAGAACAAAGAACTCACACAGACTGATAGTGAAGGGATGGGAAAAAAAATTCAGGCAAATGAAAATGAAAATAAAGCTGGGGTAGCAATACTTATATCTGCCAAAATAGACCTCAAAGTGAAGGCCATAACAAGAGATAAGGAGGGCCACTTCATAATACTAAAGGGAGCATTTCAACAAGAGGATATAACTCTGGTAAACATATATGCACCCAATATAGGAGCACTCAAATACATAAAAAAAAAAAAAAAAAAAAAAAAAAAAACTTCTGGAAGATATCAAGGGAGAGATCGACAGCAATAAAATCATAGTAGGGGACTTTAATAACCCATTGACACCACTGGATAAATCCTCTAAACAAAAAATCAGCAAAGAAACAGCAAACCTAAATGAGTCACTAGATCAGATGGAATTATTTGACATCTTCAGAACATTTCACCCCAAAGCTACAGAACATACATTCTTCTCAAGTACACATGGGACATTTCCAAAGATAGACCACATATTGGGACACAGACAAAGTCTCATCTAATTCAAGAAGATATAAATCATATAAAACATCTTCTCAGATCACAATGGCATAAAATTAGAAATCAACTACAATAAAAACAATAAAAAAATGAAACACTTGGAGGCTAAATAGTATGCTATTAAACAATGATTGTGTTACCAAAGAGATCAAAGAAGAAATAAAAAGCATCATGGAAACATATGACATTGAAAACACAACAACCCAAATCTATGGGACACAATGAAAGCAGTTCTGAGAGGGAAGTTCATAGCTCTACAGGCCAACCTCAAAAACAAACAAACAAACAAATGAACAAGAAAAAATGGTAATAAATTCTCTAACCCTACAACTTAAAGAATTAGAAAGAGCCGAAACCGGTTTGGCTCAGTGGATAGAGCGTCGGCCTGCGGACTGAAGGGTCCCGGGTTCGATTCCGGTCAGGGGCATGTACCTTGGTTGTGGGCACATACCCAGTGGGGGGTGTGCAGGAGGCAGCTGATCGATGTTTCTCTCTCATCGATGTTTCTAGCTCTCTATCCCTCTCCCTTCCTCTCTGTAAAATATCAATAAAATATATTTAAAAAAAAAAAAAGAATTAGAAAGAGAACAAAAAAAAATGAAAAGGGAAACAATACAAAAGATTAATATAATAAAAAAAAGAGCAAGGTCTTTTAAAGGATAAACAAGATTGATGAACCTCTAGCCAGGCTCACCAAGAAGCAGAGAGGACCCAAATAAACAAAACCAGAAATGAAAGAGGTGAAGTAACAACTGAAACCACAGACATACAAAGGATTATAAAAAACAAACAAAAAACAAAAAAAACTACCAACAACTCTACTCCAACAAACTAGACAATCTAGACTAAATGGACATATTCCTAGAAAAATACAATCTTCCAAAACTAAATAAAAAAGAATAAAAAAACCTGAATAGGCCAATAACTACAGATGAAATTGAACAGTAATCAAAAAACTTCCAGCAAACAAAAGCCCTGGTCTGGATGGCTTCACAGGGGAGTTTTACCAAACATTGAAAGAAGAACTAAAACCTATCCTTCTTAGACTATTCAAAAAAAAATTCAAGAGGAAGGCATGCTTCCAAATTCTTTCTATAAAGGCAGCATTACCCTAATCCCCAAACTAGATAAAGACAATGCAAATAAAGAGAATTACAGGCCAATAACCCTGATGAACATAGATGCTAAAAATTAGCATAGTCAACAAAATTCTAGCAAATCAGATCCAACATTACGTTAGAAAGATCATATACCATGACCAAGTGGGATTTATTTTGGGGATGCAAGGCTGGTACAATATCCACAAACCAAGAAATGTGATATATCACATAAACAAATTGAGAGACAAAAATCACATAATCATATCAATTGATGAAGAAAAAGCATTTGACAAAATCCAACACCCTTTCTTGTTAAGTGGGAATAGAGGGATTATACCTCAACATAATAAAAGCTTTATATGATAAACCTCCAGCCGGCATCATACTCAATGGGCAAAAACTAAAACCATTTCCCCTAAGAACAGGAACAAGACAAGGTTGCCCACTTTCACCACTCCTGTTTGACATAGTACTATTTGACATAGTACTGGAAGTGCTAGCCATAGGGATCAGACAAGGAGGAGAAATAAAAAGCATCCAAATGGAAAAGAACAAGTAAAACTGTCATTATTCGCAGGTGACATGATATTGTACATAGAAAACACTAAAGACTCCATCAAAAAACTACTAGACTTAATAAATAAATTCGGCAATATAGCAGGATACAAAACTAACACCCAGAAATCTATGGCTTTTTTATACACCAATAATGAACACACAGAAAGAGAATCTAATAAAACAATCCTATTTATCATTGCACCAAAAAATTAAGATACCTAGGAATAAACTTAATTAAGGACGTAAAAGACCTGTACTCAGAAAACTACAGGACATTGAAAAAAGAGATAGAGGAAGACATAAACAAATGGAAGAATATACTGTGTTCATGGATTGGTAGAATTAACATCATTAAAATGTCCATACTACCCAAAGCAATCTACAGATTCAATGAAATCTCCATTAAAATACCAAAGGCATATTTCACAGACCTAGAACAAACTCACCAAAAATTCATAGGGAATAAAAAATGACTCTGAATAGGCACAGCAATCCTGAGAAAGAAGAACAAAGTTGGAGGGATCTCAATACCAGATATCAAGCTGTATTACAAAGCCACTGTACTCAAACTGCCTGGTATTGGCTCAAGGACAGACATATAGATCAATGGAACAGAACCAAGAACCCAGAAATCAACCCAAGCCATTATGCTCAATTAATATTTGACAAAGGAGGCAAGAGCATACAATGGAGTCAAGACAGTCTCTTCAATAAATGGTGTTGGGAAAATTGGACAGATACATGCCAAAAAATGAAACTAGACCACCAACTCACACCATACACAAAAATATATTCAAAATGGATAAAGGATTTAAAGTTAAGATGGGAAATCATAAAAATCTTAGAAGAATCCATAGGCAACAAAATATCAGACATAGGTCGTAGCAATATATTTACCAATACAGCTCCTAGGACAATGGAAACTAAGGAGAAAATAAACAAATATGACTACATCAAAATAAAAAGCTTCTGCACAACAAAAGAAACCATCAACAAACAAGAAGTCACACTGCATGGGAGAACATATTTACCAATGTTATCTCTGATAAGGGTTTAATCTTCAAAATTTATAGGGAACTTGTACAACTTAACAAAAGGAAAATAATCCAATAAAAAATGAGCAAAGGACCTAAATAGACACTTTTCAAAAGAGGACATAGAGAAGACCAAGAGACATGAAAACATGTTCAAAGTCACTAATCATCTGAGAGATGTAAATCAAAACGACTATGAGGTACCATCTTATCCCAGTCAGAATGGCTATCATCAACAAATCAACAAAGGACAAGTGCTGGGGAGGATGCGGAGTAAAAGAAACCCTCGTGCACTGCTGGTGGGAATGCAGACTGGTGCAGCCACTGTGGAAAACAGTATGGAGTTTCCTCAAAAAACTAAAAATGGAACTCCCATTTGACCCAGTAATCCCACTTCTAGGAATATATCCCAAGAAATCAGAAACACCAATCAGAAAAGATATTGCACCCGTATGTTCATAGCAGCACAATTTATAATATCTAAGATTTGGAAACAGCCTAAGTGCACATCAGCAGATGAGTGGATTAAAAAACTGTGGTACATCTACACAATGGATGCTGTAAAAAAAGAAGAAACTCTTACCATTTGCAACAGCATGGATGGACCTGGAGAGCATTATGTTAAGCAAAATAAGCCATTTGGAGAAAGATACTAGTAAATGTCACATGACCTCATTCAATATAATGTACAATATAAATTGATGAACAAAAATAGAGCCAGAAGCATGGAACAGACTGGCCAACCTAAGAGGGAAGACAGGGAAGCGGGGAGGGGTTAAAGATAAACCAAAGGACTTGTATACATGCATATGAGCATAACCAATAGACACAGACAGTATGGGAGTGCTGGGGGGCATGTGCTGCTGGGTGGAAGCAGCTGGGAAGAGGTCAATGGGGGAGAAGGGAGACTTATGTAATACTTTAAATGATTAAAAAAAATTAAATTAAAAGAAAAGATAATCTCTTCAATAAATGGTGCTGGGAAAACTGGAAAGCCACACACAAATTAATGAAACTGGATTAGAGTTTGTCCCCATGTACAAAATTTAATTCAAAATGGATCAAAGATCTAAATATAAAACCCAAAACAATAAGTTACATAGAAGAAAATATAGGTACCAAATTTATGCACCTTGTCATAGAGAACATTTTTTGAACTTGACCCCAAAGGCAAGGGAAGTAAAGGCAAAAATAAATGAATGGGACTATATAACGCTAAAAAGCTTCTGCACAACAAAAGAAACTGACAACAGAACAAAGAGGCAGCTAACCAGATGGAAGATGATATTTGCAAACAATAGTTTTGACAAAGGTTTAATTTCCAAAATATATAAAGAACTCATAAAACTCAACACCAAACCATTAGTCCAATCAAAAAGGGGGCAGAGGACCTGAATAGACACCCCTCCCAAGAAGACCTATGACTAGCCAGTAGATATATGAAATAATGTTCATTGGCAGTTAGGGAAATGCAAATAAAAACTACAATGAGCCTGGACTGTGTGGTTCAGTGGTTGAAGTATCCACCCATGAACCAGGAGGTCACTATTTAATTGCCAATCAGTGCACATGCTGTGTTGTGGGCTGGATACCCAGTAGGAGGCAGCCAATCAATATTTTCTCTCATGTATGTTTCTATATCTCCATCCCTCTCTCTTCCTCTCTCTAAAATAAATAAATATATTTTAAAAAACTACAATGAGATACAATGTCAAACCTATTAGAGTGGCCATTATCAACAAGACAAGCAATAACAAGTGTTGAAGAGGTTGTGGAAAAAAAGGAACCCTCACTAACTGTTGGTGGGAATGCAGACTAGTACAACCATTATGGAAAGCAGTCTGGTGATCCCTCAAAAAACTAAGAATAGACCTACCATACCATACTACCCAGCAATCCCTCTCCTAGGTATATACCCAAATAACTCAAAATCATGTATTCACAATGATATATATGCCCTATTTTTATTGAAGCATTATTCACTGTGGCCAAGACATGGAAATAACCCAAGTGTCCTGTGATGGAAGACTGTATAAAGAAGATTTCATACATATACACAATGGAATACTGCTCAGCCATAAGAAAGGATGAAATAGTGCCATTTGCAACAACATGGATGGATCTTGAGACCATTATGCTAAGTGAAATAACTCAGTCATAATAAAGTAAGAACCATATGATTTCATTCATCTGTGGAATATAAAACTGAAACTTACGAATACAAACAGCAGTGTGGTGATTGCCAGAGAAAAGGGGGTGATGGGAGAAGGGGATCCTAATATATGGTGACAGGAGAAGATTTGACTTTGTGTGGTGGGCACATGGTGCAATATATAGATATTGTAACATAGAAATACACACCAGAGGAGAAAGCAAGATGGCGGCATAGGTAAGCACCTAAACTGCTGCCTCGCACAACAATTTCAAAACTACAACTAAAAGACAGAATGGACACCATCCAGAACCACAGGAAAGCTGGCTGAGTGAAAATTCTACAACTAGAAGGAAAGAGAAAAGCTCACAGAGAATTGGAGGTACGGCAAAGGGTCTTTGTGCATGCAGAGGGAAGGGCGGCTGAGAGCCTGGCTGACTTTCTCTGGCGGAAGAGAGAAGGGAGCCCCCGACCGCACTGAACCCCAGTCCTGACTGCACTGAACCCCAGTTCCGGGCGAGCCCCTGGGGACCCATGCTTTTACGGGGGGAGTCTGGACTCTCGGGCAGAGACTCGGGAGCTGGGGAAGGCAGAGGTCTGAAGGTGCACGCGTGCCAGTGTGCACAAAGGCTGCGGAGGTTGCCACAGGCTTTCCCTAGTGGAAGGGAGTCGGAGGCTCCTGACTGCACTGAGCCCCAGTTCTGACTGCACTGAACCCCAGTTCCAGGCCAGCCCCTGGGGACCCATGCTCTTGTGGGGGGAGTCTGGACTCTCGGGCGGAGACTCGGGAGCCGGGGAAGGCAGAGGTCTGCAGGCGCGCACATGCATGCAAGGGCAAGGCTGACGGAAAGCCAAGACTGTCTGCTCCACCCTGAGACTCCACCCCATCCAAGCTGAGCACAGAGGCTATTGCAATTTGGCAAGTCTAATCCTATAAGGCTGTCTCCAACACCGAACTTCTCCCAGCATAGACACAGCTGATCCTTACAGCCAACTGGCCTGGAGGTCAATTCCTCCCAGTGATACCAACAACAATCAAGACTTAACTACAACAAGGCTGTACACACAGTCCACAAAGGGGTGCACCAAGAGTGTCCACCTCAGGTTAACTGGGGAGGCCGACCCACTGGGCCATATAGGAAACCTAGCACACAAATCTACCTTACCAACTCAGGGAAGCAGTGAAAATGTGGCGTCAAAGAAACAGATCACAAACGAAAGAAATGGAGGAAAACAAACAACTGGATATAGAATTCAAAACCACAGTTATAAGGCTTTTCAAGAATATCCTAGAAAAGGCCGATAAATATAACGAGACCCTCGAATGTATGAAAAAGGACCAACTAGAAATTAAACATACACTGACTGAAATAAAAAATATTATATAGAGACCCAACAACAGACTAGAGAAACACAAGAATCAAGTCAAAGAATTGAAATACAAAGAAGCAAAAAACACTCAACCGAAAAAGCAAAAAGCAAAAAAAATCCAAAAAGTTGAAGATAGTGTAAGAAGACTCTGGGACAACTTCAAGCATACTAACATCAGAATTATGGGGGTGCCAGAAGAAGAGAGAGAGCAAGATACTGAAAACCTATTTGAAGAAATAATGACTGAAAACTTCCCCTACCTGGTGAAAGACTTACAAGTCCAGGAAGCACGCAGAACCCCAAACAAAAGGAATCCAAAGAGGACCACACCAAGACACATCATAATTAAAATGCCAAGAGCAAAAGACAAAGAGAGAATATTAAAAGCAGCAAGAGAAAAACAGTTAATTACCTACAAGGGAGCACCCATATGACTGTCAGCTGATTTCTCAACAGAAACTATGCAGGCCAGACGGGAGTGGCAAGAAATTTTCAATGTGATGAATAGCAAGAACCTACAATCAAGATTACTCTACCCAGCAAAGCTTTCATTCAGAATTGAAGGGCAGATAAAGAGCTTCACAGATAAGAAAAAGCTAAAGGAGTTCATCACCACCAAACCAGTATTATATGAAATGCTGAAAGGTATTCTTAAAGAAGAGGAAGAAGAAAAAAGTAAAGATAAAAATTATGAACAACAAATACATATCTATCAACAAGTGAACCTAAAAATCAAGTGAATTAAAAACTGGAGGAACAGAATAATCTGGTGAATATAATAGAATCAGGGGCATAGAAAGGGAGTGGACTGATAATTCTCAGGGGGAAAGGGGTATGGGGGGTTCAGGAAGAGACTGGACAAAAATCATACACCTATGGATGAGGACAGTGGGGGGGAGGTAAGGGCAGAAGGTGGGGTGGGGACCAGGTGGAGGGGAGCTATGGGGGGAAAAAGGAGAAACAATTGTAATAATCTGAATAAAGATTTATTAAAAAAAAAAAAGAAATACACACCTGAAACCTATATGTTCATGTTGACCAATGTCACCCCAATAAATTTAATAAAAATAAATAAATGAATAAGAAGACTAGTTCAGCTGTGGGATGTGTTACATTTCACATGCTGTGAAATAATCATAAAAAGTTAATAATAGAAAGTTGGAAATATGGTTCTGGAGCTTATGAGAAGAGTCAGAGTTAGAGATACAGATTTGAGAGGAGGTATACTTAGAGACTGAGTGTGTTGTTAAATATAAACAAACTTGGCTTTGAACTCTGCCTTCAGCACTAACTAGCTGTGTGGTCTTGGACAAATTTATCATCAAAGCCTTAATTTCCTTAATTGTAAAATTGGGAAAATTATACATACTTCAAAGGTTTTGCTTATTGCATACCATCTGGTTGCCATTTGTCACCATCACTGTCTACCATCACCATCGTTGCTGAAACCATTAAGGTAGATGAACTTGGCTGGGAGTAGAGTAATTAAGTAGAAAAAAAAAAGATTGGGGAATGAATCTTAGGGAACAATTATTAAGGCATATATGGAACAAGAACACAACTGAAAAAAAAGATCAGGAATAGTCGAGGAGGTGGGCATAAGACCAGGACAGCAAAACTCCATGAAGGACAAAGCTGAGAGAATTTCAAGGACAGAATCATCAAAAATGTCAAATGCTATAAAGAAGTTGAGGTGGAAGAAGGGGAAAAATGAGAATATTGGATATAGTAATTAGAAGATTATCTTTGTTTAATTGAACAATTTTATATGTGGTAGGAGTAGGGCGCAAATATAATAGGATTTCAAATTGATATTTTTGCCCAAACCCCAAGGGGCTGTAAATTAGATACTAAAGTGAATTGTGAGATGCAAATTTCAAAGTAGATATAAGCAAAAAATTACATGCCTTAGTTTTCTTACCCACCCAAAGTTATAAAAGGCTTAAGTTATTACAGAGAAAGAAGATTGGTAAGGTTTTCTTTAGAGCTGTGCTGTGAATTCCCTTATTCTAAAAAAAGGGGACTTGCTTCCTTTTGGTTCAGCTGGTGCTTCACTAGGAGATTTGAACAACTTGGTCATTGTTGTGTATGGGTAGAGGGATACAGGCAACTGATGTTTGAATGTCTGGCTCTCATCCTCAAACCTCTGGCAGCAGTATGAAGGCAACTTGTGTGCATTGAATGCATGAGCTGATGCAAAGGACATATGAGTGCTTTGATTAATCTGACAGAGTTGACATGAATCTAATTTAAATTATCCCCAAGAAGATCACCTGAAGCCAAGAGGGAGAGCTTTTGAAAACAAATAGAGGAAGAAACATCCAAAGCTGGAAGAAACAGAATTGATGACATCAAAAAATAATATTGGAAAGTTCTCAGTGAGAGTCCCCGAAGAACTATGAAAACAACCATAAGAGAAGTTGGCTTCATGTAACATCTGCTAGCCAAGAGAGCCTGAAGCCATATGACAACAGTACAGTCAGGTATGGACCTTCTACCTCCCCTTCTTCATCACCCACTCAACTCCTACTTTACCTATTCTAATCCTGAAAGGATCAAAAACCACAGGGAGAAGGTGAGTGAAAAAGAGAGAAGGCATCAATCTGACCATTTTCCTTTTACTACATCGAGCCTTAGATAGGTATGGAAAAAGAACTTCAGTTTTGAATGATATTGTCTAGGACTGGATATTTTCAGTTATGAATTAACATGGTGATTTGTAGCTAAAAAAGTCCATAACACTTTTTACCCTCTTAAAAGGGAGCAGAAAAGTCTTGAGATTGTCCAAGTATCCATTGGCAAAAGAACTTCTGCCACTGTACAAATTTAAAAGGATAGTGGAAGATATTGTTTACATGAAAAAACCCTCATAATTCTTGTGTTTTCAAAGTATCATTTACCCAAAGGTATAGGAAGTGAGCCTCTAGGACAGTAACTTTATAAAAAAAAACTGTTGGCAATGGGGAAAAAAGGAGATGTATATAACACTTTCAACAATAAAAAATTTAAATAAAAAATAAAAAGCTTTTTGCGGAGACAGAAAGGGCATTGTAGATTGATAAGATGATAGAGATGACTGAAGGCTCTTTTAGAATAAGAGAAATGTAGGCATGGACACAGGTTGAGGAGAAAGAGGCAATAAAGATAGGATAAAACAACAAATCCCCAAAAACAATAGGAAAGGAGAACTGATGAGGCAAGTTACAAAGAAGAAGGAACACAAAATCAAGAACACTATCATTGCTTTTATGAAGGGAAATACTTTTCTTTCTTTAAAGGTGAGAGAACAAAAGGGAGAAGATGAGTTACAATAATGCCTTGGCAGGGCCAGAGCAAATGGTTTTGTCCGCCTTATACTTCCCTCGGGCTGGACATTCCCCACCCCTGGTCTAGAGGGAAAGAAAAATAAAATAGTTTATAGTGAATGACTTAGATCATCCCAAAGACTAGGGGGAAAGCTCATCTTCTAAGACTGAAGTCAGTAGGTGGTATTTATTATTCTGGAGGGAAGAATTGGGACCACTGTGTACAAACTAGAGAGAGATTAATTAGGGCTCAATATAAAAAAGAACTTATTAAAAATCAGCACTAGTGGACAGTGGAATAAGTTGTAAGCTTCCAGAAACAGGGGTTCTAGTTGAAGATAAAAGAACAATGATTGCAATGCTGTGGGGAGGACTTGTGTATTGGAAGGGAGGGTGAGCTGATGATCTCCAAGACTCTTAATGTACAGGATTCATTTTCAATGTTATATTTTGTAGGATTTGTCTACAGCAGTAATTCAGGGGTCACCGATACTGAATACAATAAAAAGAAGCTCATGAAGACCAGAAGAGAAAGTATAAAGAAAGGATTGCATATATTATATAATATCATGATTTCCAAAGTAGAAAATCATCTATGTAACAAAGGAACTAGCTTGTCCTTGAGTTAGATTCTGTCTCCAAAGTATAATATTCTACATGTCTCCATAGCTTGGCAGTGGACTAAAACTGAAAATATCACTGTATTCTGGGAAATTTTATATTTATGCATGAGCTAAAATGTAGCTAAGATGGAGAAAGTCTCCAGAATCCCTGTGGTTTTTCCACTCCTAAGAGGCAATTGAGAACTTGCTAATAAGAGCAAAGCACATTAGGCAGTGTGTTCTCCATTTGAAACAAAACCCTCTATTTCAAACATCAGGCTTCATTCCATAATCAATGCAATAAGGACTGATTATACCAGATTTTCTGTACAACACTGAAATGTCACAGAAACTTGGCAATTATTCAATAAGACAGCTCTAATGTGTGTTTTTTATAAGAACTGTACATTTCTGGAATTAACATATTGAATCAATAAAATTTTTCAGCATAAACTACCACACATTTTAAAGAAATCTGCACATAAATTCAATTTAAACTGGCATATAATCCAGTTAAAGTTTCAAATCTATAAAGAATAACCAGTCTCTTGTGATTCATTAGGCATTTTACTACAATATTTTTTCCAAAGAGATAAAATACACAAGAGCAAAAAAGAAACATTTTTGCATTCTGAATCCAAATTCAGTATCTAAGATGACTTGACATCTTTATTCATTTATTTATTTTGGTTTTAACTTTTAAAATATTTATTTTCCAATTACAGTTTACAGTCAACATTATTTTGTATTAGTTTCAGGTGTACAGCATAGTGGGTAAACAATTATATATTTTACAAAGTGTTCCCCCCGATATTTCAAGTAGCCATCTGAAACTGTACATAGTAATTGCACCAATATTGACGATATTCCCTATGCTGTAGTTTACATCCCTGTGACTATCAATTTGAATGCCAATTTGTAGTTCTTAATCCCTTCATCTTTTTTGCCCAGTCCCCAAACCCCCATTCTTTGTATCTATGAGTCTGTTTTAATTTTTTTGTTCGATTATTTTGTTCTTTAAATTCTATATATAAATACTAGTAAAAACATATGATATTTTTCTTTCTCTTATTGACTTAGTTCACTTAGCATAATACCATCTAGGTCCATCCATACTGTCCTTTGACATCTTTGACATAAGCAATATTAAAAGTCACATTTCATGTAAGCATTACTGTTACAATTATTTGTGTCCAGAACATTGCCTGGCTCAGGGTAAGTTAGCTTAGCTTATTGAATAATAAATGGATGCATAAAATAATTAATTTTGTTAGTAGTACTCAAAAACCACTTTGTGAGGAGGCCTGGTCTTTACCCAGATTCTGAACATCTTTCCAGTGTTCCCAGTGACCTGTGGTTTCCTAGCATCAGTTGCTCCAGGACAGATCAGTGGGGCTGTCAAAAATCTCTTGGACCTGCCTTGCTGGTGTTGCTCACTGGTTGAGTGTTGACCTATAAACCAGGCAAAATCACGGTTCAATACCAGGTCAAAACACATACCTGGGTTGCAGGCTCAATCCCCAGTGTGGAGTATGCAGGAGGCAGCCAATCAATGATTCTCTCATCATTGATGTTTCTATCTCTCTCTCCCTCTTCCTTTCTCTCTGAAATCAATAAAAGTATATATATATATATATATATATTTTTTTTTTTTTTAAAAACCCTTGGTCCCAAATTAACATGGACGTAAGAGCTGGGACTCCTGAACATTGTCAGTTGTAGATGTCTAACTGGTTCTAAATGTGGTTTGGTTTAATCTTCCAGAGATTCCCTCCAGAGCAGGGTGAATATCTTCAAAGGTCCTAAATTCCTCTTCACTCCACCACAGGAATAAAAGTGAGAGTGAGAAGAAAGCAACAGATAATCACTTTTTTATTCTCAAGAGCACCAAAAGCAAACCTTGGTGACATCTGCCTCCAATTAAGCCCTGCAAATGAATCTATGTGATGGAGTACAGCTGCAATCCACTAGGAGATATATTTCAGCCGAGGTGTCACTCACTAACATCAGTCACTAAGTAATAAGGAACACAGTTTTGAACGTGCTTTTACATTTATTATCTTATTTGAGGTCCATTACAACCCAGGAAAAAATGGTGTTTTACAGAATAGAAAGCAGGTGTGGAGATTTAGAGACCACACAGCTAGTAGGACAGAGCTTGGAACAGACCTGTGTCTTCTAACCTCAATCCAATACTGTTTCTACTGCTTCAGCTTCTAACCCTGTTTTCCTTTCACCCAGAGTTGGGGAGAACAATTAGGATGCTGTGGTGAGTGACACCTGAGGCCATCACTTGTCTCATCTCATTCAGGATATGAGTCTCTGAAAGTGGTCAGAATGAAACATTTCTAGAGACATTTACCAAGCAGATCCTGGGAATCCAATTCCATGGGGGTCCACAGAGCAGCTGAGAAAATGTTCCTTCTAGAAGGAAGAACCTGTACCCAGGAAGAACTTGTACTCAGATGGGTCTGTCTGGTGCAGAGAGAAACTGGATTGGCATTCTGCAGAGACACTATGCACACACACATGCACACACACATGCACACACACACACGGACACATACACAGTAGCCCAAAAGTCTTAGAGCAGTTTTAAACTTTCATAATTTCAGAAGCATGTGTCAAAAACTTACAAAAAAAATTATGTGAGAGTTCAATTATTTAAATTTCTTCTATACTTCTATACCAATTTTGTGAATTTTTATTGACATTTTTAATTTTAGTTTTTTATTTCAGCCAACATTTGCCATCTTCAATCAGAGGGTCTGAAAGGTTTTATAATATACTAGAGGCCCGGTGCACAAAATTCGTGCACTGGAGGGAGGTCCGTCAGCCCAGTCTGCACCCTCTCAGAGTCCAGGAGTCCTCGGGGGATGTCCACATGGGGAGTGGGACTAAGTCGGCAGTTGAACATCTGTAGCACTGCAGCGGAGGCGGGAGAGGCTCCTGCCACCAGCCATGAGCCCAGCTTCTGGCTGAGCAGTGTTCCCCTGTGGGAGCTCACTGACCACCAGGGGGCAGCTCCTGCATTGAGTGTCTGTCCCCTGGTAGTCAGTGCATCATAGCAACTGGTCTTTCCACTGTTCGGTTGATTTGCATATTAGCCTTTTATTATATAGGACTAGAGGCCCGGTGCACAAAATTTGTGCATGGGGGCGGTCCCTCAGCCTGGCCTGCACCCTCTCCAATCCAGGACATCTCTCTCACAATCTGGGACCACTGGCTCCTAACTGTTCACCTGCCTGCCTGCCTGATCACCCCTAATCACTCTGCCTGCCAGCCTGATCTCCCCCAACTGCCTACCCATGCTGGCCTGATTGGCCCCAACTGACCCCTGCCAGCTTGCTCGCCTTCAACTGCCCCCCCTGCCAGCCTGATCACCCCCAACTACCCCCCACTGCCATGTCCCAGGCTGGGAACACACGCAGGCAGCGTCATGTCAGCACTGGGCAGGGACACTTGTAGGCAGCATCATGTCAGCACTAGGCGGGGATGCACGCAGGCAGCATCACATTAGCCCTGGGCAGGCCTCCGCGCACCTCCGCCAGGGGCCCATGCGGAGGCCCTCCTGGTGATGGATTGTGACAGCGTGACGTAAGTCCCTGATGCTGCAAGTCCCCGCCCACCCATGTCTGCTGTGCATGCAGCCTGCTGATCAGTCGTTATGCATGAGGGCATCCCGACCAATTTGTGTATTACCCTATTATTAGTATAGATGATATACTTATACTACATACAGCAAATGAGCCACAATAAGCCTGCAGTGAACTAAAGCTAATTTTCATATGTGCTACTGTTAAAATTACATTGATGCTAACCAAGCTTGTAGAACTGGCTTTTTTAAAAGATAAAAATCCCCAGAGCATTACTTTTTGTTTGTACCAATTCAGTTTTATCTTTTTAGAAACTACCTCCTGTAAAAATCCTTGGGGTCCTCGTCTTTTGCCACATTAGCTTCCCTCCCATATGATTTCATTCACACACCATCAACTTTTTGAGTGGGCATTTCTAACAATGCTGAATGATACAGAAACCTGTGATATGACTCTCATCAAACAATCACTCCTTTCAGAGACATTAAGGGCCAATTCTAACAGACGTCTCCTCCAGCACATTTGACAAAGACCTGGAAATCAGTACCTTTTGGATAAGGCAGTTCAATTAAAAATACAACCACCTGTAACATTCAGACCATATATTTTTATCTTAGTCAAAGGGGCTCAGACAAGCCCATAGCATTCATTCCTCTGATCCATCAGGTGACCCTACTTATAAAAGGTCAGATGAGGGGCAACCTTGTCACAGATCTGTTGTTTATGTATTCTACTAATGAATATAAAACTATAGCTGTGCAAATCTAAAGACAGGTGAAAACAAGTAGAAATTATTTTACTTGTAACTCAAGTTCAAATTAAGTTTGGACAAGTTCAAACAACATCTGTGGTGGAACAAATTGTGTCCTTCCCGAAGATACGTTGGGGCCTATACTATGTGACCTTACTTAGAAATAGGGTCTTTGTAGATGTCATCTTGTTATAATGAGGTCAGGCTGGATTAGGGTGGGCTCTAATTCAACAGCTGGTGTTCTTATAAGAAGAAGCAATTTTGTACACACAGAGAAGTCCACTTGAAAATGGAGGCAGAGATCAGAGTGATGCTGGGACAAGCCCAATGATGCCAAGGATTGCTGGCAACGACTGGAAACCAGAGCCTGTGGGAGCATAGTGTTTCCCATACTTTGATTTTTAACTTTTGGCCTCCAGAATTGTTCAAGAATCAATTTCTATTGTTTTAAGCTCCCAGTTTGTGGAATTTTGTTACACCAGTCCTAGAAAACTTACATATCTAAGCAAAAATATCTATACTAATAAAAGCCTAGGTGGCCCTCTTGCCCTTACGCGGCACCCTCATGTCATCACAAGATGGCCACCACAAGATTGCCACCAAAAGATGGCTGGCAGGGGAGGGCAGTAGGGGGGACCAGGCCTGCAGGGGTGGGCAGTTGGTTGGGGGCCATCGGGCCTTTAGGGGAGGGCAGTTGGGGGCCATAAGGCTGGCAAGGGAGAGAAGTTGGGGGAGATCAGGTTGGCAGGGGAGGGCAGTTGGGGAAGATCAGATTGGCAGGGGAGGGCAGTTGGGGGCCATCCGGCTGGTAGGGGAGGGCAGTTGGGGGCCATCCGGCTGGCAGGGGAGGGCAGTTGGGGGCAATCAGGCAGGCAGGCAGGCAGGCGACTGGTTAGGAGCCAGCAGTCCCGGATTGTGAGTGGGATGTCCGACTGCCGGATGACCCTTCAGACATCCCTGAAGGGTCCCAGATTAGAGAGGGTGAAGGCTGGGCTGAGGAACAACCCCCCCCCCCCCCCCGCCAGTGCACTAATTTCATGCACTGGGCCTCTAGTGTATATTTAATGCAATGCCTAGAAACACCAGAATCAAGAGCACTAAGAAATTAGTTAAAACAAAATTAAAGAGGATGACAGATAGTTAGGCCTTGTAGGGGTGAGGTGAGTGGGTAAAGAAATTGGCCAAGCAAATTTGGGAGCATCAGTGTTGAGGCTGGGAGTTGGGGTGACAAAAGTTGACATCCTGTGACACAGTCATCACCAAGGAGTTAATTGTCCTTCCTAGGTGTGAGGGAGGCATTTCTCAACAAAATCTTACCAATTTTTAATTGTCAACTTATCATCAATATATAGGTAAAACCATGTTAAGCTTCCTGTCTCCAATTTGGCATTTTCCTGGATGATGTTTCATCATTCTAAATTAGACAGCAAGCCATGCTGGAGAAGGATCTGTTTGCCTATATGTCTTTCTATATAGAACTGTATCCACCATTTTTGAAGGTGCTGAGACTCCACTCATTAATGATGATATCACTAAAACAGTTATATTTTGAGCTGGAAACAGGAAGGTGTTTCTGTATGTGTGTGTGTGTTTTTTTCCATGTGAAAACTTAGGGGAGGAAGGAGGCTCCTTACAGTTTCTAATATTGATCTGGCTCTAGTGTAGCCCATGAAATACAAGTCTCTAATGGTAAACTCCTAACTGGTAAGACCTTAAGAGCCGCTACCAAGAACTTTTCCAGCAGTAATTAGAGGGATGTATTATTGCTAATCCTGAACACACTGGGAGCTGGGTTAATTTTGAAAGATAAAATAAAAGTACTGCCTTGTAGCAAAAGGCCACTTCTTGGCACCATTAAATCAAGCACAGTACTGGGTAAGTATTAATTCTGAAGATGTCAGTATCAGCAGCAGTACAGGAAGCTACAGGGAACAGGCCAAATGAAGCCTCAATGTGCAAATGCCATTTAGCAAGTACATATAAGCTAGGCTAAATTATGCTCAGAGCACTTTTTAAAAGATTCAAATTTCAGTATATAAGCATTAAAACATGCCGTACAAGCAACAGGGAAATTGCAGTTGTCAACGTGTGATTTTAGTTTCAGGGTTAAGTTCATCCAAGGAAATAAAATTTTAATTTAGATTCTCTCTCCTTCCCCAATCCACATGTTTCTTTTAGGATCAGGGAGAACACAGTTACTCAGAAAATATATTTCAGCTCAAGAAATAGGGTATATTCATCAGGAGAAAGGATGTGAAGTTCTTACTTTCTCTCTCAAACAGTTTGAAGTGGGCCTGCAAAGGGCCAAACCACAAATAATATGCAAGTTGTTCTGATGCATGTGTGATGTGAATTGCTGTGCCGGTAGAGAGATAGATAAATACATAGATAGATGATAGATAGATAGATATAGATATAGATAGATGATACATAGACATAGATACACAAATAGAGATAGAGATCTGTGTGAATCCTTTTTAATGAGAAAGGATTCTAACATGAGGTAGAAAGACACTGGGGGCTTGGGAACCCCAGGTCAACTCTGCTGATGTGAAAGTGAGCTATATTCCAGTTCCAGTCTGACAGGTTGTTTTCTATATCAAAGCAACAAATGAAACTATCATTTCAGAATGCATCTGGTCTCTCAGACCCTTCTATTAGAAGCAGCTATTTTCTTTAAATTGAAATTCAAGACAGTTTATTTTTTTTTTTCAAAACTATGCTGTCAGCTCTTCTGCCTGACCCCTAACACTTATTTGTTCCACACAATGGCAAAGCTGCCTGAAGAAGGGGTGGGATGGGGAGAGGTCTCCCCCCAAATCTTTGCCCCCAAAGGGCATGCCTAATAGAGATAATGACAGAATATATTTAGAAAAGAAAACTTATTTATAAGAAAAGAGGTACCAAACCACTCTTCCTGCTGAAAAATTTGAACCAAAATAACTTCAATCTTTCAAATGACACATCTATATATACTTTTATTGGGCATTTAAAATTTTCACAATAAAGAGATAACCTTTCTTCTTCTTATCCCTCCCTACATATTCTGTATCACTTTTAAATGATGAAATAATTACAGTATGTTTAAATGCATGTAACTGATATGTATATATGCATATAATATAGATACTCTATGTGAATATATATCAGCAGTGTTAGAGCAGAAATATTACATTACTCATCATATTATGTTAGTGCTCAAGTATTTCCCATCCACTTTGCTAAAAGCTAATTTGTTTAACTGAATTTATCTAGGAAAAATTCATTCACTTCAAAAATCATTTCCAACTAGCTAGAATTTGAATTGTCAATAAGTATGTAATAGTTCCCTAATTAAATTAGAAGTAATATTATCATGGAAAGGCCTCTTTAATAACTTTTCCCATGATGCTGTTAAGGTTCTGAGATGATTTATAATATTAAAAAAACATAATTCTTGAGTCACAACCTTTGATATTCATTTCCTAAGATGTGTCTTTCCCTGTTTATCAATGGTATCTTTTTTACATTTCATTTTTAATGGAAGGAAGCCACAATGCTCTTTTTTTTTATCCCTCACATATGATGATGACATAAAATTCTGAAATATTTAAAATAAAAGGGACACCAAGTCACTTTCCTAGTTAGAAACTAAAGGAAGTCACCTGAAAGATGAGCCTAGGAACATACTCAATAATTTTATGATTACAAATATCTCAAATATAAATTTTGAGGAAAATATACAGTTAAAAATGTAGAAATCCACACCATGATTTTTCTAGAACATCATTTTAGTTATTAAGTGGTTATAAATTATCCATTCATCATTTACCCTTCTAAATTATATAACCTTTCCAATTATCATTTCATCTGTTGTCTATATAAAAAAAATCAAAGAAATTCAAGATATGGGAAAGACATACTGGGTGAGGATCTGAAACTGATTTGGTAGCTTTAGAGTTGACATGATCTTGGCCTGGTGCAGCTCATTTTGGAAAGCTGCCTCAAATTTCCCCTGGTTTTGAACTTTTTTTTTCCTTACCACTTTCATCTAGCAAGAAATCATCCTGGTAACGGAACTTCTCTGGTCCACATGCAATAAAAATGTCATCGTCACCAAAAAAGTCCTGAAGGCACATCACCTACAAGAGAAAAGCATGGCACTCAGCAAGGGGTCAGCAGAACAGCAATTACTACAATACACCAGCAAGTCGACATTTGAATGAAGCCACTTCCTGTCTAATGCAATCAACAGGGCAGCTTCTCCAGAGGAATTTCAAAGGAAGGTCTCCAGCATCTGTTACTAGTAAGAAACATGTTATGTTGCAGTTGTGCAGGAAGACGGGATAAGGAAAATAGAACTATTACCTGTCACATTTATTACTTGATATATCAATAGGCTCGGAGGTAAGATCCTTTTATTTTTATAATAGAGTGAATGCAGGAACATGTAGAAAAGGAGCACCCCTTTTTTCTTCTGAACATAATATTCCTTGATAGCAATAAAAGTCAGCATATGATTTTAGCAACAAATATGTTTTTTAGTGACTGATGCCATAATATGCTTATGATGTTCACTGGGGTGACAACAGAAGAAAAATAGCTGTATCATAATATGAATATAATTATATCCTTTAGACCCCTTCTACATCTAGTTGAAACAAAAATGTAACCCTTCATAATAATAGAAAAATAATAGAAAAAAAGATAGTTATTACTGAGATTTAGATATGCAAATGAAGATAACTGTATGCCCATTACTCAAGTTATGCTCAACTTTAAAATACTCATGCCATCAACTTATAGTCATGTAAAAGAAAAGTTTTTAAACAACCTTTTGATAGTTATTCAACTTATAATTCTCCAATAACTTTGAGAGCTAAATTCCATTTTTCAAGTAAATGTGGTCAAAATGAATAATTTCAAGTATATTGATCTCTGACTTTGGATATGCGATGTACTATTTTGTTCACAATGTGTATGATGCCAACACAAGGCACTGGGAATACTGCTGATTTCTATCTCCTTTCAATTTCCTGTGACCACTGGGAGCAAATCCTAAAGTGTCCAATGAAAGGCACACACTCAGACCTGTAGGAAACAGACTTTCTAATAGCATTTCCCTTGGATATCTGAGAACCATAGTCAACACCTTCCTGGGGTGTTAGATTCTTTGGCCTGTGTTTACTATTAGGTCCTCCCTGTTTGTTTGTTTGTAGTTTCATCTGCAGGTTCCACTCTTTGTCAATCCTTGGTGACACTACCCTGACACATCCAGGAGCTATAAGACTTACAGTAGTAAGGTGGGAGAACAAAACATTACTTAAAGTCCCTAAATGAAAATATGTGTAGGTTCCAGCTAGTTTTTCCAATTAATCTCTTATTTCCAAATAACCACTTGGCTGTAGTTTTAAGAATGAAATTTCTATAACAGTTTGATAGTAAGCATTAAGTATGAATGAGGTACTACCTTGGTCGTCAGTGCTTACTCTGTAAGGCTTGACAACATAGGTGACTTAAGAGGGACATTGTAATTATCAAGGAAGATGGAATGAGGGTCTTCAATAGCAGTGTTAGAAGCTCCGATCTTAGGCTCAGGTTAAAAACAGGTTCTTTGGATTCAAAACCTACTGTCTGTTTTATTGCTCTCTTTCATTCTGATTCCAGCTGTGACCCTGTTCATCTTTACATTCATGACACAGCTCCCCTACCCAGCTTTCTTGGTCAGTGTTGGTGTCATCTTATCCGACCTCATACAGGCCATCTTCATTTTACCTGCATAAATCTGCATTGTCCCTGTACGTACCAGTTAGCATATAGAATGTACATAGAAAATGAGTAAGACATAGTCTTTCCCTCAGGCAAAAAACTATGAACAATTAACCCTAAAGAGCATATTTCCTAAAGTGTGTGGGTGGTTAATAGTTTCTGTGCAAATAGACTTGGGAAATACTGAGTTTATCAGATATAGACAGGTGACTTCTGAAAATGCTTAATGTGCTAATGTACATCACAACTCCAAAAAGGAGATAGAAAGATCTAGTATTTTCCAAAATGATTTGATTCCAGAACTCTTTTCTCGTACAGCAACCATAGGTGCAAAGAACTCTGGGAACACACAAAGCAAAGAACAGTTACCCATTCTACAATTAGGCAGCATTATTTCTCTAGCTGTTTGTTTTTTTGTATTGTTTTAACTCATGCAAACATTTATAATGGGCCTACTCTGTGCCAGGCTCTGTGCCAAACATTTGATGACAAATTTCTGATAGATGAAAACTATTGTTTTCCAAAGGAAATTATCCTTTCTTTCTAAGTATTCTCATCGCTTGCATTTTAGAACATCATATTGCTAACCAGATTATGGTCATATATGTGTGCATGTTCTATGCTACTGCTAAGTGAACGAATAATAATAGGGTGGATCAAAAGTAGATTTACAGCCCTAGCCAGTTTGGCTAAGTGGATAGAATGTTGGCCAATAGACTAAAGTGTTCCAGGTTCAATTCATGTTAAGGGCATGTACCTCATTTGCAGGCTCAATCCCCAGCCCTAGTTGGAGCATATGTGGGTGGCAACCAATTGATGTGTCCTTTTCACTCTCTCTAAAAATCAGTGGAAAATATCCTCAGGTGAGGATTACCAACAACAAAAAAGTAGATTTTCAGTTGTGAGAACACAAAACAGAGTTTATTCTTGTATTATTATTATTACTAGAGGCCCAATGAACAAAATTCATGCAAGAGTAGGCCTTCCTTCCCCTGGCTGCTGGCACCAGCTTCCCTCTGGCACCCGGGACCCAGGCTTCCCTCACAGCCCTGGCTTCATCTGGAAGGTCAGTCTAATTAGCATATTACGCTTTTATTATTATAGGTTGTACTAGAGGCCCGGTGCATGAAATTCATGCACTTGGGGGAGGGAGGGCTCAGCCCAGCCTGCACCCTCTTGCAGTCCAAGAGCCCTCAGGGGATGTCTGACTGCCGGCTTAGCAGGCCTAAGCCGGCAGTCCGACATCCTTAGCGCTGCCGCAGAGGCAAGAGAGGCTCCCACCACCATCGCTGCACTTGCCAGTTGTGAGCCCAGCTTCTGGCTAAGAGGCACTCCCCCCTGTGGGAGTGCACTGACCACCAGGGGGCAGCTCTTGCATTGAGTGTCTGCCCCCTGGTGGTCAGTACACCTCATGGCGACTGCTCATTCTGCTGTTCAGTTGATTTGCATATTAGCCTTGTATTATATAGGATTATTTTCCATACAAACAACTGTAAGCCTACTTTTGCCCCACCCTGTATTATCAAAACTATAACATGCATAAGCAGGTTGTCAGCCAACTGCTTTCCATCATGTACCAGTGACCATCCTCAAACAAAGAACAGAATAGACAACCATCCAGCTTGGACAGTTTAGGTATAATTCTATTGGAAAGTGGGAAATGAAACATAATAAACTTCTGATGTTGCTTCCAAATCCAGGATTCTAAGAACATAAAAGGAATGTGGTGATTGCTAAGGAAAAGTAACTGTCATCACCCAGCACAAAACAACAAGGAAAAGTCATTTCAGTCTCAAGCAACATGTATTCATTTACCTCTCAATGTTCAGTGACTGAAATCAAAGAATTTGTTGAACTATCAGAAACTGTGATGTTTTCTGTGTTCTCTGCTCTGGAATCATTTAGCAATTTCTCTGCTCACAACCTCCCACTAGAGAAAGTGGGTATGGTCAGTAGATGAAATTCAAATTTATAAAATGCCTTCTCGTTAGAAGCCTTGGTAAAAGATTTGATAGCAGAAGCACCTTCAACACAAGTTTACAATAAAGAAGGATTTAGAATAATCTGTGCACTTCAGTTATCTACATTATACTTACCCTGTCATTGATCTAAAGGTAGCAATAGTGTATGCACTATACACTAAAGGTAGCTATAGTGTAACAAAAAAGAATCACAGAGAAGCACTTATAACCCTTTTTCTCCAGCACACTGGTGTGCTGCAAGGGTTTTTAAAACATGCAATAGCCCTGACCGGTTTTGCTCAGTGGATAGAGCATCGACCTGTGGACTCAAGGGTCCCAGGTTTGATTCTGGTCAAGGGCATGTACCTTGGTTGCAGACACATACCCAGTAGGGAGTGTGCAGGAGGCAGCTGATCGATGTTTCTCTTTCATCGATGTTTCTAATTCTCTATCCCTCTCCCTTCCTCTCTGTAAAAAAAATCAATAAAATATATTTTTAAAAAAACATGCAATACCTGACTATTTAGTCAGGGCACTGACTTCTTTTCTCTTAGATTGTCAAATAAAAAAATGACAATAGCTAACACAACAATAGCCATCATGTGGATGTATAAAAGTTATACCTATTTTGCCCTGGCTGTGTTGCTCAGTTGGTTGGAGCATCGTCCTGTACACCAAAGGTTGAGGGTTTGATTTCTGGTCAAGGCACATACCTTGGTAGGTTGTGGGTTCAGTCCCTGGATGGGGTGCATACTGGATGTTTCTCTCTCACATTAATGTTTCTCTCCTTATCTCTCTCCCTTCCTCTCTAAAATCAATAAAAAACATATCCTCGGAGGGGGGAACTAAGATGTCAGCATAGGTAAATGCTGGTACTTGGATTCTCCCACAACCACATCAAAATTACAACTAAAATACAGAGCAACTATCATTCAGAACCACCAAAAATCTGGCTGAATGGAAGTCCTGAAACTAGAGAAGTAAAGAAGCACATTGAGATTGGAAGGAGGGGTGGAGGTGTGGAATGGCTGGTGTGACACCCACTTGTGGTGTGTTTTTAATCAGGAGGAATATCTTAGTTAATGAGGCCTCCAGTGAGGAGCAAGGGGTCCCAGCCCCACACCAGACCCGTCAACTCACTGTTACTGAGCCAGGAAGAGAAGTTCCCGTAACTTCGGGCTATAAAAACCAGTGGGGATTGTGGCTGAGTGACACAGAGGCTACTGGAGTCACAGGAAGTTTCTCTTAAATGGCCAGCATATGGACCTACTTGGACTCACTCCTTCTGGGCTCCTGCACTGTGTCAACAGCTTGAAAGAATCCAGGGACATATGGGAAGGAACTAAATTGTCTGGCATCAGGACAAGGACTTGGGAGCAGCTTTCTCTTAGACAAAAAGGCTGGGACTTCCCCCGCTCCAGAGCTGACTGAGTCTCCATCAACCTGGCCCATACAGTTCTTCCCACTCTAGTGATTCCCTGAAATCCCATTCCACCAATTTGCAGCTCCACCCAAGCTGTTTGCTGTGTCTTTTCCATATGAATGGCCTGTTCTGACTCAGGCTTCAGACTTTCCTAAAATCTCTCAAATAAGCAGCAGCTAGACTCGTGTGTCTCCTACCTCTCTATAAGTGGCCCCAGGCCTGGCACTAGCAGCAGCTTGCCAAGATTCACAGCTTGGACTCTCTTCGGCATCTCTAAGCCCAACACAAGTTTCAGTCATCTATCTGTAGAGTGCTCTGTAGCTCATGCAAGGTGGCCCCAGGCAGGGCACAGGCAGTGGCTGACTTTGCACCTTCCAAGAGGCCCTAGAGCCAGCACACCTAGTGGACAGCTTCAGACCACACTATCTTACAACTCTACTGTATCCAAGAACAATACACTCAAGGGTTGGACTCAGTGAGCACCAAAGCCCCACTGAAGTAAGTCCTGCTCCATAGGGGTGTCTTCTGCACTGTAGTGGCAACTGATCCTCACAACCAGTTGGCATGGAGGTCAATTCCTCCCATTGACAACAACAGCAATCAAGGCTCAACTACAACAGGACAGTGCTCATAGCCCACACAGGGGAGCAGCTAGAGTGTCAAGCTCAGGTGACTGGGGAGGTTGAGTCACTGGGCCCTACAGGACACTTACTACACAAAGCCACTCAACCAATTCCAGGTGACATAGCAGCTCTACCTAATACATAGAAACAAACACAGGGAAGCAGCCAAAATGCAGAGACAAGGAAACATGTCACAAATGAAAGAACAGAAGAAATCTCAAAAAAAAAAAAAATAATAACTAAATGAAATGGAAGCAAACAAAGTACTAGCTACAGAGTTCAAAACTATGGTTATAAGGTTGCTCAAGGATCTTAATGAGAGCTTCAAGGAACTTAGTGATAATGTCAAGGAACTTTGTGACAATTTTAAGAAAATTAGTGAGAACATCAAAGACATGAAAAAGAACTAGTCAGAAATGAAGAATACACTAACTAAAATGAAGAACAGTTTACAGGGAATCAACAGTAGAGTAGAGGATGCCAAGAATAAAATCAGCAATTTGGAATATGAGGAAGCCAAAAAACACCCAATCAGAAGAGCAAAAATAAAATAGAATCCAAAAATATAAACATAGTATAAGGAGCCTCTGGGACAACTTCAAGTGTACCAGAATTTGCATCATGGGGATGCAGGAAGAAGAAGAAAGAGAGCAAGATAGTGAAAACTTATTTGAAAAAATAATGACAGAAAACTTCCCCTACCTGGTGAAAGAAATAGACATACAAGTCCAGGAAACCCAGAGAGTCCCCAACAAGAGGAACCCAAAGAGGCCTGCACCAAGACACATCATAATTAAAATACCAAAGGTTAAAGACAAAGAGCAAATCTTAAAAGCAGCAAGAGAAAAGCAGTTAGTTACCTACAAGGGAGCACCCACACAGCTGGCAGCTAATTTCTCAACAGAAATTTTGCAGGCCAGAAGTGAGTGGCAAGAAATATTCAAAGTGATGAATAGCAAGGACCTATAACCAAGATTACTTTATTCAGCAAAGCTATCATTTAGAATTTAAGTCAGATAAAAAGCTTCACGGACAAGAAAAAGCTGATGGAGTTCATCACTATCTAACCAGTATTACGTGAAATGTTGAATGGTATTATTTCAAGAAGAAAAAGAAAAAAAAAAGATAAAAATTATGAACAATAAAATGGCAATGAATACATACCTATTAACAATTGAATCTAAAAATCAAAATAAATGAACAAGTAATCTAATGAACAAAAGAAACTGATGAATAAAATAGAACCAGAGGCATGGAAACATGGAACAGACTGATGAATCTCAGAGGGATGTGGAGAAGTGGTCAGGAAGAGATTAATCAAAGAACTTATATACATATGTGCATTACCCATGGACACAGACAATAGGGTGGTAAAGGCCTGGGGTGGCATGGGATCTGGGTGGAGGAGGTCAAGCGGCGGGGCGGGGGGAGGTCAAAGGAGGGAACATCTGTAATACTCTCAACAATAAAGATATTTTTTAAAAAACACATCCTCGGGTGAGGATTACAAAAACTATACCTATTTCTGTGTATCAGATTGGCAAAAGATATATATTTTTTGGTGTACTGCAGAATTTTAGTAATTAGTTTATGTGTGCCATGAGATGAAAAAGGTTGAAAATCACTGTTCTAGGCCAATTATACTTTGAGAATTTTCCTTTAGGCATTACTGTACTTTCTGATATCAAAAGATTAGAAAATGTAGAGAAATGTAAAACAGTGTTTTGAATAATGATCCAATTTTTACTTATCTATGCAGTGTTACTCCTTTTTAAATTTCAGATTCTCAGAATTAAATATGATAACCAGCTTTTTTAAAAAGTTCCATTTATGGATAAAGAAAAAAACATGCTCTTCCCTGGCCGGTATGGCTCAGTTGGTTGAGCATTGTCCAGTGCGCTGAGAGGTTGCTGGTTTGATTCCAGGTCAGGGCACATGCCCAGCTTTCAGGCTCAATCCACAGTAGGGGGCATGCAGGAGGCAGCCCATCAATGTTCCCTTTTTCTCATTCTCCCTCTCCTTTCCCCTCTCTATAAAATCAATATAAACATTAAAAAAAAACACACACACACAAACATGTTTCTTGCTACAAGGGGATAGTGACAGTTGACCTATTCTTTCATTAAATCTCTACACACATGTTGGAAGCATCCATCAAAATTTGCAAAGACACAGATATCAAGTTTGAGAAAAGCAAGAACTCCAACTTATCTTCTTGACTTATTCTTTTCAGAAAAAGACTGTTCTTCCTACTAGTTTGGTTTTTGGTATGATTTTTTCCCCATTAGGTGTCCTCTCCTACCTAACCCTTTGCCTATTGAAATTCTTGCTCTAACTCAAAGCTCACTTGAAGATTCAAGCCTTATCTTCTCTATCCACTCCAATATAAAGTGACTCACCTTTGCTGTGAACCCTTAGTGATCATTCAATATGTTTATTGGACACCTATTATTTGCCAGCCACTGTGCTAGGCCTTGAAAATATAACTGCCCTTATCCTTAACCTATTTTTTTCCAGTGTATATGTGTACAGACTCATACTCCAAAGAATTCCTATCATACTGCTGTGAATTAGTATTGTCACAAGCTTGAAGGCAGGTGGATGAGTTGCAGCCCTTTCTCTGCCACCACCACTGAATTGGGCAAGTCAGGAAGCCCCAGTCAGCTATCTTGAAACATGTCCTATTTTTAAAATTTAGTACAGGCAGAGACAGTGTTTCCTATTGGGTATGGTTCTTACACATAACAGAGACATCTTATCTGACACAATTTTGCAAGAGCACAGCCCTGTTGCCAAAGCCTAGGTTCTTAATTAAGCCAGCTTGACCACTTAGATGTTAATCAATTTGTTCCTCAGTGTCTCATATCAATTGTTTTAAAGATTAGATGAGTTAAGACCAGGAGTCAGAAGATCGTAAGTCCTCATAATTTTAGCTATATTTTTATTAGCCCAAATGTATTTTTACTTCAAAATCAATATAAATCAATTGCATACCTAACAGGCACACCTCAGAGATATTGCAGATTTGGTTCTAGACCACCGCAATAAAGCGAGTTGCAACCTTTTTGCTGGTGGAAGGTCTTGCCTTCAATTTGTAAAAAACACAACCTCTGTGAAGCACAATAAAATGAGGTATGCCTCTATAAACAAAAATTTTAAAAAACATTCTATGTAGTTCCTAGGCACTTTACCAATAGACTTCTTTCCTAAGTAGATTTGGAGAGAATGTAGTCTATGGGTGCCCCTTCTCACTTTGGGAAGAGGGATTTTATTAGTATAGACTAGAGGCCCAGCACACAAAATTCATGCACGGGTACAGTCCCTAGGCCTGGCCTGCGATCAGGGCCATCTTCCCCAGCTGCCTGCAGCCAGCCCCGCCTGCCTGCCGCCATCCACCCCCGGTTCCCATTAGCCATTGGGTGATTGGTGCCTGACGGCCAGGGGAAGGCACCAAGAGGTTGGCTGTTCCTACCCACTTGCCAGCCCCGCCCCCACCGCCAGTGGCCATCAGGCAATCAGAGCCTGCCGCCCGGGGAAAGGGACCAAGAGGGGGTCAGTGCACCTCATAGTGACTGGTCCAGCAGTCATTCTGGTCATTCTGCCGTTAGGGTCAATTTGCATATTACCCTTTTATTATATAGGATAGAGGCCTGGTGCACAGGTGGGAGCCAGCTGGCCTGCCCTGAAGGGGGCCCCAGACTGGGGTGGGGGGTACCCACTGGGGAGCAGAGCCACGGGGGCAGGGGCCACGGAGTTTTCAGGCCAGCTCTACCCCCAATCAGGGTGGGGGTACCCCCTGAGACAGGGCCAGCCTGGGTGAGGGGCCACCGGTGGTTTGCAGGCTGGCCATGCCCCCGATGGGGTGGGGGTCCCCGCTGGGGGGCAGGGCCAGCCTGAGTGAGGGGCCGGGGGTGGTTTGCAGGCCAGTCACACCCCTGATTGGTGTGGGGGTCCCTGCTCATGGGCGGGGCTGTCCTGGGCGAGAGGCCTGGGGCGGTTTGTAGGTGGGCCACACCCTCAATCAGGGTGTCCTGGACAAGGGGTTGTGGGCAGTTTGCAGGCCAGCCATGCCCCCGATCAGGGTGGGGGTCCTGCTGGGAGCTGGGGCCAGCCTGGGTGAAGGGTCTGGGGCAGTTTTCAGGCCTGCCATGCCCCAGTTGGAGCACTGGGGGCGGGACCGGCCTAGGCAAGGAGCTCGGAGCAGTTTGCAGGCCAACCATGCCCAAGGCTTTTTCAGGAAGGACGTCCCATAGACGTCTGGTCTAATTAGCATGTTACCCTTTTATTAATATAGATCAGTGGTCGGCAAACTCATTAGTCAACAGCGCCAAATATCAATAGTACAACGATTGAGATTTCTTTTGAGAGCCAAATTTTTAAATTTAAACTTCTTCTAACACCACTTCTTCACATAGACTCGCCCAGGCCGTGGTATTTTGTGGAAGAGCTACACTCAAGGGGACAAAGAGCCGCATGTGGCTCGCGAGCCGCAGTTTGCCAACCACGGGTATAGGGATTATTTTGGTAAAAAACATGGAATTGGTACAAAGCTGGTAGAAATTACTAACATGAAGCTGGTCATGCTTCTCATTTTCATTAGGCTTCCACCAAAAGGATGCTGTGAAAGTCATTTGCAAGTATGTTCACCTGCTCCCACAGGTTTATAGAGTCCTATGAACCATTGTCTTTACTCAGGGCCTCTTGGGATTTGTCACCAACTTTTGGTTTTTTGGGAACCCAGAGATTTGTATTCCTCTAAGAAAACTGTCTTCTGTCAAAATGCTCATACATTAGAAAAGAAATTTTATATGTATTATATGTATTTCATAAAGGAGGTAACCAGTTTATGGCTTGCAATGCTTAATAATCTATCAAATTTCAATTCTAACTGCTGCTATGATTATTGTAGGAAATCTAACTCCATATAAAAACATCCCATTTACTGCATTAGAGTTTATCTCTGATGGTGCTTAGCATAATGCCATCCCCATTGTATCTCAAAAAACATGGTTGATTATAATTGCCAGATGTGATGAAAAAAGCCCTTGAAAGGAGATCAAAATACCTGGGTTCTGAGCCCAGATTTGCCATAATCATTGTAATACTTATGTTACTTAATTTCTGTTAGTGATAATTTCTGTATTAGTTCTAATATGTTTTACCACAATAATTATATGGTGAAGATATAAAGAAAAGATGAAAATTCTTATGGTGTGATATAGCAATAAAAATAGTAATATACATTACTACATTTAATCCTCTCTGCTATGAAGAAGACAGACTCTATTTGGCAATAGTTTGATGTAATTACTATCCCTATTTTACAGATTAAAAAATTTAACCAGAGTAAACAGAGGTCAGTAGGAATTTAAAACCAGTTAGAATTTAAATTCAGGTTCTTAATTATTAAGCTGCAGGAAAACAAGTCTATTCAAATACATAGAAACTTACCTTTGTGTATTATAAATTTCAGTTAATAAAACCATTGTAATAGTTTATAGTAAAAAATGTCTAATAATTTTTTTTAAAAGTTTAATGCTTTGACTCAAAATAACACACCATATTCAGTGCTCTGACTCTCATTACATGATATCTGAATTTACATATTTTCCATTTAACTTGTCATTGCACACACTCCTCCTTGGAGACTAAGTTGCTTACAGGAAGAAATAAAAAACACAGAGACAAATATGGACTTCCTCTCCTCTGAGCTTCCGACTTGCATTGCTCTGCAAGGGCGGATATTCAAACAAAAGCAATAATAGCATCTGCTATTTCTGAAGCAGGACTGTGGAATCCATTTCCTCTCATTGTAACGAGATCTCCATGGTGACACTGACGTCACGGAGCTGGGCAAGATTTCAGCAGTGCCCACAGGACAATATTTTCTTTACAAGAGCGCCCTCTACCAACAAAACATGGGATATCTTTGCAATCAGGGCCTCATTTGTTTGGAGCCACAGTCATTGTGACTTCATCAGGTGTCTCTCAAGGTGTTTAGATAATAAAATATTTTACTATCATCTTTTTAAACAAACAATTGCAAAAATAAAAGCCAAGAAATTCAGTCCATTTATTGGAATTATCGAGTATGACACATCTTTTCAGTTTTAATTTTCTTTTAAAAAATCTTGATTTATAATTTCTCATTCTTAAAATGAAAAAGGCTTAAATGTTCTGTTATCCACACTTTAACGAGATGCTTTTTACCAAAAAGAAATGATTGTATCTTTGTTTTAAAAAATCCAGTCACCTGAGTTATTAAGGCACCAGAAATCAACAACTTTCTTCTTTCTGCACAATTCATAATAAGACCATTATAATTAGTTTCCAGTTAAACACTAATTATAATGGGTCACCTCATCCTGCCAAACTTCATTTTGAGGTATCTCTTCCAATTTCATTCCATACTTGGCTTCTTTTCTCCACTCAGCATTGAGCATTGTTATGCCAATAGATAATATCCTATATAATAAGAGAAAATATGCTAATTATCTGTTATGCTGTGAGGCGTAACGACTGACCACATAACGACCGGATAACGGATCAGCAGGAGGGTGGGGCAGCGAGCTACAAGCGGGTGGCAGAGAGCTACAGGAGGGGGCAGGGCAGCAAGCTATGGGGGGGGGGAGGAGGGGAGAGGGACGGGGGTGGGAGCTACAGGAGGGCAGGGCAATGGGTGGAGAGCTACAGGAGAGGGCAGAGCAGCAAGCTATGAGGGGGGCGGGGGGAGCTACAGGAGGGTGAGTCAGCAGACAGAGAGCTACAGGAGGGTGGCAGTGAGCTACTGGTGCACGGATTCATGCACAGGGCTACTAGTAAGTCAATAATTGTTAATTTTTCTGTTCTATGAGCACATAATCCCATACAATCCTGGTTCTAAAATATGTTAACACTAGAGACCCAGTGCACAACATTTGTGCACTGGGGGTGGGGGGGGTTCCCTCAGCCTGGCCTGCACCCTCTTGCAGTCTGGGACCCCTCGGGGGATGTCCCCACTTAGGTGGGGAATGGACCTAAGCCAGCAGTAGGACATACCCCCAAGGGGTCCTTAGTGTTGCCAAAGAGGCAGGAGAGGCTCCCGCCACTGCCTCTGGGCTCGCTAGCTGTGAGCCTGGCTCTGGCTGAGCAGCACTCCCCCTGTGGGAGTGCACTGACCACCAGGGGGCAGCTCTTGCATTGAGTGTCTGCTTCCTGGTGGTCAGGGTGCCTCATAGTGACCGGTCGTTCTGCTGTTCGGTAGATTTGCTTATTAAGGTTTTATTATATAGGATACTTATAGCCAAATATTAGGAATATGTTATGTTGTCATAAAAATTCATTATTCAGTGTTCCTCTATTACCTTTTATTTCTCTGATGATAAACTTATGCAAATGATAACATTTACAACTCTTCTTCTAGATAGAAATTTCTGATTAAAAAGTCTTAAAAAAAACTCTGGCTCTTTTTTTATTATATTTACATATTTTTTAATATATATTTTATTGATTTCAGAGAGGAAGGGAAAGGGAGAGTTAGAAACATCAATGATGAGAGAGAATCACTGATAGGCTGCCTACTTACTGCATGGCCCCTACTGGGGATCAAGCCCATAACCTGGGTATATACCCTGACTGGGAATGGAACCATGACCTCCTGCTTCATAGGTCGACACTCAACGGCTGAGACATACCGACTGGGCAGGCAGTTCCAGTTTTTATTTTTTTAGGTAATTCTGTACTACTTTCCACAGCAGCTGCAGCAACTGCATTCCCACCAACAGTGCACGAAAGTTTCCTTTTCTCTACTCCCTTTTCTCCTCGCCAGCACTTGTTGTTTCTTGGTTTATTGATTATTTCTTAACTTATTGATGATGGCCATTCTGACAGGTGTGAGGTGATATCTCATTGTGGTTTTAAGTTGCCTTTCTCTGATGACTACTAATGTTGGGCATCTTTTCATATATCAATTGGCCATTTGTATGTCCTCTTTGGAAAGCTGTTTATTCAGGTCCTTTAACCACTTTATTTTTAATTGAATTGTTTGGGGTTTTTTGGTAATGAGTTGTATAAGTCCTTTATAAATTTTGGATATTAATCTCTTATCAGATGTATCATTGATGAATTTGTTCTCCCACTCAGTGGGTTTTCTTTCGATTTTGTGGATGTTTTCCTTTGCTGTGAAAAGAACTTTTAGTTTGAGATGGCCCATTTGTTTATTCTTTTCCTTCCCTTGCTCAAGGCTATATATCGGAAAAAATATTGCTACAAGGTTCAAGATTTTATTTCCTAGATTTATTTCTAGGATTTTTATGATTTTGAGTCTAACACTTAATTCTTTTATCCATTTTTAGTTTATTCTTGTATGTAGTGTACATTTATCCATTTTGAGGTTTATTCTTGTTGATGGTCTAGTTTCATAGTTTTGCAAGTGTCTGTCCACTTTTCCCAACACCATTTATTGAATAGACTATTGTTATCCCATTTGATGTTTTAGCCTTCTTTGTCAAATATTAACTGATTATAAAGGTACTAGTGACCCAGCGCACAAAATCACATGGCCCCGCCCACCCACACGTGCCCTGCCCACCTGCCTGTGGCCCTGCCTTGACACCCTAACCTCTCCACCCAGAGCTCGAGTGCACCTGGCCCCGCCCCAATCCCTCCAGCCTTCTCTGGCCACTTCAAGCCCCGCCCTCAGTCCCATGAGTCACTTCAGGCTGGTCCTGCCTCCTCCAAGCACCTCCCCACTTCCGCCCCATCTCTGGAGCCACACAGTGGCTCTACCCTGTCATGGCGCCAGAGGAGAGCATGGAAGCCTCCCGCCTGCTGCGGAGTTTCGAGTGCCGCTTCCTGGTAACATGCATGCTGCACTCCTTCCCCTGGCAGGTGGGCAGCAGGCATGCTGAGTGCGAGTGGTGGGGGGCAAAGGACTGGTGAGAGGGGTGCTACAGGATCTTCCCCCCACCCTGCCCCCCCACAGGATGGTCCCGCCTCCTCCGGGTGCCTCCCCACTTCCGCCAGGGGCAGCCTCCTGCTGAACAGTCGTTATGGCATGAGAATGTCACAACCATTAGCATATTAGCTCTTTATTATATAGGACTAGTGGCCTTGTGCATGAAATTCGTGCATGGGAGGGTGTCCCTCAGCCCAGCTTGCACTCTCTCCAATCTGGGACCCCTGGGGGGATGTCTGACTGCTGGTTTAGGCCCTATCCCTGTGAGACATCCCTCTCACAATCCGGGACCACTGGCTCCTAACTGCTCACCTGCCTGCCTGCCTGATTGCCCCTAACCACTCTGCCTGTTAGCCTGCTTGCCCCCAACTGCCCCCCCACTGGTCTTCTCACCCTAACTGCCCCCCCCCTTGCTGGCCTAATCACCCCCAATGCTCCCCACCTGCCTGATCACCCCCAACTCCCTCCCCCCCACCAGCCTGCTCACCCCCAACTGCCCCCCCTGCCAGCCTGATCGCCCCCAACTGCCCCCCCTGCCAGCCTGCTCACCCTCAACTGCTGCCCCTGCCAGCCAGATTACCCCAACTGCCCCCCACTGCCGGCATGCTCACCCCCCATTTTATTCTTTTAACTATGTTCCTCTGTTTGTTTGTTTTTTCCCTCCTATTCTTCTTAAAGAAGACCCTTTAGCCTGGTCGATGTGGCTCAAGTTGACCCATGCAACAAGAGGTCACCTGTTCAATTCCTGCTCAGAGCATATGCCCAGGTTTCAGGCTCAATCCCCAGTAGGGGCCATGCAGGAGGCAGCCAATTGATATTGATGTCACTAGGAGTCTAGTGAAGCCACCAGGAGTTTCTGGCCTCTGGAGCCCTGATGGTGGGTGTGCCAGAAGCCTGCAGGGTGGTTCTAGGTGATCTCCTATGAAGGGGAAGCATTAGTCAGGTTCACAGAAAAGTTGGGGCTATGGTCCCCACCCCAAAGCCACTCAATTCAGTCATACTCTGAATCTTCCCAAACATCTACATCCTGGCCAAGGCAGCTGACTCCTCAGCAGGGCATAAGCTCCACAGGGTGAGGCTAAAGGGAGTTAGAGGGTGGAGCTGATATACCGCAGAGAGGTGAGTGCTTTACCCAAGAAAGATAGTGTCTGTGGTATGTGAGAATTACTTCGCACAGGGGTCTTGGTGGCTGTCACTTCAGCCTTCTCCCCAGAACCACAAACCCAGCCTCTCCTCACATGAGTCTACTCAGCTCTGCCCTCCCTCCACTGGAGCCCAGGGTGAGTGACTACGAAGGAAATTTTGTGTGTTGGCCATTTAAGAAGGCACCTGTGTCTCTAGCGGGTACCCATTTTCTCTGATAGTCAGAAACCCCACTGCTTTTCATACCCAGATGTTATGTTGGCACCTTCTCACAGCTCTGTACTCTCGTCTGGGGTTTAGACCCAATACTTCTTCCACAGGTACTTCAGCTGCCACCTGTGGGAGCAAAGCCAGTCCATTTCATGTCTCCATCCTTCCTACCAGTCTCGATGTGGCTTTTTCTGTAAATCTTTGATTATAAGACTTCTTTTCAGCTAGTGTTCAGTTGCTTATTTAGGATGATTCTTTTTTAAAATAATACTAACATTATTTCTCCTTCTCCTTCTTTTTCTATTCTCCTTCTCTTTCTTCTTCAGGTGTAAAGCAACCTTCTAGTACCAAATATTGACCAGACACCTTGGGTCTGCCACCTAATAGGTTTGTGACCTTAGACAGCTATATAATATCTTCAAGCCTCAGATTCTTTATATGTAAATTGGGTTACCAATGCTTATTTGTAGACTTCCTTGAGGATTCATTGAGTTAATGTAAAGTGCTCAGCACCATGCCTGACCACAGAGGGTGCACAAAGAGCTAAGTGGCAGCTACTATTAGAACTGGCATTGGTGAGGCACAGTATGTCACTGTGTCGGGCATCATTCTGAGAAATATGGGGCTATTATTTAAGAATAGAATACTAAAAACCCTTGGAATATATGGGAAAAACTAGAGTTTACTTCAGAGGCCTCCAATAATTCTGGTCTCTTACCAATTCAACACAACCTCAATCCCATTACTGTGCTTGGTTTCACTAAGTAAGACATAGCTACTGTTGTTTACCACATATTTAAAATAGCTTACTCCACTCATTTCAGGAATTAAATAATAGTCCAAGAAAGTGGAAACTGTCACACAATCATCTTTTTGGAAAGTATACTAATAATCTGTGATCTGAGATTAGAAGCAAATGTGGGTGCTATGAACTGAATGGTTGAGTCCCCCAAATTTATATATTGAAATCCTAATCTCCAATGTAATAGTATTGGGAATCAAGGCCTGTGGGAGATTATTAGGTCATGGGGTTAGTGTCCTCATAAAAGAAGCCCGAGAAGTTCTTTTGCCCTTTGGCTATGTGAAGTTATGGCAAAAAGATGGCCATCTAGGAAGCAGGCTCTCTCCTGACAGTGAATCTGCAGGTGCCTTGTTCTTGGACTTCCTAGCCTCTAGAACATGAAACATAATTTACTATTGTTTATAATCCACTCAGTCTACAGTATTTTGTTATAGCAGCCCTTATGGATCAAAATACACAATGGTGTTCAAGATGAAGGGCAGCCAAACCCAAGAACTGGCTTATTGAACTGATTAAAGCCATTGTTTTCAATGTGTAAAAAGAATTAAAATTATATGCTATTGCTTAGGGGATCTTCTAAAATATCCATGTAAATAAGTAGCTGAGATTGTGGCTTGGTTTCCAATTAGGCAGAAACACTGACTACGGTCATTGGAAAAAGAATAAATAAAACTACTTTGAGACGTATCAAGCCATTGACTCCAGAGCCTTTAAGAACACACCAGGAAAGGAAAGCCACAATGGGAAAATAAGGTGCTGAGAGATAATACATAGTTATCTGTTTAATGTTTCAACAGTGATGTTGGATATAATGCTACCTTCACATAACTCTGAGATACACTTCAAGCTCTCATTACCAGTACCAAGTGTTGTAGTTGTCCACAGTGGGTGTCACAAATGCATGACTAGCTGGTGCCAAGCAGAAATATAGACGGGAAAATAACTATTAGTAGTGACCATGGCAAACTGGACAATGAAAGCCATGTCTATAGTGAGCAGTACCAGGCAATGTGCCCTCCTGTGCTACTTTATTATTTTATTTTTAAAAATATGAATTGTTGTCAAATTAAATATCTCCCAATTTTAAAAATATTCGCAATACCATATAAACACATACAAAAGGCTCCTCTGGCCTAGATTCAGAAACAACCACATAAAGCTTCCTGAAAATAACTATGCCTTCAAAAAAGATTAACAAAAGTTTATTCATTTATAAATATACTAGAGGCCTGGTGCACAAAATTCGTGCATGGGGGGGGGGGGGGTGTGTCCCTCAGCCTAGCCTGCACCCTCTCCAATCTGGGACCCCTTGAGAGATGTCCACTTGCCCGTTTAGGCCCGATCCCGGTAGGGCAGTCGGACATCCCTCTCACAATCCAGGACTGCTGGCTTCCAACTGCTCGCCTGCCTGCCTTCCTGATTGCCCCTAACCACTTCTGCCTGCCAGCCTGATCACCCCCTAATCACTCCTCTGCCAGCCTGATTGATGCCTAAATGATACCCTGCAGCCTGATTGCCCCTAACTGCCCCCCCCTCAGGCCTGGTCACCCCTAACTGCCCTCCCCTGCTGGCCTGATTGCGCACAACTGCCCTCCCTTGCAGCCCTGGTCCCTCCCAACTGCCCTCCCCTGCTGGCCATCTTGTGGCAGCCATATTGTGTCCACATGGGGGCAGCCATCTTGTGTGTTGGAGTGATGGTCAATTTGCATGTTACTTGTTTATTAGATAGGATAGAGGCCTGGTGCACAGGTGGGGGCCTTCTGGTTTGCCCTGAAGGGTGTCCCAGATCAGGGTGGGGGTTCCCTTGGGGGGTGGGGTGGCCTGTGGTGGTTTGCAGGCCAGCCACACCCCCAGGCGACCCAAGCGGAGGCCCTGGTATCTGGGATTTATTTATCTTCTACAATTGAAACTTTGTAGCCTTGAGCGGAGGCCAGGCCAGGCCAGGGCGGGCAGGAAGCTTGGCTTCCTTCATCACCAGGGACAACCCAAGCCTCCTGCTCTCTCCAGCTCTGTGGTTGCAGCCATTTTTGTTGGAATTTATTTATCTTCTATAATTGAAACTTTGTAGCCTTGAGCGGAGGCCAAGGCCAGCCAGGGAGTGTGGCTTCCTCCATCGCTGGGGACAACCCAAGCCTCCTGCTTGCTCCAGCTCCATGGCCACAGCCATATTTTTTGGGTTAATTGCATACTCGCTCCTGATTGGCTTGTGGGCGTGGCTTGTGGGCATAGCAGAGGTACTGTCAATTTGCATGTTTCTCTTTTATTAGATAGGATAATTGAAACTTTGCAGCCTTGAGTGGAGGCCAGAGCTGGCCAGGGTGGGCAGGAAGCTTGTTTTCCTCCATTTCCAGGGGCAACCCAAGCCTCCTGTTTGCTCTAGCTCCATGGCCGCCGCCATCTTGGTTGGGTTAATTTGCATACTTGCTCTGATTGGCTGGTGGGTGTAGCAGAGTGATGGTCAATTTGCATGTTTCTCTTTTATTAGTGTAGGTATTTTCTGTTCTTGTGTCAGGGTCATTACTGATGAATGCCAAAATGAAAGATAAATAAGTAACACTCTGAGAAGCTCCTCTAACATTCACCAGTCTAGAAAACACCACAGATTGAATACGTTTGAGGCAAACTAAACTTAGAACAGAGTAAAAGAGTCACTAAAAAGTTAGGGTACAGCACTGCAGTAGATTTCTTGGCTTGTATGTAAAGTTAGGAATCGTGCATCTCAAATGTTGGGCTTCAAACCCAGAAAAACAAACCCAACCCATAAAGTCAATGCAAGGAGACACCTGCAGATATAGTTTACTAGGTCAAGAGTTTAAAATGTTTTTAAAGCAAGTAGTTGGTCTCACTCAGTTTTGTTAACTCTTACTAACTTTTAACATGCACAACAGGTCCATCCGGGTGCTATGAATCTCCATCCTGATGTTATCAAGAATCCCAAGACCAGTGCAAAGGCCTACAATGTGCCAGGCCCCAAGGAATCAATCATTGCATTAATTTCTCCCATGAACCTTTCAGTAAACCTGCATTTTAAAAAAGTTTAGCAAGAAAATCACAATCCAAAGAAATAATACCTACTTGCAAGATAAAAACATAAAGGGAATAACTTTGCTTTTTATGTTCTCATGCATTGGCTTGTCACTTGAGGTTGCAGGTAAAAACATGATATTCACAAAGCCATGGAAGTATGCTTCTTTCTAGAATATTTGTAAATATTATTTGACATTAAAGTATGGAGTATGTTGCTTTAAAAATTTCTATTTGTAATCTATGTGTTGAAATTTACAGTTTGATATTAAAAGAGATTTGTATGCAATTTAAATTAGTCTTCTCAAATAAATTATGTTTTTTAAACAATGACATTACCATAAAGCTATCTCAAAAATGATTGTTACCACTGTCACCACCACTGCTACAACCATTAGCACCGCTGCTATTGCCACCCCATCACTATCCTCACCACCATCACCACCACCATCATCACCACCCTCACCACCATGGGACATCCTCATAAAATATTGAAGTTTTTAAAAAATGAGCTAAAATAGAAAATGGTGGCCAAATAGGCAGCACTGTCATGCACCTCCTCCTAGGGCCAGGCCACAAAAGCAACTAAATCAGAGAACATCCACCCTGAATTAACAAATTAGACACAGCTGAGTATACAATTTTCAATAAGGAAGGGCAGAGGATGCATAGAGAACACTGCTTGCCAGCCATAACCCACATGGAACCACCACCATGCCCTGGCAGTGAGTGGCACAGTACCTCCTGACAGGCTCCCAGATGTCTGCAGGGAGGGTGCACCACCAGAGTGAGTTCCCTCACCAGGCCTCCTCACCAGCCGGCTGGGACCCAGCGTCCTAGGGTCCAGCTCCAAGACCCTGCAGTGAGTGCAAGTGAGGGGGAACCCTGTGCCCCACCCCCACCCTGGGCCCCAGAACCATGCTGCTAGCCTGACCCAGAGCCACCTGGCACCTGCTCCACCCCCAGCCCTAGGACCAGCTGTCTGGGCAACCTGGAGCAACCCAGAGCATGCCCCAGTCTGGGCGACAGGGGAGGTCTGACTGTGCAACCCAGAGCAACCTACACTCCCTGGACCCTTCCACCAGGACAGTACTGCCAGGGCCATCCAGAGCAACTCAATGCACACCTCACCCTGGGGGACAGCAGAGTGCGGACTGAGCCACCCAGGGCAACCACTTCACTCCACACTGAGGAGGGGTGAACTGGAGCAACCAAGCACATACCTCACTCTAGGCTACAAGAAAGTGGGAACTGTGTGACCCAGAGCAACCCACGCCCACTCAACCCCAGGCCAGGGTCTTGCTGCCGGGGCAACCTAGAGTAACCCAGCATGTGCCCTTCTCAAGCCACAGGGGAGATCTGACTGTGCGACCAAGAGCAACTTAGCACATGCCTCACTCCAGGCCATAAGAACATCCACCCTGAATTAACAAATTAGACACAGCTGAGTATACAATTTTCTCAGAGTAAGCCATTGTGCCAAGCCAGGGGCTACAAGACCATGCCACAAGTGAACTAACAGAGGGACCTAGGGTGCCACCCTGCCCTGGATGCCAGGTACGCACAGTAATTGCTTGCAAGCGGGCTATGGGTCCTCACATGGAGTCAAACATCAGAGGAACTGTGCATGTGTTTCCACCACCCCGAGCATCTGAAGCAGACAACTAAAGAACCAGATCTATTGGAGAAGAGGATACAACTCAAAATAGAGACAATAAAGACATGAGACTCAAGACAGACCCAGCCTCTGGGCTAACAATTTCCAGACCATTGCTTTGATAGGGTCTTCAACCTCTCAAACCCCAAGCAGGGTGCCCAGGGCCAGAAAGAAAAAGCAAAAATTGGGAGGTAAAGAAACAACCCTCCCCCCCCCCCCCCCCCCCGCCCAAGGATAAAAAAAGAGGAATCGCCAGAAAAAGAACTAAATGAAATAGAAGCATGCAATATGTTAGAAAAATTATTCAGAGTAAGGTTCACACAGTTCATAAACCAGATGGATGAGAAAATCAACAATTTATGTAAGAATCAAAAGTAAATAAAAATGATATAGCTACAATAAAAAACATGATGTAAGGTTTCAACAGTAGACTAGAAGAAGCAGAGGACTGAATTAGTGAGTTAAAAGATGATAGAGCAGAAAAACACACCCAATCTCAACAGTAATTTGAGAAAAAAAATTAGAAAGCAGGAGGAGAGCCTGAAGAAGCTTTGAGAAAACATGGAATGAAGTAATATACATATAATAGACGTGCAAGAATGACAAGAAGAGGAGGAAGGATTAGAAAACCCATTTGAAGAAATAATGACAGAAAACTTCCATGATTTGGGGAAGAAAAAAGTCATACAAGCACAGAGTCCCAAACAATATGAACAACAACAAAAAAACCACAAGACACATCATAATTACAATGGCAAATGTTACCAACAAAGAGAGAATCTTAAAGGCTACAAGAGAGAGACAGAGAGTTACCTACAAAGGATCTGCCATTAGATTATCAAATGATTTCTCAACAGAAATACATCAGGCCAGAAGGAAATGGAAGGAAGTATACAAAATGATGCAAAGCAAGGGACTGAATCCAAGAATACTCTATCCAGCAGGGCTATCATTCAAAATTGAAGGGGAGCCGAAACCAGTTTGGCTCAGTGGGTAGAGCGTCAGCCTGCGGACTGAAAGGTACAGGGTTCGATTCCGGTCAAGGGCACGTACCTTGGTTGTGGGCACATCCCCAGTAAGAAGTGTGCAGGAGGCAACTGATCGATGTTTCTCTCTCATCGATGTTTCTAACTCTCTATCCCTCTCCTTTCCTCTCTGTAAAAAATCAATAAAATATATTTAAAAAAAATTGAAGGGGAAATCAGGAGCTTCACAGACAAAAAACAACAACAACAAAAAACAAACATACAAAAAAATGATAAAAGAGTTTATCACTACCAAGCCAGCAATGCAGTAAATGCTAAAGGGACTGTTGTAAAAAGAAGAAATAGAAAGGGAAAAAAGAACGCATGCATAAAGAATAAAAAATGGCTACAACAAATACCTATCAATAATAACCTTAAGCATAAATGTATATGCTCCAATCATAAGACATAGAATGACTGAACGGATAAGAAAACATGACGCATATTTATGCTGTCTACAAGTGACCCACCTCAGAACAAGAGGGTCACACAGATTGAAATTGAAGGTATGGAAAAAATATTTTTCAGGCAAATGGAAATGAAAAAAAGCTTGAATATAAATAATTATATCTGGCAAAATAGACCTCAAACTGAAGACCATAACAAGAGATAAGGAAGGCCACTTCAAAATACTAAAAGGTTTGATAGCACAAGAGGATATAACTCTGGTAAACATATATGCACCCAAATACATTAAAAAAAAAAAACTTCTGATAGATATCAAGAGAGAGATCACAACAATACAATCACAGCAGGGGATTTTCATACCCCATTGCCATCACTGGAAAAATACCCTAGACAAAAAATCAGCAAAGAAACAGCAATCATAAATGACTCACTAGATCAGATGGACTTAATATTTTCAGAACATTTCACCCCTAAGTGACATAATATACATTATTCTTAGGTGTACTTGGTATATTTAAAAAAGATAGACCACATATTACGGCACAGGAAAAGTCTCTTCAAATTCAAGAAGATAGAAATCATATCAAGCATCTTCTCAGATCATAATGGCATAATATTATAAATGAACTACAATAAAAACAATAACAAAAATTAAAAATTGGGAGGCTAAATAGCATGTTATTAAATAATGATTGGGTTACCAAAGAGATCAGAGAAGAAATAAAAAACAGCCTGTAAACAAATGACAATGAAAACACAACAATCCAAAATCTATGGGATAAGGTGAAAACTTCCCTGAGAGTAAAGTTCATTGCATTACAGGCCTCCCTCAAAAAAAAAAAAAAAAAAGGAAAACTGGTAATAAATTACCTAACTCTACAACTTAAAGAATTAGAAAGAGGGAAATAAGAAAAGCCCAGAGTGAGCAGAAGGAAGGAAATAATAAAGATTACAGCGAAAATAAATAACATAAAGACAAAAAAAAAACAATAAAAAAATCAATAAAACCAAGAGGTTCTTTGCTAGGATAAACAAGACTGATGAACCTATAGCCAGGCTCATCAAGAAGCAAAGAAGGAGGACATAAATAAATAAAATAAAAAATGAAAGTGGTGAAATAACAACAGACAACACAGAAATACAAAGAATTGTAAAAAAAAAAAATACTATGAACAACTTTATTCCAACAAACTGGTCAACTTAGAAGAAATGGACATATTCTGAGAAAAATATGACCTTCCAAAACTAAATCAGGAAAAACAAAAATCTGAATAGGCTGATAACTATAGAAGAAATTGAAGTAGTAATCAAAAAACTTCCAGCAAACAAAAGGCTTGGACCAGATGGCTTCAAGGGGAGTTTCAGCAAATATTCAAAGAAGGATTGAAATATATACTCCTCAGACTATTCCAAAAATTTCAAGAGGAAGGAACACTTCCAAGCTCTTTCTATGAATCCAGCATTACCATAATCCCAAAAACAGATAAAGACACTACAAAGTAAGAGAATTACAGGTCAATATCTCTGATGAACATACTAGTAGATGCTAAAATTCTCAACAAAATCATAGCAAATCAAACCCAGCATTACATTAGAAAGATCACACACCATGACCCAAGTGGGATTTATTCTGGGGATGCAAGGATGGTACAATATCTACAAATCAATAAACATGATGCATCATATAAACAAATCGAGAGATAAAAATCACATAATCATATCAATTGGTGCAGAGAAATCATTTGACAAAATCCAGCACCTTTTTTGATAAAAACTCTCAGCAAAGTAGGAATACAGGGATCATACCTCAACATAATAAAAGCCTTATATGACAAACCTACAGCCAACATCATACTAAAACCTTTCCCTAAGATCAGGTACAAGACAGGAATGCCCACCCTCACCACTCCTGTTCGACATAGTACTGGAAGTGCTAGCCATAGTTATCAGACAAGAAGAAGAAATAAAAAGCATCCAAATTGGCAAAGAAGTAAAACTGTCATTATTCGGAGATGACATGATATTGCACAAAGAAAACCCTAAAGACTCCATCAAAACACTATATTTAATAAATGAATTTGGCAATGTAGCAGGATACAAAATTAACACCCAGAAATCTATGGCTTTTTTATGCACCAATAATGAACACACAGAAAGAGATACAAACAAACAAAAAATTCCATTTACCATTGCAACAAAAAAATTAAGATACCTGGGAATAAACTTAACCAAGGATGTAAAAGACCTGTACTCAGAAAACTACAGGACATTGAAAAAAGAGATAGAGGAAGACATAAACAAATGAAAGAATATACTATGTTCATGGATTGGTAGAATCAACATCATTAAAATATCCATACTACCCAAAGCAATCTATCAATTCAATGCAATCCCCATTAAAATATCAACAGCATATTTCACAGACCTAGAACAAACCCTCTAAAATTTCATGTGGAATAAAAAAGACCACAAATAGCTGCAGCAATCTTGAGAAAGAACAACAAAGTTGGGGGGATCACAATACCAGATATTAAGCTATACTACAAAGCCACTGTTCTCAAAACTGCCTGGTATTGGCACAAGAACAGACATATAGACCAATGCAACAGAACCAAGAATCCAGAAATTGACCCAAGCCATTATGCTCAATTAATATTTAACTAAGGAGTCAAGAGTTTACCATGGACTCAAGACAGTCTCTTCAATGTATTGTGTTGGGAAAATTGGACAGATACATTAAAAAAAATAAAACTAGAACATGAACTTAAACCATACACAAAAATAAGCACAAAAAGGATAAAGGACTTTAACCTAAGATGGGAAACCATAAAAACCTTAGAAGAATCCATAGGCACAACAATCCAAAATCTATGGGACAAGGTGAAATATATGTCGTAGCAATATCTTTACCAATAAAGCTCCTAGGGCAATGGAAGCTAAGGAGAAAATAAACAAATGGGACTACATCAAAATAAAAAGCTTCTGCACCACAAAAGAAAGCATCAACAAAACAACAAGAAAACCTACTGCCTGGGAGAACATATTTGCCAATGTCATCCTAATATGTAAAGAGCCAAGGGCTGTAACAATCTGATGGATGACTGAACAGCAGACTGCGTGGGGCGACAAGGCCAGCAGGGAGGTTAATGAGAGATGACCAAACAACTGAACAGCAGGCTGCGTGGGGCGACCAGGCCAGCATGGGGGTTAGCGAGGGATGACCAAATGACTGAAGAGCAGGCTTTGTGAGGCAACCAGGCCAGCAGGGGGGTTAGCGAGGGATGACCAAACAACTGAACAGCATGCTGCATCGGGCGACAGGGCTGGCAGGGAGGGCAGTTGGGGGTGACTAGTTCGGCAGAGGGGGGGCAGTAGAGGGCAACCCAGCCGGCAGGGGGGCAGTTGGGGGCGACCAGGCTGGCTGGGGGGGCAGTTAGGGGTGACCAGGCTGGCAGAGGTGGGCAATTGGGCCCAATTAGGCCAGCAGGGGGGCAGTAAGGGGCGACCAGGCCAGCGGGGGGGGGGAGTTAGTGGTGACCAGGCTGGCAGAGAAAGGCAGTTGGGGGCGACCAGGCCAGCGGGGGAGGGAGCAGTAAGGGGTGATCAGGCCAGTCGGGGGGAGGGGGGACAGTTATGGGTGATCAGGCAGGCAGGCAGGTGATCAGTTAGGAGCCAGCAGTTCTGGATTGTGAGAGGGATGTCCCAGATTGGAGAGCGTGCAGGCTGGGCTGAGGGGACCCCCCCCTTCCATGCACAAATTTTGTGCACTGGACTCTATTCCTAATATATTAAAAGCCAGGGGCTGTCATGACTGAAACAACTGGACAGATGACCGAACACAGGCTGCATGGGGCGACCACACCAGCAGGGGGGCCAGTAAGGGATGACCAAATGACTGAACAACAGGCTGTGTGGGGCCACCAGGCCAGTTGGTGGGGGGCATTTGGGGGCCACCAGGCCAGCAGGGGGGCAGTTGCAGGTGACCAGGCTGACATGGGGGGCAGTTAGGGGTGACCAGACCAGCAGGGGGGGTGTTTAGGGATGATCAGGCCTGTGGGGGGGCAGTTAGGGGTGAACTGTCTGGCAGGGGCGTTGGTGAGGGACAACCAAATGACTGAACAGCAGGCTGCATGGGTCAACCAGGCCGGTGGGGGGGGGAGGAGCAGTGAGGGGCAACCAGGCCAGCATGGGGGTCAGTTGGGGGCAACCCAGTGGCAGGGGGGCAGTAAGGGGCGACCAGGTCAGCAAGGGGGGCAGTTAGGGATGAGCAGACTGGCAGGGGGTGCAGTTAGGAGCGATAAGGCAGGCAGGTGAGCAGTGCATCAATTTTGTGCACTGGGCTTCTAGTCTATCTATAAAAAGCTAAGTGACTGACCGTACATCGGTCTGACCATCTGACCATCTGACTGACTGACCAGCCGGTACCTATGACACACATTGGCAATTTAAAAATAAATGTTGACTCGCACATGCTCAATACATATAAAGGTCTCATTGGTGCCAATCGTACGCAATGCCGGAATGAATCTGAAAACCAGCTATTGGCACAATACACCTCTGAAGCCGAAAGAAAGCGACATCATCAACAGAATATTGTTTATTTATTAATCAATTTATATATTATTTTCATATACATTTTACTAATTTTCTTTCATCACTGACACTTCTATTATAGAGAAAGAGCAAATAGCGATATTAAAATATTTTGTATTTTAATTTTATAATACTATATTATATATACTATTTTGACATGTAATTTTTTGCAATAATGCAATTACCACATGAATCTTTCTCCTAATTAATTTCCTTTCAATGTGCACAAATCCATGCACCAGGCCACTAGTATCCAATAAGGGCCCAATCTCCAAAATTTATGGGGAACTCATACAACTTAACAAAAGGAAAATAAACAATCCAATAAAAAAATGGGCAAAGGACCTAAATAGACACTTTTCAAAAGAGGACATAAAAAGGCCAAGAAACATAAGAAAACATGCTGAAAGTCACTAGTCATCTGAGAGATGCAAATCAAAATGACAATGAGATACCATCTCACACCAATCAGAATGGCTATCATCAACAAATCAACAAACGACAAGTGCTGGTGAGGATGTGGAGAAAAAGGAACCCGGTACACTGCTGGTGGGAATGCAGACTGGTGCAATCACTGTGGAGAACAGTATGGTGTTTCCTCAAAAAAATTAAAAATGGAACTCCCATTTGATCCAGTGACCCCACTTCTAGGATTATATCCCAAGAAGTTAGAAATAATATATGTACCCCTATGTTCATAGCAACACAATTTACAATAGCTAAGATCTGGAAACAGCCAAAATGTCCATCAGCAGATCAGTAGATTAAAAAACCATGGTACATCTACACATGGAATACTATGCTGCTGTAAAAAAGAAAGAACTCTTATCATTTGCAACAGCATGGATTGACTTGGAGAGCATTATGCTAAGCGAAATACAGTAAGCCAGTCGGAGAAAGAAAAATATCACATGATCTCACTCATTTGTGGAATATAATGAACAACATAAACTGATGAACAAAAATAGATCCAGAGACGTAGAAACATTGAACAGTCCATCAATCCTCAGAAGGAAGGCAGGGAAGGGTGGGGTGGGGGGTAAGAGATCAACCAAAGGACTTGTATGCATATATGCATAACCCATGGACTAAAACAATAAGGTGGTGAAGGCCTGGGGTGGGGTTGGGGGTGGGCTGGAGGAGGTCATGTGGGGCAAAAGGACACATATGTAATATTTTCAACAATAAAGATTTTTTAAAAATAAGTCCAAAAATAAGGAAAACAGATACTATTACCTCCACAGGTCTGAATGATATAACTGGAGCAATACCAAGCCATATGAAATTTGGGTGCCCATAGAACATTTTGTAAGATATGGACAATAAAACTCCAAAGAATGTAAAACTTTGACTTCAAAAGCAATTCCAGAACATAGTCAAAGCTGAGGAATAAGTCCTAATAAGAAAAGCATATGACATAATTGTTAAGATTTTGTGGGATTTTAAAAAATATATTAAGGAAAGAAATATTTCTATTTAAATCTTAAAATTGAAGCACTCTTTTTAAAGGCATTAGGCAATAAATTTGATGAATGCCTCCCACAGTTCCCCAAGAGTTTCCCCCACTAGTCTGGAAAGTGTCAAGTTTCCAGGGAAGGTAGTGGGGACAAGCTCCGTGGAGCAAGGAGCAGTGGCATCCAGCAGGGACTTGGGGCTCTGAGCCTTGTGCCTCCTCCAGCAGAATTTCCATTTGCTTCCCTTTCCTAACACATGAGGCTGCTCCTACTTGCAATTATGACTGCCTATAGTATTTGGCAGAAAGTCAAGTCAGCATTAACAGCTGCCACATTGAAAAGAAAACGATAGCATTATATTATGGCCAATATGCCTGTTGATCTATTGGAACTTCCCTGAAACTCAATTATAAGGGAACAGCTGAAATTCTTCTCTCACAAATGGAGTTGCAACTTGGATACTGCCACATCAAGTTCCTGATTCATAAAACATTCTTATATTGGATTATAGGTTCTTAATCTTCCTAAGAGAAAGCAAAAACAAAAGAGCAGATCAAGAAGGGAAAATAAACCCACCTTATCCAGATCAAGCTCAGAGGATTTCTGTACCAATTGCCTTTTCAGGTACATTGCAAAAAAAGAATTTTTCTCAGAACAGTACAAGCGCTCATGGTTCTGGACGTTCTCCCACCTACAAACCTAACCAACCAGACAAACAAGAAATCAAAACATGCCACTCCAGTTCAAAACAAAACAAAACCTCTAGTTTAAATCTCCCTTTCTCTGGAGTAAAATGCTACAAGTTAGAAGAAAGTAAAACTGGAAAAATCACCATACAATGTAACAGGCAAACAGTGCCGCAAGGAATTTTCACTTCTATATTTACAATGAGCATAGTTTTGAAATCAACCGTCAGTACATGTAACCTGAGTGTCCAAAGTTATGATTCCATTGGTGCTTGTAACAGGTTGAACTGTACCTCGCCACACACAAAAATATGTGCAAGTCTTAACCCCTAGTACTGTAAATGTGACACTATTTGGAAAACATTAAAGATCTCAAGATAAGATAATCCTGTGTTAACTGGGGGGACCCTAAATCCAGTGACAAGTGTCCTAACAAGAGACAGAAGAGGAGACAGACAGAGAGGAAGGCCACATGAAGAAGGAGGTAGAGACTGGAGTGATGAGGCCACAAACCAAGGAATTCCTGGCATCACCAGAATCTGGAAGAGGCAAGAAGAATTCTGTTCCAGAGCCTTTGGAGAAAGTGTGGCCCTGTTAACACCCTGATTTCAGGCTTCTGGCCTCCAAATCTGTGAGCATATTTTCTGTTGTTTTAAGCGAAGTTTGTAGTTATTTATTGTGGTAGTCCTAGGTGACTAATACAGCATGCTACCCAGAGATTTCCCATATCACCCAGTTTCCTTTTTGCTGTAAAGGGCCTGTCTCCACCGAACACACATGTTACAAAATGAGCAAAATTGTGGTGCTGTTTGAGACCTTACTGGCCACCTAGAGGTCCCTTTCTCCTTTCCTTTAGGGGAACAAGCCCCTCATTTTTAGAAAACTGCTTAGCTTTTCTAGGTTTTACTAATCATCCTTGTAATTATTTTTTTCTACCCATCACCTGAGACAGAAATCTGTTGCTGAGAGCACATGACCCACCTCTCCACATTTGAGACCATTCACTTTGCATTTATGTATTAGGCCTCTAAAAGTATTTGTATTTTTTGAAAGATGGAATTTTCCTAGACAACACTGCTTCTGAAAATAAAAATAATAAAAATAAATAAGTAAAAAACCCAAGAGAATAGAAATAGTTCATTTCATATATATTTTAGCTAAGGAGGAATTGGTACAGTAGGGACACAGAAAGGGTAGCCTCATGTCAGTGCCCTAAATATTACTGACTGACAGACCTCAGTCTATACCCAGGGCAAAGACGAGACTAAGCAGCACTGAACTTCTGAGGCCATGGAAGTGGCATGACAAAAGAAGGGCTCTCAGAATAATGTAAAAACAAGTTACATGCTTGATAAAGAAGAGCAAATAGCCTAGGAATATACACAGTTGAATTAAAAAAAGAAAAGTAGATCAAATCCAGTTGTTCAGCATCATGTAGCTCAAACAACCAACTGAAGTATACAATTTCCACTCTTCCACAACTTTTCGCCCTATATCAGCAGTCCATTATTTCTTGAATACTTTTTGGCAATGAGACAGCCAGACTGATCAATTGACTGCACTGTGGCTGTAAAGCTGAGAGAGAGGACACAGGGGTTCAGGGACCCTAAATGGGATCTCTATTGTCAGCAACCACATTTTCTGATTTTAGGCTGAATGACATGTTCCTGAAGGGGAGGCTCAGAGCTGATGAAACACCCATGAGAGATGAGACAGGAGATGGCATGTGCTTTGAGAGCATCCATTATAGAGGCCCTCTCCTGGGGACCTCGGGCTGGGCTCTGGAGCTGCCAAGATGACCCTGGGATGAAATCCCATCTTTGTACTTTGTTTTCCTTTGGTACCAGGACAGGGATCAAGGTACAAACTACTCCTATCTTCTAACAACTAATAATAGTTGTACCTTTGATCTCTTTTCTATGTCTAGACCACACCCTTGCAGGTCTTCCCTGACTGCACTCCAAGGTACTTCTTTTCCAACCAAAGAATTAAAGTTCTCGTCCACGAACTGTTGGCCACAGATTTGGATATCTATCTTCTTCTCACTGTCAGATATTTCTACAGCTTGCTCTCCATTTGGTTTGGCACCAGCACACTTCTAAGCCAATCTAATCCTTTCCACCATCTTACCACATTCCTATCCTCTTTCCTTTCTTTCTGAACTTATGTGCCTCCCAAACATCTTTTTGCAAATTCTTTCCCCATGTGGGTTCTCAATTATGCAAATCTATCAACCACTGGACATATGGTATGGACTGCCTACTAAGTGCTCAGCTCACGTGTGTGTGTGTGTGTGTGTGTGTGTGTGTGTGTATAGTAGTAGTAGTAGTAGTAGTAGTAGTAGTAGTAGTAGTAGTAGTAAAGAGACTGGAAGGAAGGGAGGGACCGAGGGAAAGAAACTCCCTATCCCCAAAGCTCCATACATAGTAACTGAATTAATATAAATATATATATTTTTAATTTTTTTAATTTTTTTATTAAGGTATTATATGTGTACATATTGAATTAATATTTCTTAATGAAATTCCAAAACCATAATGAAGAGGGATTCAGATTGCAAAGGTTCTAGAAAGCCCATAGAGGCATTCTGCCTTGATATGGTGGAGTCACTGCATGTTACCAAATACAGAGAAGTGAACAGAAGCAGGTAGCATTTAAAAAAGGGATCCTGGGGAATCACTGAAACAGATTAGGAAAGAAATAATGGGGAATACTATAGTGAGGAAGACAGAAATAAGAAGACAGATTCAAAAGTTGTCCAGAGTGTAAAAACAACTGGACTTTAAGCTTAATTGGGAATGAAGGAAGAAGACCCATGTGCCACAGTGGAGAACTAAGGTGACTGAGAATAGGAAGAGGGGCTCTGACCTGCATGGGGCTGAAGACTGAGATGAATGATGCCATCCAGCTTGTCACAGTGTTCTACACCAGGAACGCAAGGGCACAGAGGTACAGGTAGATAACATCAAGAGGTCCACTCAGCCTTTCTGGAAAAGTTCTGCTCCACTTAGTATATGAAGGGGTGTAGGGTGCCTTCTTTGTCAGCAGGCTCAAAGGAGAAGCCATTATACCACCTCAGCTGGGTACCCCTACCCTGTTTTCTATCAGAGTTCTGATGCTGTCTCTTAAAATGTATTTGAAACTGAAAAGCAAGGTTTGGGGGGTCTGTATCCTCTGAGAAAGAGGACCACTTTGCTTTTTGAAATCTTGACTTCATGTATCATAGATGTGCTAGTGTTTTCCTCTCTTGATGCCTCCACTGATCCATCCTCACTCATCTGATGTCACATTACGGACTTCACACAAGGGTTCCAGGAAAACCTAATGTCTAATGCCATTTGGGCCAACTACTCTCAGCTCTTCTTGTACCAACTCTCTAGTGCAAGTATGTCAAACTCAAAGGCTAACACGAGCCAAATAAACAAGGTTTATGTGGGCCACAAAAAAAAAATAACAAACCCCAAAGCTTCACTTTTCATAAACATAGGTTTATTTCAATAGAGACATGCTGAATACAAAGGGCTGAAATAAATGAGTAATCATTAACATAAAATAATAGAACATTTTAATAAAAATTAATATTTTTTATTGAATAATAACTTACCAGACACTGAATAACTGCACAATTAATAAGCATCACACAAATAAATCTATTTTTATTGTTCTCCAAAAGCGAAATATTTCCTGTTGCACACAACAAACAAGTCAGTACAAGACTAATGACATGTCAATCGGCTGCTAAAATATTTGCTGCTAGTATTAGTGGAGAGAAATGGTGCACCTGCACGTAAAAAAAATGAATGCAACATGATTATAGTAATCAGTCATTAGCAAACCTTGTCATTTGTTATTAATAATCTATAATAATAAAAGCATAATATGCTAATTAGACCAATTGTCCTTCCAGATGACTTTCAGGATGAAGCCGTGGCAGCGGGGGCTGAGGCAGAGGAAGCTGCCGTGGAGGCAGGGGCAGAGCCCTTGCATGAATTTCATGCACCGGGCCTCTAGTTATATAGAACAGCATCTTGTAAAAATTAAGTTATGAAATTTTTATTAAAATGTTTCTTACATACCGTTATATTGGCTGGGCCGCAAAAATATTCATAGTGGGCTGCAAGTTTGACATGCTTGCTCTAGTGGGTAACCTTGTCCACTTGTAAAGTCAGAGGCTGTTTACTTGATGTGATTTGGAAACTTTTATAATGGACCAGCAGCCTCAAACCCAAGTGCACCTTCCTGCAACACGTGAAGGGACCACACTCTCCAGCCCGAGTTTCCCCAACCAGAGCAGCACCTGTGCCTAACTGGACACTGCCTTATCAATGACACAGAGTTGAGACAGTCTTCTAGGAAACCCCTTAGCATCCTATGGCATGAATTGTTTATCCAATTAAGATAATTGTTTCCCTAGAGGTTCTAAGCTAGGTCTCTAAAGGATGAGACATGGAAAAGTTTCTTTTTCAGAGCAGCATAGGAAATAGGTCCGGAGTCAGGGCATGGGAAGGGAGGAGCTCTGTCCTGACTAGCTCTGGTCAGTCTGAGGATGACAGGAGAAGCCTGGCTGGGTATGAAAGGATTCCATGGAAAGCCCTCAGACCTGTCTCCAACCCAGAAGCTTGCCAACGCTGGCACATTTCTCACCTCCATTCCCTAACAACATCAGACACTTCTGTACACTGTTATGGATTATCCTTTAGCCAGAAGCTTGAGGCAAAATTCTGTGAGATAATTAGAAAGGTTCTCCCAGCACTTCAACTTCTCATAGTTTTTAAATGAGGCTTTGTTGGAAACAGTAGTAAATGACTCTTTCAGTCAATTCCACCAAGCAGAACAGGACATTAATAATCAGCAATGCAATATCCTAAAATAATTAACAAAGCCTTAGGAGGAACCTGAAGAGTTTAAGCCTTAGTAGAATCTGGACATCACTGTTTAAGGAATTGCATCAATACTACTCAAAGAGCTTCATTTGGGAAACTCACAATCTCCAGATGTTAAAAAAATTACAAAAATAGGATGCTGTATCTTATAAATATATACGAATTCAAATTGCATTAGCTGTTCCAAATATATAAGTTACTGCATGTATCAGGAAACTGGATGCAAAACTATGTTCTTCAAAAAGATGGTTGATTTTGCTCCCGCTTGGAAGTGTGTGAGCAAATGGGAGCACATTTCCCTGCACCATTTTTGTAGTCCTTCATGGTACTGGCAGGAGGGAAAGTATGTGAGCCACACAGACCACCCCAAATAAGTTAGTTGAGAACATGCAAAGTTCTCATGAGTACAAGGACTTCTTTCTGATGAACTACACTTTGACAGATAGATGAATGCTGTAAAGCCCTTATGACTTGAGCATATTGTTTATAAATTGCCCTAAAATATTTGCTGACTAAAGTATACCAGTATAAATGTATTTACTATCAATAACCAGGTGTGTTCTGATTATCTATGTCTCTTATTCCTCAGGATACCTTGAACAATTAAGAGTGAGGATATACCCATGAGGTTGACAAAGCCAGAGACGGATGTTGGCAGTGACAAGGAGAGAAAGGCTGAGAAGAACAAATGCTTGAGTTTAGAAAACTCCCATTTCAGTAACTAAGGTATTAATAAACCCATGAGTACAGTTATAGGCTCAAGGAGTAACTCTACATCCTGATGTAACCCCAGCAATGTAGAAAATGGTGAAGAGGTATTTATTTCTTTCCTATGAGGAAAGTCAAGATGGGCAGAAAGAGTTTGGAAACAGCTTTCAGAACAGGACTATCCTATTCTCCACTGTGGTCCAGTTGCACTGGCAACAATTCTGTGAGTGTTTAAATGCCATCCCCATTATAGATTGGGATAGGTAACATAAAGTAGAATGATAGAAATTCTGATTTAAATCTTAATGGTTGGTTACTACTGAGTCATTGTAAATTGGTGTCACTTTAAAATATGTCATGGTATTGAAAGAAAACACCCACTTAAAAAGAATTGATCATATTCTGTGAAATTCGATGCTCTTTTTCTCTGTTCAATAAGTTTACATGCACTACTTTAGAATCAGCTTTCCATTCTTTTGTTGTTGTTAATCCTCACCCAAGGATATTTTTTCCATTGATTTTTAGAGAGAGTGGAAAGGGGGAGACACAGAGAGAAACATCAATGTGAGAGAGACACATCAATTGGTTGCCTCCTATATATGCCCAGACCAGAGCTGGGGATCAAGCTGCAACCAGTACATACCCTTGACCAGAATCAAACTGGGCACCTTTCAATGCACGGGCTGGTGTTCTATTCACTGAGCCAAACTGGCTAGGGCAGCTTTCCATTCTTTAAGCTTAGTCCTTAAAACAATATTATAATTAAGTGTGGGGGGGTGGGGGTGCGGGAGACCCAGAAATTATACATAGCAGAATAATTTATCATTTTAACAATGCAATAGAATTTGAACTCTTTAAAAGAACATCCAACATGTAATAACATATTTTTCCACATGGTGTCACCAGAACTCCAGGAAAGTCCAACACTCTTGGACTGTGAGATGTCAGATTTCTACATCTTTTTTTCTTTAAATGTCCCTATCTCATGCAAAAATATTACAAAAAGAGAATGCTATGAATTATCAGCCTAATAGAATTATCTTCTAAAAGGATTATAAACTAAGGTTAACTCCAACACCATGCATACCTATGACATATAATACTCGTAAGAGTAATAACCACCATTTATTGAATGCTAAGTGCTTTACATATATGTTTTACCCAAGTCTTACAACACTGTCTTCCTTGAATAGCAGCTATAGCTATTTGTTTTTAAGATGATGATTCTGACTTTTCCAGAATTTAGTAATTTATCAAGCTGTTCCCAATGCCAAATCTCTGCTAAGCAATGAGGCCACAAAGAGGGGAAGACCAGATCTCTGCCCTGGAGGACTATAGTCCAGCTGGAAGACAGAACTCACCCATTAAAAGGAAGCAGTCCAAAGTTGGAAACTAAGTGCAAGTGCTGTCTAATGACTGTTAAATGCCAGATAATATAGCCTATGACCCAGGAGATGTAAAGCTAATCATTGAGTCTTCCTGGAAGACAAAGGAGAGTAGGAGATTCAGAACTAAGACAATTAGAAAGAGAATGTGTAAGTGGATGAGGGGCACAAAGCTTGTAAATACTTACTGTCCTTGCCTGGCAGATGCATAACAGCTAATCCATAAGTGTTACTGTCCCCAGATATTTCCTTTTCTGTCAGATTCCTAAAAGCCCACCCATTTCTCATGGCTTTCCACTCACAATGCCAAAGTACTGACTCAGCATTTTGAGCTAAAAGAGAATGTACTGGGTTTTCTTTTTCATTTCAAAAGATGTTGAGTTGGCTACTCAGTCAAATCATAATGATTCATTGAAAACAAATCCTGGTGGTAAAAGGCCAGTTATGGTCATTTATCTTATTCAAATCTTAACAGCTGGAGAACAGTGAGTTTTCTCAATGTGTTACTTTGCAGTAGGCCTGAAAATGACCTTTGTCTCCACAGAGACAACCACATGCAGTTGGTCAGTCCCTCCTCCAGGAGACATGAAGGATTCTCTGAGCAACTGTGGCATCAAGCCAGCTGGATCAGAAAACACTGGTTCTTTTGTCATGCTGGATAAACTACATAAAAACCTTAAGTTTGATACTGGAAATATAATGAAATCTCATATACTTGGGACTGATAGGAGAAACCCCTTTATGATTTTTTTTTTAATTTCTGGTAAAAACACATAACATTTACCATCTTAACCTTTTTCAAGTGGATGTACAGTTCACACTGTTGTGCAACTGTCACTACCATCCATCTCCAGAACTCTTTTCATCTTGAAAAACTGACATCCTGTACCCCCCAAAAAAAACAACTTCTTCCCAATCTCCCCTTCCAGACAGACCTGGCAATAACTATTCTACTTCTTGGCTGTAGGAATTTGACTACTCTAGGTTCCTCTTATGAGTGGAAAAACAGTATTTGTCTTTTTGTAACTAAGTTATTTCACTTAGCATAATGTCCTCAAGGTTCCATGTTGCGGCATATATCAGAATTTCCTTTTTTTTTAAAAAAAAAAGCTGAATGATATTCCATTGTATGTATATATTACATTTTCTTTGTTCATGCATTTGTTGATGGACACTTGAGTTGCTTCCACCTTTTGGCTATTGTGAATAATGCTGCTATAAACATGGGTGTTCAAATATCTCTTTGAGACCCTGCTTTAAATATTTTGGGGAATATACTCAGAAGTAGAATTGCTGAATCAAATGGTAAACCTATGTTTAATTTTTTGAGTATTGCTATACAGTTTTCCACAGTGTCTGCACCACTTTACCTTCCCACTAACAGTGCAGAAGGGTTCCAATTTCTTCATATTTTCACCAACATTTGTTATTTGTTGGTTTTGTTTTGTTTTTAGTAGTCATCCTCATGTGTGTGAGGTGGCTTTTTGTTTTCAACCTTTTAGCATCAGTAGCCATTTCATGGCTGTGTAATTTTTAAAACTCTCTCAAAGGCTAAAATTCTATGAAAAAGTCCTAATTATAAAACATTTCAGGAGTACTTACTGGTTATAGAAATTCATCACACATTTAAGATTGAAATCATTTTCTGCCTCTAGGTTCCACTGTACTACCTGGCAGGATACTGGGTCAGAATGGAGGAGCCTTAAGGTGGGGTCCCAGCACCCTGTAGATTTTGCACAAGAGAAAAGAAGGGATCGGGAATCTGGCCAATCACCTGTGTGAGGGCAACCAATTTAAGTAAATTTCAGTTTGGTTAAGTCAAAATTGATAGGGTACCACTAATTTCTAAACCCTGAATGGGCCCACAATGAGAGCACAATGTGAATATTAAGAAATCCAAATAAAAAGTACTACAACTAACTCAACAAATGAATGCTTTTCCATCAGTTTTCAGATTTACAATATGATTTTATTAAACCCTAAAACTGAACACCAAATCACATACTTGGGGGAGATAAACACATGATTTGGGAAAGCTTGGTTTCAAGAATCTACTCATTAGGTGAATGGCTTTTTCATCTGCTTATGTATTAAGCTTCTTTTCTAGGGTTGGTTGAGAGTTAACCTCTGGAAAGTACCTTCAAAGGAACCAAGTATGGTCAGTGCATGCTGGGCCTCTCAGTCCTTCCACTGCCATACTCATGACCAGAGGATAGTTCAGTGCAGATTCAGAGCCTGAATCCTTCCATCAGGAAGTTAAGAATTGCAGGAAAGAAGGACAGCAAATAAAGGAAGCAGCATGGAGCTGCAATCTGGAAATCTGGACTTGACTTGCCTCCTTGACTATGGACAAACCACTCAGCCTCTTTGAACCTCATATTCTCAGCTGTAAAATAAGACAGATACCCCTTAGCATGAATGGTGCTGATTAGCATGTGAAAACTCCTGGCACATAGTAGGTGGTTAATAATTTTTAAAAAAATCATTGATGTTTTAGGACCAGAAACAAGCAGAATAATTTCAGAAAGTCCCCTTTTAGCCACTGACCCCTAGGGTGGGTATCTGCCTTTTGGCTGAGGGTATTCAGTCTATGTTCAAGAAGTAAATGATAATAGAATGGAAATTTTTGGATATCTTTCCAAAGTCTCTGATAAACAGCAGTGCCTTCTTTAGGCCATCACCTGCCTCATGTGATGGGGTGGGGAAGTAGTGGCTTCAGGTGTCCCACAAACTCTGCCATGGCAGGAAATGTCAGTTCTTCTTCTCTCCCTGACTCACTGTGGGGCCAGAGCAGCAAGCCAGCAACTTTGGAGTTCCACTGACACTGACTCAAACCGCTGCACCATCTGCTTCTGCTGGCTAAACTTGAATTTTCCTCTCCATCTTTATGTGGGATAATTCTGCCACCATAAACTTCTTGAAGGAAGGGAGAATGCTCTGAAGAGAGAGACATTCTTCATTTTCCCTTTTCCTTTTTTCATTTAAATTTGCTTCCTTCTTCAATTTTCTAGAATTCTGATCCAGGTATGTTTTTGGTGGAAGTGGGATATCCACCAATGGAAGTGAGGAATCCCTTTTCCCACTGAGCGCTGGGGGTCAGGTCTTTATGATACCTTGAAAAAAGAATTTCCTAAGACTTGCATGAGAGGACGAGTGATTTTTATTTGCATGGAATTACATCCCTTGGTTTCTAAAGTTCCATTTCCCTTGGACCAGTCTTCTAAGAGGTGCACCATTGGATTCAGCAGAGCTAGAGCAAAGCCAGTGTCCGAAGTTTTTGTTCCATGGTGAAACTGGGTCCAGTTTAGCATCAGGCTAGTCGCAGTCCTTTAGTCCATTGTGTGGAGTCTGTGAGCCATGTGGTTGAGTGCAGGAGTGCATGCCCCTTTCAACAAGAGAAACAGGAGCCCAGAACATGAGAGAGAGCAAGAGAGAGAACTGCTTTGTTTAGGAGCTTATATATCTCAAATCTTCCCATGCTTGCAGTAGCCACTCCTACTCTGGCCAATGACATGTTCCCAAATGTGACTGACAAATACTTTCCCTACATTACCCAGACTTCACTGGGCATGCCTATAATATTTGCCTTCTCTTTGCTCCTTCCATGTTAATTAATAACCAAGTTATTTACAATGATATCAGTATTACCTTTCTTCATTTCCCCAGGCTTTTCTGCCAGTTAACACTCCCGCCCTCATTTCCCACCTGCCAAGCCCCTTCCCACCTTGGCACTCTACATACCCCAACACACCACACACACACACACACACACACACACACACAAACACACACACACACACACACACACACACACTTGCTAAGGGCCTTTGTGTGTCAGTGACCTTGTCCCAGCAGCCCCATAATCCTGCCTCTTCACAGCCTTCTATCACCATGGAAACAGCCTTTGAAGGCACTACAGACAGGCATAGCCATTACTGGGGCTAGTGTCTGTCAATCCACATGTGAGAATGTGTCCTTGAAATAGAAGTTCTGTGAATAAAAACAGCAATTAGGGAAATCTGGAAATCTTTCTGAATACGGATTCAGAAAGAATGTGCTGCCAGCTGACTTCCCCTTCATATCCTTTCTCCACCATGACTTTAACAGAGGTATAGAAAGCCAATAAACTGGTTCTCACTGGAAACAATGCCTCCTGCAAAGGGGATTTGGCATTCTTAGGGATTTTTAGGGCATGAGGATTAACAATAGCAGGTGTGGCATTGACAGTCCCTTTAGAAAATATATTGATCCCTGTTCTCTGCTTTTTTTAAAAAAAAAAGGTGGGGTGGGGGACACTTAAAATACATACTGAGAGAAGAGACAGTGTTTAGAAAATAAAAAGTAAAATAAAATTCAAAAGCAGCTAAAATATAAATACCAGAAAACTAGATAAGGTTATGAAAAACAAAACAAAACAAAACAAAAAAACAAGGCTGAAGGAGCTATTTTTTTTTTTGCAATTAGAAAGGTAGGTAAGTAACTCAAAGGTAACTGACAGCTCTCCGGGTACCAGCCAGCACTAGTAAGTGGTTTTCCCATATTTCCTTCTTTTGGTTACTGAGAGGGGAGGGCCCTGGCAGCCTTAGACCCTTTGGGCTTAGGGAGAAGCTATGATGTTTGCCTCCTCAGGCTCTCTACACTTTCCAGAATCTTCCTCCTCTCTGGTGATAAGGATAACTAGCAGAATATTGAAGATTCACTCTAAATTTATACTTGTAACAAATAGAAATTTCTTATAATGCAAGAAATATATGTTATGTCAGGAAGGAATTCACATACTCAGCACAGAACAACTATTACTATGCCTGTTTATCCCAAGATTTAAGGAGAAGTAAAAAACCCAAATTCTCATAATAAGAAAGCTGAAGAAGATAATCAAGAATTAATAAGGTCTAAGATTCCAAGATGGTGGTGGATTAAGTGGAAGCTACACAGACATTCTCAAAGAACCAAACTAGAATTACAAATAAAATATAGAAAAATCATCCTGAATAACCAACTGAAGGCTGGCTGTAGAGAAACCTTGTGATCAAGGACATAAAGAGTGACTGTATAGAGACTGGTAGAAGGTGCAGGGGTGCAAGAGAGCTGGTCAGGTTCCCACAGGCAGCAGCTGAAGTTCCGAAGGGCTATCTCAGCTTTGGGGGTTTACCCCTGCAAAGTCTGGGACCTAAACCTCAAACCTGGCTCCCCAGCTCAGAACACCAGAACTGGGAAAGGTGCCCATGTAATACCTAGATGTGAAAGGCAGCAGGGTTTTTGTCTACCAGTGAGAGATCTCAGGAAATGTAGGAACTCTCTTAAAGAGCCAGTGCACAAAATTTGTGTGCAGCCACTCGTCTTGGGTTCCAGCAGAAGGAGAGCAGAGTGGATTAGATCTATGTAAGGAGAATCCTGGATTGGTGGCTTGGGGATAGAGCTGAGAGGACAGCTGCATGGATCCCAGTGCTGAGTCATTCCCCCTTACTGCAGAGGATATTTTTCTCAGGCAGCCCTTTGCCATCCAGACAGTGTTAGCCTGCAGGGGAGGCAATTGAAAAACCCATTATAAAAACTCTGACCCCACCTTATGGAGTATACACCCTACTATGGTCTAAAGCTTGAGATTCATTAAGTGACTTAGAATAACAATCAGCCTGTAGGCACAAGCAGACCTAAGGTGCTTTGAATGTTTGTCCGATCTGCTGCTGAACCCAGAGCTAGGAAAAGCAGACCTTGGTGCATGACCCATATATATGCTGTCTACAAGAGACCCACATCAGAACAAAAGACTCACACAGGATTAAACTGAAGAGATGGGAAAAAATTTCCATGCAAATGGAAACAAAGTTGGGATAGCAATACTCATATATGACACAACTGACTTCAAAATGAAGGCCACAACAAAGGACAATGAAGATCACTACATAATGCTAAAAGGATCTATCTAAAAAGAGTACATAAACATGGTAAACATATATGGACTCAATATAGGAGCATCTAAACATATAAAAAAACTTCTGGAGGATGTTAAGGGAGAGATCAACAACAATCTATACTAATAAAAGGTCTGCTAATTAGACCAGATGTCCTTCCAGACAAAGCCTTGACTGCGAGGGCCAAGGCAAGCCACATGGCTGGGAGGGCCCATTGGAGAGCCCCGGCCAGGTGAGCAGGGCCTCTCTCTGTGCAGCACTGATCACAGAGCCCTGGCAGGGTGAGCAGGGTGGGAAGAACCTCCCTGTGGGCAAGGATCAATGGCAGAACCCCGGCCTGGTGGGAAGGGCCTCCCTCTGTGCAGCATTGATCACAGAGCCCTGGCAGGGTGGGCTGGACCTCCCTGTGGGCGGGGATGAATGGCAGATCCGAGGTCGGGTGGGAAGGGCCTCCCTCTGCTCTGCGATTGATACTAGAGCCCCAGTAGAGTGGGCAGGGCCTCCCTGTGGGGTGGGGATCAATGGCGGAGCCCAGGCCTGGTGGGCAGGGTCTCTCTGTGGGCAGGGATGAATGGCAGAGCCCAAGCCAGGTGGGAAGGGCCTCCTTCTGCTCTGTGATTGATCATAGAGCCCCTGCAGGGTGGGCAGGGCCTCCCTGTGGGCCAGGATCAATGACAGTGCCCAGGCTGTGTGGGAAGGGCCTCCCTCTGCTCTGCGATTGATCCCAGGGCCCCAAGAGGGATCGGGCCTAAACCAGCATTGGAGAGGGGTCCCAGATTGAAGAGGGTGCAGGCCAGGCTGAGGGACTCTTCCCCCTCCCCCCTACTGCCCCGCCCTGCCATGCACAAATTTCGTGCACTGGCCTTCTAGTGCAGTAATACTAGGGGACTTCAAAACCACACTGACTTCACTGGATAGATGTTGCAGATAAACATCAACAAGAAAACAGTTACCCTAAATGACACACTAAATCAAATGGACTGAATTGAGATTTATAGAACACTTCATCCCAAAGCTGCAGAATATACATTTTTCTCAACTGTACATGGGACATTCTCAAAGATAGACCACATGTTAGGACACAAAACAAGTCTCTACCAGTTCAAGAGGACTGAAATCATATCAAGCATCTTCTTGAATCACTATGGCATAAAACTAGAAATCAACTACAATAAAAACACTAAAAACCATTCAAACACATGGAGGCTAAATAGCATGTTATTAAACAATGAATATGTTGCCAATGAGATCAAAGAAGAAATTAAAGATTCCTGGAAACAAAAGAAACTAAACAAATAATAACCCAATATCTATGGGACATGGCAAAAGCAATCCTGAGAGGGAAATTCATAGCATTGCAGCCTACTTCACAAAATGAGAAAAACCTCTAATAAACTAACCCTACAAGTAAAAGAATTAAAAAAATAAAAACAAGAAAATCCCAGAGTAAGTAGAAGGAAGAAAATAATAAAGATCAGACAGAAATAACTGAAATAGAGACTAAAAAAAAATAATAATACAAAAGATCAATGAAACCAAGAGCTGGTTCTTTGAAACTATAAACAAGATTGATGAATCAGTAGCCAGACTCATAAAAACACAAACAAACAAACAAACAAAAAAACACAGAGAGAGGCTACAAGTAATTAAAATCAGAAATAAAAGAGGTGAAGTAAAAACTGACACCACAGAAACAAGCCTATATAGGGTGTTCCATGTGCATGAAGCTCAGGACATGTGGTCATGGAAGGGAAACCTACAGAGTCAGGAGGAACAAGGAGGAAGATAACTTGTTACCTTAGGAAGTCTGGATAATAATTTTTAAAAAGTCATTTATGTTTGCACTGAGAAAGTTTAATATTTTCATGAAAGCTCAATTTTTAATTCTATTTTGTGAAGAAAAATGTTAAGGTTACTTGCCCTTCCCTGTGCTCTGAATACACAAGCAGAGAAGGGAGGGAAATGTGCCAGAGGGACTCAGAATGAATATTGGTAGTGACTTCTCAGTGAAGGTGGTGATGACATACAATGCAGATGGCCAACCACCAATCTCTCACACACCATGGAAGACACAAGCCTCCAGATGCCTGCCCCTCCCCAGACAGCTGGGCCAGGACCCCCAGAATGATTCAGGTGAGTCACTGAACAGCCTGCCAGGGTGCCATACACTTCCTCTGCCTGCGATGAATTTCTGCAGCAACATGAGGCTTTATCTCTGCCACCCCATTTTTGCAGACAGTGTTGGCCTACAGAAATGCTTTTTCTTTTTACTTATACCAGTGAGGTACTTAATCTTTTCATACATGTGGTCTCATTTCATATTTGAAATGACCCTGAGTTGGATGGTTGTCCAGACTTTTTACAGAGGCTGAGAGAAAAGATACTTGACCTGCCCTGAGTGCTGAGACCATAACTGGGGAGCCAAGATGGAACCCATGTCTATAAAACTTGTTCTATTTCTCTCTGATTTTAGATGACTCAATCATAATATACTATTATGCTTTGAAGGCCAAAAGCTTACAGGGTGAAGAATTACTTTTCTAATATATCACTCATTCTGAACTTTTCTAGAGCTTTTCTTGTATAATCACCTGTTTCCCACTTCTTTTTCACTAGGTCCAAGGAGCCTCCCCATTCTGAGGGGTAGGGGCAACTTGGCTACATGCTGTGCTAGTGATGGCAGGTCTAGCCTCCAACTGGACCTACTTCTGGGCCCTACTTTTGGGTTTTCCATGCCCTTTCTCACCACTTCTCCTCTTTCTCCTGACACCTCCCAGCTCAGTCGACCCCTGTATTTCCTCCCTTCATCTATCAGTAACTGGGGCACCATGATCTTCAGGACTCAGAAGCTAGGGCTGCATGGCTTTTAAAGGCAGGTTAAGATTTTCCAGAGCTGGCTGAGATGCAGCATGATAGTAGCATGCTGACATCAGTGCCTACAGTGGGCACAACATACTCAACTGTAGGCAATGCTGTAATTCATACATGAGGTTGGGGGTCATTTTGTACCAAGGCTGTGCAGCCAGGTGCTCTCACCATTCCTAACACTGGTGCCAACTCTCCCCCTGGCATCCCAGGAAATCCAGCTGGAAGATGTCTGAGCACTCATTCTCTAAGTGGCCCACCCAGATGCAAGGCATAGTTTTTTGGGGGTTAAAGTATTAACTCATTTTTTGATTCACATTTTACAGCTTGGTATTTATTTTGCCATTTATGAAAATCCAAAAGAATGGCCTAACAGGGCTTCCTCACAGCACACAGATGGCTTTCTCATTACTCTTTCTGTCTCAATCTGTGGTTCAAAAGTCTGTTTTTCACAGCTGACCCCAAAAGTTATAGAAACTGCTTACTCCTCCCTGTCTTCTGAAATACTGGTGTCTCTTGATAAATAGTAGTTTCCATGGAGATGATAAACATTATTCATGTTGCAGTGGGCTTCTGATTTTACCTTGAACCATTAGCTTTAACCCACAGCTCATTCTATTCATCAGCAGTAAGGAAATGGTTGCAGCCCAGGACACTCCAGAAGACCCCCATCAGCATGTCTGAGCATCAGCATGTCTCATCTGAGCGGAGCCCCCTCCCCACTCCCTACAATACCTGTGCACACAAAAATTTAGATGACTTTAATTTTTATAAAAGATACACACTTTGGAGTTTCAAAACATAACCTTAAAGAGACTTTTAAACATTTTTCACCTTTGAAGAAAATAATCTTTAATCTTTAAAAATAACTTGTATGTGCTAAACTGAGTTGATAGGCACTAGATATGATAATTGAACTAGGAAAAGGGAATGCCATATGAATAAATACCGTATTTTTTTTCCTTAAAGAAGGCACACTTCTTCTACATATATCTAATCCTATGTAATAAAAGTGTAGTATGCAAATTGTCCCCTTGACTGGAGTTCTTCTGGGCGTTCGACCAGGGACTGGGGGTGGGGCAAGCCGGGGGAAGGGAGGGAGGCCCTGGCCAGTGGATGTGGCAGGTGGCCAGGGGAAGGGTGGGAGTACCCAGCTGGCAGCTTGCAGCCGCTAGGGACCCTACCAATGCACGAATTTCGTGCACTGAGCCTATAGTAAAAATATGAAAATTATCTCCAAAGGCAGTACATGTGTAAAGAAACCATAATAAGCACAGGAAAATACATCATGGTCCCAGGTCCTAGTTTCCAACAATCTCTTCCTTTTAAAGCCATGCGTTAATTGTCCCCAGGGACATCAAAGTCAATTTATTATCAGAGTGAAATATGTACTAATACTAAATACCAAATTACATTTTTTTAGTTGATTGATTTTTTTTTAGAGAGAGAGAAAGGAAGAGAAGCACTGATTGTTTTTCCACATATTTATGCACTCATTGGTTGATTTCTGTATGTGCCCTGACTGGGTATCGAACCCGAAACCTTGGCGCATCAGGATGATACTCCAACCAACTGAGGTGAGTTACCTGGCCAGAGCCACAAAATATTAAGAACCTAATATTTGTGTGTAAGTAATACTACACTTAAAAGTATGGTATTTATTCATTACTTATATTTTGAAGTATTGGGGTATCGCAGTCACCAGTATTTTCATATTTGACACAGTCCTTCCCACATCCTGTCCTGAGAGTGCTAGGGCTGCATAGCTTTTAAAGGCAGCCCAAGATTTTCCAGAGATCAGCAGCTGTATCAATACATTAAGGCCAGAGAACATTTTTGGGTAGCAAAGGGGCTTAAACTTCAGCAACATACTGAAAGACAGCAGGAAGAATTTGGCAACAGGTAGAAAATAAATGGACCTCTTCTAACCAAGAGAGAAGGCACTTTTTACACTTGCCTAAGGTGAGAATGCTGCCAGCCTCCTGCAAAAAGCCTCATATGTCCTGGGACTTTGGAACACATCTGGAACAGAGGGATCACTCTTCAGTGCCCTTGAATATCACATTTGGCTCCTTGGCCCCTGCTCTCTGCTCTGCCTGGAGGGTCCCTCTGTGCATCTTCTGCTGCAGGGCATATAAATCACCTAAAATGTCAAATAAAAGCCTAAATGACATTTCTGCACTAATATAATATACCCTGTCTGTGAGCTCTAATCTTTAATCAATTATACACATTAATTTTTTTAAATCCTCAATATTTTCTTATTGTTTAATGGATTAAGTGCTAATTTGAGCATTCAATATCTTTCTCAGTCTGGCCCTCATGCTGTTTTTCAGGTCTTGTTTCCAATTGCTTCCTTACATGACACGTGAGGCCAAAAATTTGCTTGTTAGCGTTCACCTAACCACCATTTGCACCTGCTTCTGTGATACCTTTGCTCAAGCTGCTCCTGTGCTTTGACAGATGTTTGTGGGAAGTGTCAAGTGACTTACTCAGGTAAAATGCAAGCGTGAAAGCAAGGAAGTGCTTCTTCTGAAGCTGCTTTCTTTCTGTAAGCTTCCCAAACCACAGAATCATCAATCACATTATGTCCCACAAGACAAATCTTGAAAGAATAAAGCTCAATTGACCTCAAGCCACATATTCGTAACTAATAGAACATCCTTGCATCAGCTCACAAGAAGACAGACTCTAAGGTACCAATTTCGTAAGACTGTTTTGCCCCTTGTAATTACACTAAAAATAAATGAAGGCAGCCAACTGGCAAAATTGTCTGTTCCTTTAGAAAATACATTTCATGATCCTTTAAGCTTCATTGTCAATGGTTGACTTAGATAAATGAGAGGCTTCCAGCAGCTTTTGCCCGAGACCAGGTTTTACAAATGTGGCATTATTTTGGCAGACTTAAGGCCCTGATTCAGTCCTCAAATGTCTGGCACTGTACATGAACTTCTGAACCTGACCTAAAGCTTTTATGGGCTTTACATTTTTCAAGCAATTGCATCATTCAGCAACCCTGTGATGACATTGGTAATAATCAACTGCCCAAACACCACAGTGCATTTAAGGGCAATTGACATATATTAGCACAGGCCAGGGCAGCAAGAAATGGCTCATCATTCAGATCCATTCAAAAGCATACAGGTTGTTACTATAGCTCATTTAATTTGAACACACACACACACACACACACACACACACACACACACACAGAGAGATATGCCACAAATTCAGAAAGCTATGAAGAGTAATTTGTGAATTTTCATCGAATAGCATATGCTCTGAGCAATTTATTCCCAAGTGTTTTCAATTGTAACTTGTTAGTTATAGGGTTTCTTCCTTTTCTTTTTAAATTTCTGCTTCAGTAGAATAAGATCAAGGAAATAAACAAAACTATTATTAGGGTTTTGCTTTTTACATCAAATCACCAAAAATTCCATTTTTCCAATATAATATTGGAAAGATAAAATATAAGTGCCTGTGTCTAAAAAATTTCAATGGAGTATATGTTTAATGTTTAAGTGAAATATTATATTATTTATATTATTACTAAATCTAATGCTATACATTTTCAAATGTCCTGGTTAAATGGAATGATCTTTTTAATGAGACACCAACCAAAATACAATAAAAGGGATAAAAAGAATTCAGGGAACAAAGAGAAGGAAACCAATACCAATTTTGTAACTCTACTAGCAAAATCAGAATGAAAAAGATATTCTTACTTTTTTATATATGTTCCTTTATCTTTACTTAGACCAATTCAAATGTTAAGAAACAACCTGGAAGACTCTTCAAGTTCATCAATGATTAGTAGGAAATGAACATTCAGAATAAAAATTTTTCCTCTTCCTCAAACATTAGACAGAATACAAGGGCTTTTCTTACTAAATCCAAGGTAAGCAAATAATAAAAGATTGCTTTTTTAAAAAAATATATTTTATTGATTTTTTACAGAGAGGAAGGGAGAAGGATAGAGAGTTAGGAACATCAATGAGAGAGAAACATCGATCAGCTGCCTCCTGCACATACTGGGGATGTGCCCACAACCAAGGTACATGCCCTTGACTGGAATTGAACCTGGGACCCTTCAGTCCATAGGCCGATGCTTTATCCACTGAGCCAAACCGGTTAGGGCAAGATTGCTTATTTTTAAGTGGCAAGCTGTGATAGACAACGTGGAAGAATATGAATTAATACAGGTATAGGAGATTATATTTCCATAAGTATTTGTTTTGCTGATATTGTAAATACAAACCTAGCAGAAATGTTTCAAACCTGAGCAATCAAATTAAAATACCTTGCCTAAAATATCTTCTAAATTAGACTTTTCTTAAGGGGAGCAGTATGTTCGACCTACTTTAATTTTAAGTAAAGTCATCAATTCTCTAAGTATGAAAAACAGATAAAGACTTCTTTTCCTTGGAATTCACTCCATTGTGCCAGTATTGCAAATAGCACATTTGCAATGCTACTCATTCCCACTTGTAATGGTTAATTTTATGTTTCAATGTAGCTGGGCCCTGGTGCACATATGTAGTCAAACACTGTTCTGTAAGTTTCTGTGAGGGTGTTTTTGGATGAGATTAACATTTAAATTGGTAACTTTGAGTAAAAGGGATTGCCCTCCATAATGCCTGTGGGCCTCATCCAATCAGCTGGAGACCTCAATAAAACAAAAGACCGACCTCCCCCTGAGCAAGAGAGAATTCTGCCAGCAGACGGCCTTCAGACTTGAAGTGCTGCACTGGCTCTTCCCTGGGTCTCCAGTCCACTGACCCATCCTGAAGATTGTAAACTTAACAGCCTTCATAACCAACTGAGACTATTCTTTAAAATAAATCTCCCTCTATGTTTACCCATCTCTAGGGAACCCTGACTAATACAGCAATTATATGAATAGTTATCCACTCTACATCATCTTCTGTACACATCTTGCTTTCATCTGCATCAGCAATTTTCAATCTTTTTCATCTCATGACACGCATAAAATAATTCTGACAAAAAATAGATATAATTTTTATTCATTCACACTGAGTGGCTATTGTTGTGTTGGTTGTTGTCATTTTTTTTTTAAATTTGACAATCTAAGGGAAAAGAGGTCAGTGCCTCTGACTAAGTAGTCAAGTATTGCATGTTTTTGTTTTGTTTGTGTGTGCATGTGTGTATGTGTGTGCGTGTGTGAGTAGTTCATTCCTCTTTATTGTTTTTTTTAAAATCTTTATTATTGAAAGTATTACATATGTCCATTTTTTCCCCCATTGATCTCCTCCAGCCCACCCCTGCCCCTCGCCCCAGGCCTTCACTACCCTATTGTCTGTGTCCATGGGTTATGCACATAAGGTATTGCATGTTTTTAAAATTCTTGTAGTACCCAATTGAAAATCTCTGATCTATATGAATAACATAATTTTATGTTTGCACATTTAATTCTGAGAGTTAGCATTCACTTTCTTGGCCACAAAATTATATAGCTATTTACTCAGATCTTTTTAAAAAAACACCTACTCTGATTCCTGTGCTATTATATGTTGCATGCAGTTAAGTCCTTTAAAGCCCCTTAAGCATGAAGGGAAATATCTCTGAGCTAGGAAAAGATACTGAAGCTTTGAGTAAAAGGTAGGATGGTAAAAGCTAATCAGTTTCCAGAGTGGCTTCTTTCTCCTGGGGCCACATCTGTGATTTGAAATCAATTCCAAGATGAGACTCATCCACATACAAATGTAAAGCCAAGGAGAGCCCATTTTACAGATGATCTCATGATCCTCTCCACTGAATATGAAACACATTGTTTCAATCAAGTTCCTTTTAATAATAAAGAAATATGAGAAAAAATTATTGATGAAGACAGGCCCCAATGAAATCCAAATCTAGGCAGATATATCTGTAATCTGTTCTCTCATCTCTCATTTTAAGAGGGGAAAATCATGACAGAGCAGAAAGTTGAAAACTTGTTTTGGGGGCAGAGGGCATTTTCATGTTCTTGGATTTTTCTAGAGTGAATGGAGCAAACATGCTCTAATTTCAAAGACTGATTTCATTCTGACAAAGAAAACAGTTCAACAGCCAATCACATGATTACATCTATCAATAGCTTTTAATACCAATGGTCATGAGGTGGTGTTGGCCTGATTAGGTTCTTTGACTAGATTGGAAATGACTGGTTTATAAATGAAAACATCCTTTTTCATCCAGAAAGTTTCATATAAGGTTATAAGTCACAAGGCTTGCAATTAAATAGTCTTTAAATGGGAATTTTAAAAGGCAGAACAAACAATACAAAATAAAAACAAAGTACACTTCTGTCAGTTGCTGTGTTTCATTATGCAGAAATACCTAAAAAAAAATCAAATGCACAGATCTGAGGTATTCTGGTTAGCTTGGTGCAGTCTGAAGTTTAACCCTTTTGCTTCAAGTTTTATTAATGAAAATTATCCAAAATACAACCAGCCTGTTTTCCTGCTAAGTATGGTTAACAATTTCTCTTGTTCTAGTCACTGACTTAGACCATTGCTTTGGTAGCATTACTTAATAATTTATTTTGACAAATATAAATTTGAGGAAGGTCACCTTTACCTTCCTCAGTGACTTCAGTTGTTGATTTTCTTTTTGAACTTCTTTGTGAAGTGCCCTAAGGTTGAAAAAAATAAGTAAGCCCTGCCCAGTGTTCTCAGTGGTTAGAGCATCGGCCAGCAGACCAAAGGGTTAGAAATTCAATTCCCGGTCAAGGACATGTACCTGGGTTGCAGGCTTGCTCACCACCTGGATTCAGGGAGTGTGCTGGAGGCAACCAGTCAATGTGTCTCTCTCACATTGATACTTCTCTCTCTCTCTCTCTCTTTCTCTCTTCCCCCTCCCTCCCTACCACTCTCTCTAAAAAACAATGGAAATGCCTGGCTGTTGTTGCTCAGTGGTTGAACATTGACCCATGGGGCAGGAGGTCACGGTTAGATTCCCAGTCAGGGCACATACCCAGGTTGCAGGCTTGATCCCCAGTAAGGAGCATGCAGGAGGCAGTGGGTCGATGATTCTCTCTCATCATTGATGTTTCTATCTCTCTCTTCCTCTCTCTGAAATCAATAAAAAAAATATTTTTAAAAAAATCAATGGAAAAATATCCTCAGGTGAGGATTTTTTTAAAAAGTGAAACATTTTAATTTTTATGAAATTATAGCAGTCTTAGGAAAAAACTGACTAAAACTGTCCTTAAGATCATGAAGAAAAATATAACTAGAGGCCCAGTGCACAAAATGCATGCGCGGGTAAGGTCCCTAGGCCTGGCCGATGATCAGGGCTGATCAGGGCCTTCCAGCTGCTGGCTGGGGCCTTCCTTCATTCTGCACCATCCCCTGGTGGTCAGCGTATGTCATAGCGAGCGGTCGAACTCCCAGTGGGTAGAACTCCCTAGGGGACAATTTGCACATTAGCCTTTTATTATATAGGATATACTCCTACCATCATAAAATACCAAACACTTTGATAAATAACTATTGAAGTGAAATGCTTTTGAACAGAATGATTTTCCCATTTTAAAAAAGGGGGCCCTTTAGTAAGTAGCTGGCCCTCTTCTCCACTCATCATCTAACAGGACTGCAGGCCACCTCACATTCACATGGATGGGTTTTCCATCTCCACATGTCCTCTTCTTTTCACTCATTTCATCCACTCAGAATCACCATACTTCTTAGATACCAAATTCTGAGATCCTCTCTCACAACAGGTTTCCATAATTCTACCCACCATCCTTCTTAAGTCTGCCCACTGGTTCTTCATTCTTATTATGACTTCATCATGACTTCTCTCTGGACCCCATGAATGTCCACTTTAATCATATTTTCTGTAGCAACCAGAGAATCCCTAATCTACTTAGCCCTTTTTCATAATCTCTAGCTCTAGATAAATGCCTAGAATTTGGGGCTGGAAAAAATTTTTTACTGAAAAAGCCAAAATTGGATCCATGAACCAAACTGCATCTCAGCTGGGGCCCCATGTTTTTCATTTCTGGTTGACAATGAATCTCTTTCAGCAGCTGTTATCTACCTACCATACCATTGTAAAGATTCAGCTTAATCTTCACAAACTTGCCTTTTCTCCTTCTACAGTTTCCTTGAATTTCTATTTATCTTATTCTCCTTCCTTCTGATTTTGGAAGGTGACATGTCCCTCACCTTCTCTAATGTGTGCCCTAGATGTACCTTTCTACTCATCAGGAGTCCTTTCTCTTTTCTTATTCTTCCTCAGACAGTGACCTTGCTTACCTCTCTCTTATCCCCAGAACTCTTCCTCAACCTGTCTTGCCCCTCAAGCTCACTTTGGTTTTACCACCAAGCCCTTGTATTCCACTCACCCATGTCCTCCTTCTCAACCTCTGAAAATCTGGCTTCCTTTGGTACCATTTTTCCTTCACCCTCATCAGTTAAGAGCCTTATGTCAATGATCTAGTTTAATTTGCCTGAACCCAATTCCCAACCAGGTGACAGGTGACAATTTAAAGTGCTCCTTGCTACATATCTTCCCACATCTTCCCCTAGTCTCTACTTGGCATTCTTGAAGCTTGCAGGGGGTTGTGTTTGCTACTGTACTGGTTTCTGACCAAGCATTTTGTGATAATTAGAGATTTTACTGAACATTTGAGGGTCAATAAAGGGGTATTTCACCTCCTTCCCTCTCTTCCTTTCCTGAGTGACCAAAAAAATTTTCCCCCTCTCCTTATCCTTTAGGCTATCATTTTTCCTCCACAGAAACTAGCTTGGTGCCATGCACATGGTGGACATTCAGTAAATATCTGCTAAACAAATGTGAACGTAAGTTTATTTTTCTTATGTTAAGTATCTTGTGGGGCTTTTTTTTTTTTTTTTCAAAATATATTTTATTGATATTTTACAGAGAGGAAGAGAGAGGGATAGAGAGCTAGAAACATCGATGAGAGAGAAACATCGATCAGCTGCCTCCTACACACTCCCCACTGGGGATGTGCCCGCAACCAAGGTACATGCCCTTGACCGGAATCGAACCCGGGACCCTTCAGTCCACAGGCCGACGCTCTATCCACTGAGCCAAACCGGTTTCGGCCAGGGGCTTTTTAAAAGAAATCAAATTAGGTGTAAGAAATTCAGTGTGCTCCATCATGACTCTCTGACTATACAGTGAAGGTTTTCTCCCCACACCCAGATATACAGAACAGCGTCCAACAGAGCCTGCACTCAATGATTGATTGTTGAGTGAATAACATATCATCAAGCTTGCTTTAGAAGAAAATCTCTCATAAGGGTTTTAAAAAATCATTAACATTTTTATTAAAGGTACAGTGCATGATTGAAATATTACTATTAAATTTTTACATAAGATATGGTGTTGGAGTTTTCTTTAAAATAAAAGTTATCCTTACCTTTTTAAAGATACTTCCAGATGGAGTGAAAATGTGCAGGGCAGAAACAGCTGCAGTAAACACAGTTGGAGTTATTAAAGGTTTTACTACTAAAATGTATTGAATATGTACTGGTTTCTAGGTAGGAAGTCCAAAATATATGGTACAATATGAGTACTGATTTTAATGGTTATAAAGGATTGTGATTTTCAGGTATGCTTTTAAAATTCTCCCCTAATAAATTTCTGGTATCAAAATTAAATGTGTACAAGGATATTATATTCACTCAGCCTAACTGGGAGGCTTGTTATGTCCAAAGCTATGGTGGGCTGACCCAAATCTCATAAGTCTCATGTCAACACTCTATCTTGAGATGAAAATCAGGGGTGGTATTGGTGATCTCAATCTTTTTGTCTCTCTCCTTTCAAAGACATTTGAAATAGAAAAATACTGCCCTTTAATCTCAGGTCCAACACAAAGCTGCCTCTTCCACCTGACTGAGCAAGGCCTCCCTTCTGCTGTCAGGAAGACAAACATTTATCCTCAAGGCCTCTGACTTTCCTTCTTTCCAGATTTGTCTTTTTTTTTTTTTTTTTGTCATAAACAGGGAGTCATTATAAGGCTGAAATTTAAAACCAGTATATTAAAAGAAATTAAATTCCTTTCTCCTTGTTATTGATGCCTAAATGTCTTATTATGCCCTTGTAAGCAAACTCTTCTGTGAGGAAATTGGTAAAAGAAGACCTCTTGGGAGATGGTCTGGAATGATGATGCTTGGGAATCTGGGGATTCCATTCAGACTTAAGCTTGGACTGCTGCTTACAGAACCAGTGAGATACAAAAATAACAATAATTGATGAAATCTCCCAATCTACCCCCAAATTTCTTAAGTGCTCAGGAGCAAAGCTTTGTGTCTGGGACAGTGATTCTGAGAAGAGTATTTGACCCTTGAACAATGTTGGGGTTAGGAGCATGGACCTCCTATGCAGTTGAAAATCCACATATAACTTTTAATTCCCCCCAAATTAACTACTAACAGCCTACTATTGACTGGAAGTTTTACTGATAATAGAAACATTCAACACATATTTTGTATGTTATATGTACTATATATTGTATTATTATAATAAAGTAACCTAAAGAAAAAAAAGTTAAGAAAATTGTGAGAGAGAAAATAGCTGTAGTGTTTATTGAAAAAAATTTGCATATAAGTGGACCTGTGCAGTTCAAATCTGTGTTGTTCATGGTCATCTGTATTTGATGTGGCTGAAGTGGGAAGGAAACTAGGTAATTTTTAGCCTCAAGCAATGTCTTCCCCACTTGACTCCTATCCTTCACCACCATCTCTCCATTCTAAGGGTCTGGCCCTCCCTATTCTCTTTCATTTAATCCTCAAGATGAATCTTAAACACTACATGCTCCAATATGCCATATTAATGACCCCTTCACCACCTTCCAGTGATAACTTTCTCTTCCAATAGCCCTCATTGGGCACTTATCTCCATCATTTTTATTTTTGCTGAGAGCCCTAAAGTATCATCTTGAAGGCAGAAGCAAGTCATCTTTCTTTGGATCCCAAACTCCTAAAACAGGCTCCAGCATGTCCCAGTTGATGGCAGTACTAAGGTAAGGCTGGAGGAAGCCAGGCCTCCACGCTGGCTGGCTCTGACTACGCCATACATTAGCAGCTACCAGGCACTGCATGAGACAAGCTCTATAACCTGATGGCTGTTTGATTTGTGAGAACTCTCATTTTCAAAGCTGCTTTAAGAACAGAGTTTCATATTTTTATATCTTACAAAGAACTGATTTTTAAATATCATTATATAAATTAGCATTATACTCCATTTATATACCATCATATACCATTAATAAAAGTATTGGAAGTGACCTAACTTCAAAGTCTTTGAAAGGTTATTTGAAATATGTTTTTGAGGAATTTAGACATCATAAATAAAAGGAAGTCATCTAGAACAACCATATGATGTTAACCATATTTTTTGTAAAAATAAAATAAAATAAAATAAAAAGAAGAAGAAGAAGAAGAAAAAAGAAATCCCTGGATATGTTTTTCCTCTATTATTTGATTTGATATTGCCAGCACACAGTTGACCAATACAGGTTAGTTAACTGGATGAACAAATATGGAGTTTATTCACATAATCCATATTTTCAACGCATTAAATATGTACCCTATACATTGCTATAAAAGTAAAGGAATACACAATTGATATCTTTGTCCCAGTAAAAAATTGTTGAAATATCTTATAGTAAAGAATAGCATTACCTTTGTGAACAAATAATAATTCAGCATCATCAAAGCAATAGACTTTAGTGAAAATAACTGGTTGTTCTATGAATAAGATCAAGTTCCAGGACCTTCTTGGTTTATGGGATCTTGTGTGGGTCATTTCACTTCCCTGGGCCTCAGTCTCCTCATCTGTAAAATAAAGCACTAGGACCAGATGGCCTTTCAGGTGTTCTCCTTGTTTGACATTCTAAAACTGTATGAATTCTTCAACATGGAGCACTAATGACACATTCCTTGTTTGCTAGAAGACATTTTATTGACTCTGGGCTTTAATTGGGAAAGATGTGTGGCATGGAATATGCTGTGTACTCTACAAATGCCAAAGTTATGAGACACGACTTGTTTGAGAAAAGATAAAAAAATATAAAACTTATTACTCTGGAGACTCTCTAAACAAAGTTTTCACTTTATTTTTGATTTGGTGGGCTAAACTTTTTTCTCATGGAAGATGAAAGGTCAGAACTCATGATCTGGATCTTACTTAATCCCTCTTCATTAGCTAGGAAAGAAAGCATGTCATTGCACAGGTCAAGCTAATTGGAAGCTTTTTTGGTTTCTTTTCATATTAGCTAGATGAAGCTTGGATGCACTCTTGCCTTTTTGTTGTACAAAGAACTGTTTAGCTTTGATTATCCACCTTATCTCCTTTTAGAAGTATGAGGAGATTGGAGGGGAAAAAACACTCTTTAAAGACAATAGGTCTACTCACGAGGCTAGGTATAATGTATGAAGAAAAATATCCAATTTTTATTCTTGGCAATGGCCAACTCAAGACTTAGTTTAGGCAAGAACCAAAATATGTAAGCATAGACATTTTTGTCTTTTCAGGATCTGTCCTTTCTTTAGCAAGTGAGGTGACAATTTTTTTCCAAAACAAGTACAATATTGACAATAAAGGCACTGACAGCTTTTAAATTTTTTAAATTGTTTTTCATTTCAATTTTGTATCATCCAATGTTAAGTCAAATATTTGCTAGAATAATATGTGCTAGAGAATTAAATGAGTTTGAAATACATTAAAATGATCTGTAGAACTGAGCTTATTCATCAAAGTTAAGTACCAACATATTCTTTTGAAGAGAAAGCAATCTTTTTTCAAGGTCTGAAAACTTATTGAGATGCTAATGCTACATTAAAATTTGTTTTTTTAGTGAAGCATTTTAAGCAATAAACTGTTAGGCACATTCTTGCACTCCATTATACCCTCTTAGGGCTCTTTTCCTGTTATTGTCATTATAGGTTTAATGATAAATGGCCAGTAAACCGCCTCACCCAGTTTCCAGTGGTCACCCAGCTTCCAGTGGACCAGTTACTCTGACTGACCTTTATAAGAGACTTGAATATCCTGCTCCCCCTAGTCTGCCCTGCAGATGCCATTTTGGTCTCAGCCCCGCTGCTAGCAGATGTAACAAATTTGTAGTTCTTTACCCCTTTCGGCCTCATGCATTCCTCCTTTGGCAACCCTAACATAAACAAATAAGGAAAAGTCAAGTGTAGTTTTATATTAGGGAACACAGGAAAAATTATACTTGCTAAAAGATCAAGAATCACAAAATAAATATTGAGGCCAGTAGAAAATGCCATATTTTGTCTTATTTGCAAATGTGGGTATGTGCATCCATATGTGTTCTTCTAGCATTGCTGCTTCTCTCAACACTACACCATCCTATCATCTACCATGTTAGTGGCAATTAAGTACATGCTTGCATTATCTATTGCTTTAAATTCTATGGGAAATTAAATAAATAAATTTTAAATTCTCAAATATCCACAGTTCTTAAGAAATCAAAAAAGGAACAAATCAAACTCTAAGGAAAGCTTTAGCTGCATCTTGAGGGGTAGAGGAAGCTTCACCATGACAGACCCCTGCTCTGGCCTCTGCTCCTTCACCCTCTCTCTCTGGTCCAGGGAACACTTCCAGGCTACTCTGTGTCCTCTTCACAGCTATCTGCCCAGCTTTCCTCAACAATCCAATCTCATCTGATATTGGAAAAAACAGCTGTATAAACTATTGAACATTCTGTTGCCAAACTGATTCCAATCAAGCTCTTGTGACTTTGGTGAGTATGAGCTACATTTTCCAAACTCTGACTGTTCCAGGAGCTTGACCTTGAGACCAGGGAGGAGAAAATGAACTTGAAAACTGTCATTCTGTCACAGACTGCTATGAAGAAAGATCACAGGACTAGAGATGGTATGATGAGGACTGCATTTCCAATTTTGTGTGTGTAAATATATATTTGCCATATCCCAAATTATTAAGGATTTGGAGAAACATAGTCTCATACATTGTTGGAAAAATGTAAATTTTAAAAATCTCTGTGGAAAGTAATTTTAACAGAAACCGTAAAAGTTTATTCAATTTAACTTCTAATAATTTATCAGAAAGAAATATCTGAGGACATACAAAATACTTGCTATAAGACTAAAAATCATGGCAACATTGCTTATCTATCTATATAATAGAGGAATATGAAAATTAGCCAGGACCCTGTAATGTCACAACCTGAGGCTGCATGGCGTGTGGCAAGGGTAAGGGACCTCAGGCCGCACCCCTCGTCTGATGGGGCTTGACAGGGCACCTCAGGCCAAGCCCTCCACCCCTGCGCTGGGCCAGAAGACCTCAGGCCATGTCACCTGCCCCAGCACAGGGCCGGGAGACCTCAGACTGCACCCCCTGCCCTGTGGGGCTTGACAGGGACCTGAGGCTGTGTCCCCCGCCCTGGCACTGGGCCGGGGGACCTCAGGCCGCAGCCCCTGTCCCGGCACCAGGCTGTGGGACCTGAGGCTGTGCCCCTCCACCCCAGCACCAGACTGGGGGACCTGAGGTTGTGCCCCTTGCCTGGAGAGGCTTAACAGGGGAGGGGCTGGCCAGGTCTAGGTTTTACCCAATGGGAGTGGGGCTGGCCAGGTCTGGGTCTCCTGCGTTTTCGAAGTGTGTGTAGGTGGTGGGCAGGAACTTGACACTAGGTCCCGCGGCACGCCCTAGACCAGCCTTGGGCAAACTACGGCCCGCGGGCCGGATCCAGCTGTTCTATCCGGTCCTCTTGCTCTCCCTTCTGCTCCTTTACTTTGAATTTATATTAGTTCACACAAACACTCCATCCATGCTTTTGTTCCGGCCCTCTGGTCCAGTTTAAGAACCCATTGTGGCCCTCGAGTCAAAAAGTTTGCCCACCCCTGCCCTAGACTCTGACAGGAGGAAGATTTTCATATACATTTTACTAATTTTCTTTCATCTCTGACACTTCTATTATAGAGAAAGGAAAAATAGCAATATTAAAATATTTCCTCTAATTAATTCCCTTTTAATGTGCATGAATTTTGTGCACCGGGCCACTAGTAAGAATATAAAAACTGCAAAAAGAAAATAATAGGGTATTAACAAACTAAACTGAATTAGAATCCTACAGAAAAGATAAAGCCTATCAAAATTATTGAAAAATATTGATCATTAGCATGAAAAACTGTACAACACATTGAGAAGTGAAAACTTAAAAAACAATATACAAACTATGATTCTATTTTTTATAAAAAGATAAATGGATGCACTGAAAAGTTTGAAATATATAATAATTTATGTAAGTAGATATTTTCAAATTTTAATTATTTGCATTTTCTAATGTTTCTATTTTTTCTAATAATGAGCACATGTTGCTTTTGCAATTAAAAATCAAAGATTTCTTATTAAAATGAGTAATCAAATTGAATGCCTTTGTTAACTTTATTATAAAGTTTTCTTTGTTCTAAAAACAATATTAGTTTCCAATTAAAACTTCATAAAGCTTTAAATGATATTAATGGTTCTAAAAAGAAGCAAAAGAAAAACAAGGTTTAACTGTGAAAAATCATATAATAGACAATAACAAAATAATTCATTTCTTTGATGTTCTGACTTAATACAAGTCCTTCCATGAATACTACAAGTGAGTCAGAGTTACCTGATCTTTTAAAAAGCAAAATTATTTTCTGAACTGGTTATAATAATTCAACATATGGCCACAAAATTATTCCATTATCTTTGGGTTTCTACAGACTACCTAAGACTACCTAACAATATAGCAAATTAAGCAAATATTTTTTAAAATTACAAAGACAAAAAAGTTGCACACACTGGTTCTTGAAAATCAGCTCTACGAAAGCAGGAGCTTTCATTGTTTTTTTTTTTTTTTTTTTTTTTTTTTTTTTACATTTTTATTTTTTTACAATCAAAAAAATTTTTCTTTAATAAAGAATTTACATCATGGCTTTCATTGTTAACTGCTGAATCTTCAGAGCCTCAAACAAGACCTGGCTCATAGAAAGGGCTCAATAAATATTTGTTGAATAAATGAAGGGATAAAGTGTGGGGAGGTGGACAAATGGAAGATGAAAAAAAGATATGCCAAGAAAACCAATAAATTTCATGTTTTCTTAAAAAGAACATAGAGTACTGTCAGAAGGAAAAAAAATCACTTATAAATTTTAAAATAGTAATAATAGCTACCCTTTATTGTCTACTATATACCAGGTGCTGGTTTACTTTTCCTAATTTAAGAGTCACAACAACTCTGTTAAGTATTATGTCTTTACCAATGAAGAAAACTGTGGCACTGAAATATTGAAAACCAGCATAAAAGTAACAAAAAGAGACCAAGAAAATTCAATGGAGCTTAAGTGAAATACCAATATATGTGATTCAAGAAGTTTGAATGTCAACTGGTTTTAATAGATGATTATAATTTAAAAGTACTGGCCTGGCCCTAGCTGGTTTGGCTTAGTGAATAGGGTGTCAGCCTTCGGACTGAAGGGTTCCAGGTTTGATTCCATCAAGGACACATGCCTGGGTTGTGGGCTTAATCCCCAATAGGGGAATATGCAGGAGGCAGCCAATCAATGATTTTCTCTCATCATTGATGTTTTTCTCTCTCTTTCCTTCTCCCTTCCTCTCTAAAATCAATAAAGATATATATTTTTTAAAGTAATGGCTACGACTAAGTATGTGGAAGGGTAACTGAATACTCTGATAAAGGAGGTCTATTCTGAATGTAAAGAATAACAAATATAAATGTATGTGCAAAAAGATAAAAGTTACAAAAAGCAGTTATCACACATTATCCCTTCTATTTCAGAGGCCAGGAAACTGTGGGATAATGATGATCACATACAAGGATTATTCAATACATAATCTTGCATCACAAAAGCATGTGTCAAACTATTAACTTCTTTTTAAAGATCAAAGACAAAATACTACAACTCTAAAAGGATGGTGAAGTGCTTTTTATAAGGATATCTCCTAACACTTTGTAGGTACCTTTTGAAAACCATATAAAGGGATGCAAGAAAATACGCTATTCAATGGCAAAAGCTGTAACTGCTCCAGGCTAAGTTCCAGCAAAGTGCAGATAGAATCTATAGCACAGCACCATACTTGTTGCTGGAGGAGGAAAATGAAGTTTGGATTGCACAGAAACTTTTAGAAAAAACACTGGTAAAGAAAACGGAAGAAAGCTCGAGGGCAGGAACATTTTCCAGGGAGTCCAGTAAAGGTGAGGGGAAGGGGGAAGGCATGAATTGCAAGGTAAAAGAATGCAGTTTAGAGAAATTCTATGGGAATCTCTAGTTTAAACTGGGAAACAAAACAATCACAAAAGCCAGATCTACATGTGAAAATCTATCAAATAAAACAAGAAACATGACACAGAGTACCAAGACATTACCTAATTTGTAGGTATACCAGTTCATTATGCGGATTTTTTTCAATAGATGGAGTTACACATATGTTGATATATATGCAATTTGATATGTATGCTATTTTGTTGTATTGACAACAAGCTTCAAAACTTCACATGTCAAATTTTCCGAAGGTGTTAACATCATAGATATTTTTACGCTTAAAAATGTTGAATTTCATGCCAAACAAAAAGAGCATTTGCGGGAAGTTTTAATTCATTACTTTATTTTGAAGAAAAGTGATGCTGAAAGTTATCGTATACTTCAGGAAACTTATGGTGAACATGCTCTATCTCAAGATACTTGTGAATGCTGGTTTAAACGCTTTAAAAGTGATTATTTCGATGTGAAAGACAAAGAACGTCCAGGTCAACCGAAAAAGTTTGAAGACCAACAATTACAAGCATTATTGGATGAAAATGAGTGTCAAACTCAAAAACAACTAGCAGAAAGATTAAACGTTGTTCAGCAAACAATTTCCGATCATTTACAAGCAATGGGAAAGATTTTAAAGGAAGGAAAATGGGAGCCACATCAACTGAATGAAAGATAAATGGAAAACCAAAATGTCATCAGTAAAATGTTGCTGCAATGGCAGGAAAGAAAGTATTTTTTGCATCAAATTGTGACTGGCGGTGAAAAGAGGATTTATTTTGAGAATCCCAAATGCACAAAATCATGGGTTGAGGCAGGTCAACCATCAACATCGACTGCAAGGCCAAATTGCTTCTGAAAGAAGACAATGCTCTGCATTTGGTGGGATCAGGAAGGTGTGGTGTATTATGCTAAAACCAGTTGAAACTGTTAATACTGATCACTACCAACAACAAATAATAAATTTGAACCACACTTTGATCGTAAAACGACCAGAATGGGCCAGAAGACACAGCAGAGTAATTTTGCTTCATAACACACCATGACACACTTCAAGCCCAGTTAAAGACATTTAAAAGATCTTGCCTGGGAAGTATTAACCCACCTGCCATATTCACCAGACCTTGCTCCTACAGATTACCACTTGTTCCGATCAATGGCACATGCACTTTCTGAGCAGCACTTCAAAACATACGAAGAACTGGAAAATTGGGTCTCTGAATGGTTTGCCTCAAAACAAGAAACATTCTATTGGGACGGTATCCACAAATTACCTGAAAATGGGGGAAATGTGTAGCTAGCAATGGACATTACTTTGAATAAAGCACTTTTGATGTTTCTCTTGAAATTATCATGTTTTCTTTGATTACAAAATCTGCATTGTTAACCGGTACACTTAATATATGTTTACATTTGTATTTTACAATTCATGGCCCTCTAGTGAAACTTTTTGCCTGGTGTGAAAAAAACAATTTACAGCTTTCCAGTAGAAAGAGACACAGGAGGGCACATTCCCCCAGGAGAGGACAAAGGAAAGCCTGTAGCCCTAAAAGTAGATGCTTTAGAGGAGAAAAAATTGCTTTGCTTCATTGTCAGAGAAATTGACTTGCAACCCCTTGAGCAAAGAACCTTCTATGTGATGTGACCTGGATCAGAAACAATTGTGGAAGATAAGAGTAGGAATTTGTAGCCAGGAAACCTGGGTCTGGTGCACAAAGCTAACTGACCCCAGTCAAGTAATTTATAGTCTCTTAGCTTACATTTCTCAATCTGTAAAATAGAATAATAATATTATGAGAATCTGTTAAGACTGTGTATATTTGAAAGAACATGTCTCAGTACCTTTTTAATTTAAATATTTGTAAATATGGAAATGTCTGAATTGCTGTTTCCTATGCTTAGATTCATAACATAATTCTTTCCAGATCTCATTGTGATTTTTATCTCACTTGATTAAAAGTTAGCACAAGGAAATCAAGTTTTTCCCTGCTGGAAGCCAATTCCAGCATGTCAGCAGAGCTGAATCATCTGGAGATGGCTGAGGGCATTTCCACAAACCTGAAAAGGATGCATAAATTGATTGCTTGCTGCCAGACAGCTAAAGGCATCTTAATCTACATGTTATTGCCTCCTCTGGCCAAAGACCTGAACAGCCAAAGGCAGTTTCTCCCAAACCTGATAATCTGACAATGGATTCTGTGTACCAAACCCTGGCCTTTGATGTATATCTACTTTGCCTTAGGACAATTTGTGTTAATAAAAAGAAAGGGGTCCTGAGACAAGGGAGAACTTAGTTCCTTTAGCTTTCGTCTCTGGACTCTTATTTAATTTACACACAGTGCCTTCCCCAGATTCCTGAACCCTTCTAGATGCTGGATTAAGATCACCAGCATTAATTGGCTCCTGAAATATGGACATTGGAGAAGAAGAATTCACCTGAGCAGAAACAACACCGGTATGGTGGTAAGATTGAACTATGTGTAAACCTTGTACCAAGCTCTGGAAGTTGCGAACCAGAGTGGGCAATAAAAATCTTTTGTTTAAGTCAGATTATAATGGGGAAGAATTCAGTTAAAAGCCAAAAGTCATCTTTAATGTGGTTTCTTGTTCAAATCATAAAATACCTAATTTGTTTTGAGGATCGAAAATCTATAATTTCTAAAAAGCCTACAGATCCTCTGCCCCTGGGAAGGAGAGACTGGGCAGTTAGAGAGATTAAAGCTGCAAGCTTTCTTCCCAGGATACTCTCTAATGCTTTGTTTAAAAATTACTGAAGAATATGTTGGGAGAAAATAATTCTAAGGGCTAGTCATTACTTTGGAAAGCAAAATAGGAAAAAAAAAATAAATGTCTTTTTCTATTAAGCATGCCTTTAATTGGGAAAAAAAATGTGGCCAAATCAGTTGTTGAATTTTTCCCCAAAGCAAGCAGGATGTGGGGGAAGGGAGACACATGGTGATCCTGTATGGACGCCCACTCCCCAAGTATGCTATTTTAAAAAGTCGCTTTCTCACCATGAAAAGTTTTACAAAATTTAGAAATATGTCTGGGATTTCTGTGCATGTGTAAAGAGAAAAGCTAGCTTAAAACAAATGTGTGCACCTGTCTGATTTTTGGACTTTAGATAGGTTTTGAGCTAAACTTGACTCTCTATACAAATGCTACAGAATAAAACCCAAGACTGGTTTTTTCCTGCAACAGAAAGATGGCAGAAATGACAAAAGAAAGATACAAGCTAGGTTCTAGCAACAAGATTGGTATTTCCATAATAAAAGGTAGTTTATTTAAATAATAATGGACCGTGTTCAAAAGTTAACATTAAAGCCACCAAGAAAATCAGTAAAATTGTCTCTGTTACAGAATTTACCAAAATAAATGCCTTGGAAAATTATAATTAGATTTAAATCTCAAAAATTGTTGAAACATAGATAAATAATATATTAACTATAAAAATCTAAGTAGCCCAGGTGAAGACTGGCTACACACCCTTTGTTAATTAAGAAGGCTGGCTTCCTGCTGCAAAAAAACCTGTTTCTCCTGCCAAAGACAAAGCTTTTTCCCCTGGCAGTAACCAGCAGGAAGAAGATAACAATTTGCATTTGTATGGCTACAGGCAACGGGCCTCTAATATATATTTGATGGTCTTTCCAAGTTAAATTTCAAGGCTTTAGCTGAGGGATAACTTTGGAACATTTCACAGGCCCTGAAGTGTTTTCAAAGGTTTGTTCCTTCTAAAAGGAAATATTTTAAATTTTAGCCGATCTAGTATACTTGAAATCACGTGGAAAGCTCTATCAAATAAAAATTAATAACTATATTTTACTTATATACATATATTTTAAATGTTATGAAGGTTTTGGCCTCTAAGAAAAGCAAAATAAAGTAACAATATATTTCTTAAAAAAATTAATAAAATAATTAACTGTGTCATATTCACTATATTTGTTTGTCTTTGACTTCCAAGAAGTTAGGAATCATTATTTTGAGTGTCATTTATAAAATAATCCAGACTATAAAGGCAATCTCTCATGACTAATTAATAAAATTACTATTTTGTGAAAATCACCAAGTATATTTAGGTTTCTGTTTATGAACTAAAAATATTTCCAATTACTCCTATTTGCAATTTTCAATCACCTTACTACTAACAGGATAATATTTTTAACACCAACTGTCTCCCCAATATTTCATAGAGAGCTGAAGTTTGCATAAACAAAATGAAATTTTAAAAGAATGAACAGGTTTAATTTTTGCCATTCCAAAGACTTGATCAGAGTTGATATTCCAGAGAGCAACTATTTTGCTGCATGTACAATTTTAAATTACAGGTGATAAGCTGTTTACCTTATTCTGTGACACCTGAAATGCCAGCAAACTAGATTTGCAAATTATTAACTTGTGAATAACTAATAAATCTAATATAGATGAAAGTCCAATCCTGATTACTATTTTCAGTAAATTTATCTGAACAAAAGTTATCAAAGCCCATGCAATCTCTCAGAATTGTTGGGGGGGGGGGGGCAACACATAAATCATGTATAAATTGATCATAATTCTCAATCTTTTTACTATCTTGCAAAAAAATAGCCTTCCAATAAGAACAAGTATTTAAAAACAAAGAAGGTGTTCAAATTTAAACTGTAGACTCACCGGAAAGGCAATTTTATATAAAACTCACATATTTTCACCCTTGTCCCTTTACAATTACCCACAGGAGAATGTTCCACACATCATCTTTAATGAAAGATCTTACCTCAAACATCACTTCTCCTTACCACAATCTAATGTCCAATTATTCACACTTCATTCTCATTTATTCATATTCATTCTCTCTCTCTTTCTCTCTCTCCCTCTCTCTCTCATACACACACAGTTTATCTGATTGTGTCTGCTGATCTATGGGACATTAATTATGTCTGTTTCATTCACCATAGCCCTTGGCATATAATAGATACTCAACACATTAATGAAAATTAATTATGCCAACATCCTCCAAATCTCTTTAGGAGTGTGAAGTGCCACCTCTCATCTGCAGTGTGTTTGAAGCCTGTGTTTTCTGAAGATTTCTGGTTTAGCTGGAGGGTTAATAATTCCCGATGAAAGACTCCTTTCTTACTAACAAATCTCAGTGCTGAAGGAAGGAAAGAGAAGTCATCCAAAGGTGCTTTACAACAAACCCTTAGTAAACAGCATTTTACTGAATGAAACCCTCAAATTTTTTAGTATTTTCCAAATGGTGACTTTCAGTGCCTAGCATAGAGATTTGGAAACAGAAGGCATTTAATATTTATTATGTTGAACTACTCATATGACCCTAAGTTATTGGAATAGATGAACTTTAAGTATTCTTCCAACCCAGGGCTTCTATGACTTTAATAGAGGCCCAGTGTACAAATTTGTGCACAGGTGGGATATGTCTGGCCCACCCCAATGGGGGCCCATCTAGCTGGGCTGGCAGGAGGGAGGGGCTGCAGGCAGTTGGCTGGCCATCCCCACCCTGGATTGGGGTATTGGGGTCCGATTGGGGACCGGGCCTGCCAGGGGGGAACAATCAGGGCCCGGATCAGGCTGGTTGGCTGGCCCAGTGCATGTCATAGCCACCAGTCATTCTGGTCATTCTGCCATTCTGGTCGCTGGGCTTTTATATATATAGATGCTCTTCATATGGCTAACACTGAACCTGTCACAGATCTTTTCTAACCCTGCTTCCCTGAAGGCAGCTCTCACTGTAGAAAGCACTGGCATACACGCTTTCACTAATGCTACCACTCTGAAACTTACCTGGCATTTACTCCTTTCTCTCACCCACCCACAGCTCAACATTCCCAAAAGTGGCTGACTAAATTTCTAAGTGTTTTTTTTTTTTTTTTTTTTTTTTTTTTTTATTCAACTGCCTTTTCCATCTTTCTCACAAACTAATCCAGGTCTTCATTATATGTATTCAGACTAGAGATGAAAAATATCAGTTGAGACTGAGACGGAGAGAAACCAAGATGGCGGCATAGGTAAGCACCTAAACTGCTGCCTCGCACAACAATTTCAAAACTACAACTAAAAGACAGAACAGACACCATCCAGAACCACAGGAAAGCTGGCTGAGTGGAAATTCTACAACTAGAAGCAAAGAGAAAAGCTCACAGAGAATTGGAGGTACGGCAAAGGGTCTTTATGCGCGCAGAGAGGAAGGGCGGCTGAGAGCCTGGCTGACTTTCTCTGGCGGAAGGGGAAGGAAGCCCCCGACCGCACTGAACCCCAGTTCTGACTGCACTGAACCCCAGTTCCAGGCGAGCCCCTGGGGACCCATGCTCTTACGGGGGGAGTCTGGACTCTCGGGCAGAGACTCGGGAGCTGGGGAAGGCGGAGGACTGAAAGCGCGCTCGTGCCAGTGCACAAAAAGGCTGCGGAGGTTGCCACAGGCTTTCCCTAGTGGAAGGGAGTCGGAGGTTCCTGACTCCACTGGGCCCCAGTTCTGACTGCACTGAACCTTGGTTCCAGGCGAGCCCCTGGGGACCCACGCTCTTGTGGGGGGAGTCTGGACTCTCAGGCGGGGACTCGAGCTGGGGAAGGCGGAGGACTGAAAGCGCACATGCACGCAAGGGCAAGGCTGACAGGAAGCCAAGACTGAGACTCCACCCCATCCAAGCTGAGCACAGAGGCTATTGCAATTTGGCAAGTCTAATCCTATAAGGCTGTCTCCAGCACCGAACTTCTCCCAGCATAGACACAGCTGATCCTTACAGCCAACTGGCCCGGAGGTCAATTCTTCCCAGTGATACCAACAACAATAAAGACTTAATTACAACAAGGCTGTACACACAGTCCACAAAGGGGTGCACCAAGAGTGTCCACCTCAGGTTAACTGGGGAGGCAGACCCACTGGGCCATATTGGAAACCTAGCACACAAATCTACCTTACCAACTCAGGGAATCAGTGAAAATGCGGCGTCAAAGAATCAGATCACAAACGAAAGAAATGGAGGAAAACAAACGACTGGATATAGAATTCAAAACCACGGTTATAAGGCTTTTTAAGAATATCCTAGAAAAGGCCGATAAATATAACGAGACCCTCGAAGATATGAAAAAGGACCAACTAGAAATTAAACATACACTGACTGAAATAAAAAATATTATACAGAGACCCAACAACAGACTATAGGAACACAAAAATCAAGTCAAAGAATTGAAATACAAAGAAGCAAAAAACACTCAACCGAAAAAGCAAAAAGCAAAAAAAAAAATCCAAAAAGTTGAAGATAGTGTAAGAAGACTCTGGGACAACTTCAAGCGTACCAGCATCAGAATTATGGGGGTGCCAGAAGAAGAGAGAGAGCAAGATACTGAAAACCTATTTGAAGAAATAATGACCGAAAACTTTCCCCACCTGGTGAAAGAAATAGATTTACAAGTCCAGGAAGCACACAGAACCCCAAACAAAAGGAATCCAAAGAGGACCACACCAAGACACATCATAATTAAAATGCCAAGAGCAAAAGACAAAGAGAGAATATTAAAAGCAGCAAGAGAAAAACAGTTAATTACCTACAAGGGAGCACCCATACGACTGTCAGCTAATTTCTCAGCAGAAACTATGCAGGCCAGACGGGAGTGGCAAGAAATTTTCAATGTGATGAATAGCAAGAACCTACAACCAAGATTACTCTACCCAGCAAAGCTTTCATTCAGAATTGAAGGTCAGATAAAGAGCTTCACAGACAAGAAAAAGCTAAAGGAGTTCATCACCACCAAACCAGTATTATATGAAATGCTGAAAGGTATTCTTAAAGAAGAGGAAGAAGAAAAAAGTAAAGATAAAAATTATGAACAACAAATACATATCTATCAACAAGTGAACCTAAAAATCAAGTGAATTAAAAACCTGAGGAACAGAATAATCTGGTGAATATAATAGAATCAGGGGCATAGAAAGGGAGTGGACTGATAATTCTCGGGGGAAAGGGGTATGGGGGGTTCATGAATAGACTGGACAAAAATCATACACCTATGGATGAGGACAGTGTGGGGGAGGTAAGGGCAGAAGGTGGGGTGGGAACTGGGTGGAGGGGAGCAATGGGGGGAAAAGGAGAAATAATTGTAATAATCTGAATAAATATTTATTTTAAAAAAAATAAAAATAAAATAAAAAAAAGAAAAATATCAGTTGATTAGAAGTCTGTCCCTCATGAACATATAAATTCTGTAACACATCTGAAAATCTACACTAATAAAAGAGAAACATGCAAATTGACCATCACTCTGCTACGCCCACCAGCCAATCAGTAGGGAATATGCAAATTAGAAGGACAAAGATGGCGGCCGCCCAGCTGCTCCAGGCGTAGAGTGGCCGGGCAGGGCAGGATGCCTGCTATGAGAGGGAGGGCAGGGGAGGGTGAAGGGATCTACAGGAGCAGTGAAGATGAAGACTGCAGACTCCAGAGTCTGCAGCGAAGATGAAGATGGAAGATGGCAGACTCCTGCCTGAGTCTGCAGCAAAGACAAAGGCGGCAGACTCTGGCCGGAGTCTGCAGCAAAAGTGGCAGACTCTGGCTGGAGCGAAGCCCTGGGTCCTGGGTGCCAGAGGAAAACCGGTGTTGGAAGCCAAGGGAAGGAAGGCCTATTGCACAAATCTCTTTGTGCAACGGGCCTCTAGTCTAAGTATAAATGGGTTTGGAAATCAAAATGTTCAGTTAATCAGCAAATCACTCAGTAGCCAGGACACTAAATACTTTTCATATATTTATTTGGGCACTCTCTGAATAGCAACCATTGGACTAGAGCATGAGCAATTTACTTCTTTCATCTGCCTTGCCAACAGATACTAATGTAAACAACCAGATCAATTATGAGTAAAATTCATGTTAAAATGGCTAACTTACTTATCTGGTTGAACTACTGTTTCATAAATACACTCCCAGCCTCATAGATAATGAAACTAAATTCAACCTCTAGTAAATTAAAATGTAGCATATTTTGTATTTGATTTAGCCATACTTTAATGCTAACCTTCAATATTCCTGTTCTGCCATCATGCTTCCATGATTCATATCAGTTAAGTAGTAATGATTAAAGAATTAAAAGGTCATCTTTAAAAGTAGCCCTAATGAACCCAGTGATTCCATTCCCTCCTCTATCAAGCAGTTTTCCCAGCAGAGATTTTATAAACAAAGCAAATCAGGCTCAGTGAACACATTACAGTAGAAAAGAAAAACATGACCAGTAATTAGCAAAAAAATAACTTTCTTTTATCAGGACCTCCTCTTCCCTATCATTTGTCTCACCAAAGAAGCCTGACAGAGGAAATGCCTGACATTAATAAGGCGAGTCTATGTGTTTTCTCATAGTTCCCTCAATAACCTGAATACATTTTATTTATCCTATAAACCAGAGCTATTCAACAGAAACAATGCAAGTTACATATGTAATTTTAAAATTTCTAGTAGCCACATTTAAAAAGTAAACAGAAATTGATTAAATCAGTTTTGATCATCCTATCTAATAAAAGAGTAATATGCAAATTAACCATCACCCCTACACCCAAAGCCACGCCCACCAGCCACGCCCACCAGCCAATCAGAGCGAATACGCAAATAAACCCAACCAAGATGACTACGGCCACAGAGAGCAGGAGGGAGGCTTGGATTTTCCCGGCAATGGAGGAAGCCAAGCTTTCTGCCTGCCCTTGCCGGCCTAGGCCTCCACTCAAGGCTACAAAGTTTCAATGATAGAAGATACATAAACCCAAACAGAAATGGCGGCAGCCACGGAGCTGGAAAGAGCAGGAGGCTAGGGTTGCCCGGGCGATAGAGGAAGCCAAGCTTTCCACACACCCTGACCGGCCCAGGCCTCCACTTAAGGCTACAAAGTTTCAATTATAGAAGATACATAAATCCCCAAAAAATGGCTGCCGCCACGGAGCAAGCAGAAGGCTTGGCTCCGCTCCAGGCTACAAAGTTTCAATTATAGAAGATAAATAAACCCCAGATACCAGGGCCTCCACTTGGGTCACCAGGGGGCATGGCCGGCCTGCAAACCACCACAGGCCCCTCGCCCAGGCCACCCCACGCCCCAAGGGAACCCCCACCCTGATCCGGGACACCCTTCAGTGCAAACCAGCTGGCCCCCACCCATGCACCAGGCCTCTATCCTATCTAATAAAAGAGTAATATGCAGATTGACCATCACTCCAACACACAAGATGGCTGCCCACACGTGGTCAAAGATCCTGCCCCCATGTGGACACAAGATGGCCACCACAAGATGGCCAGCAGGGGAGGGCAGTTGTGGGCGATCAGGCCAGTAGGGGAGGGCAGTTGGGAGGGACCAGGCCTGCAAGGGAGGGCAGTTGGGGGCAATCAAGCCTGCAGGGGAGGGCAGTTAGGGGTGACCAAGCCGGCAGGGGAGAGCAGTTGGGGGCGACCAGGCCTGCAGAGGAAGGCAGTTAGGAGGGACCCAGGCCTGCAGGAGAGAGAGTTAGGGGTGACCAGGCCTGCAGGGGAGTGGTTAGGGGGTGATCGGGCTGGCAGGCAGAAGTGGTTAGGAGCAATCAGGAAGGTATGCAGGCAAGCAGTTGGGAGCCAGCAGTCCTGGATTGTGAGAGGGATGTCCGACTGCCCACCGGGATCGGGCCTAAACGGGCAGTCGGACATCCCTCAAGGGGTCCCAGATTGGAGAGGGTGCAGGCTGGGCTGAGGGACACGAATTTCATGCACCGGGCCTCTAGTGTATTATATTAACCCAATATATTTAAATTTTTATCATTATAACATGTAATCAATATAAACATTATTGAAACATTTTATTTCCTTTTCTTCTGGATGAAACCTTTGACATCTCATTCAATAGCCACATGTGGATAGTGTTTACCACATTAGACAGAGCAATTCTAAATAAAAACACCCCTGGCCAGCCTGGCATGGCTCAGTGGTTGAGTGTCAACCTATGAACCAGGAAGTCAGGGTTTGATTCCAGGTCATGCCATATGCCTGGGTTGTGCTTGATCCTCAGTGTGAGGTGTGCAGGAGGCAACCAATCAATGATTCTCTCTCATTATTGATGTTCCTATATCTCTCTCCCTCTCCCTTCCTCTCTGAAATCAATCTATAATAATAAAAGGGTAATATGCTAATTAGACTGGATGTCCTTCTGGACAAAGCTGGGGCTGGAGCAAAGCTGCCTGGGTCCTGGGTGCCTGCCAGCAGTTGGAGAAGGGAAGGCTGGGTCCCGGGTGCCTGCCAGAAGCTGGAGGGAAGCTCCAGTCCTGGGTACTGGAGGAAAGCCGGTGCCTGCAGCCAGGTGAAGGATGGTCTACTCTTGGTCTACTCTTGCACAAATTTTCATGCATCGGGCCTCTAGTGTGTATATATATATATATATATATATATATATATATATATATATATATATATGATTGTCACTCTTACTGATGAAAATAGACTATAACACAATCAGGAAAGTCCACAAGGTTTGGAATTAAGTGAAATCCAATGCAGTGTAGAGTTTGATATCAAGCATTCTCGAAAACCAATCCTATATAATAAAAGCTGCTGTATTTTATTTCTTATACTACACCACTCCAAGCACCCATCATATATTTAAACACAGTTAAAAATCTTTGTCATAGAAAAGACTTTAAACACTAACCCTTGCTAGCACTTTTTTTTTTATTTATTTATGGGAGCCATTTGTTACTAAAAGATTCAGTTTCCCAGGTATACAGGTCAATTGTAGGATATTAGCAATTTTTATTGTATTTGCCACTGATAATGGACGTACACAACTTATCTTTGGTCATTACTTCTGCCATTGCCAGATAACTTTTACCATGTCTCCTGCCACTCAAAAGTTTTGAAAGTTTTGAACAGGAGAATCTCTTATATTTGAATAAGGACTCTAATATTTTAGGGCAACTCTCCCATTCCATTGACGTACCTACCTTACATGATTATGATTATAAAATCAGAACTAATTGTCATGTATGCCCTATGAATTGAGCACATACATGCCCCATTTCTAAATCACATGTTGTACATAATCTTTCTGTTGATTCTGTATTATTTTCCTTTAATTAAATATATATAAAAATCTTTCTTAATGGAACAAATTTGATTCATGGTTTTAAATTTAATTCATTTTCTTGTAGAGTTTATAACTTTAAGTTAACTAATAATTATTTTAAGCATTCTTAAGAAGGCAGTTTAAAATATTTCCTATGACTGTAAAATTATCATATTTTAGTCATCTCAAATTGAGTTTGTCAAAGATTTATGTAATTATTAGTATTATTTTGTTGTTGTTAATCATCATGTGAGAATTTTTTTTCCATTTATTTTTAGAGATAGTGGAAGGGAGGGGAGGGGTGAGAGAGAGAGGAATAGAGAGAGAAAGGAAGAGAGAGAGAGAGGGAAACATCAATGTGAGAAACATTAATGGGTTGCTTCTTTCACATACCCCAACTGTGGCCTGGGATCAAACCTGCAAGCCAGGTATATGGCCTTGACTGAGAATCAAACCCATGACCTTTCAGGTCCACAGTCGACATTCTTACCACTGAGCAAAACCAACCAGAGTTGATTTATGTAATTACTAGAGGTCTGGTGCATGAAATCTGTGCACAGGACGGGGGTCTCTTAGCCTGGCCTGCACCCTCTCGCAATCTGGGACCTTGCAGTGGATATCCAACTGCCAGTTTAGGACCGATCCCTTCAGCAGTCCAGGACCACTGGCTCCTAACCACTCTACAAGCCTGCCTGATTGCCTCAACCTCTCTGCCTGCCTGCCTGATTGGCCCTAATCACTCTGCCTACCTGCTTGATCACCCCTAACTGCCTCTGCCTCAGCCCCCGCCGCTGCGGCTTCATCCAGAAGGATGTCCAGAATGACGTCCGGAAGGTCGTTCAGCTGTCTGGTCTAATTAGCATATTACACTTTTGTTAGTATAGATAGCATTCCTTTGTATAAATGTACCACATATTTTTTTATCCAGTCATCTACTGATGGGCACTTGGGCTGTTTCCAGATCATAGCTATTGTAAATAACACTGCTATGAACACAGGGGTGCATATGTTTTTTTCTGATTGGTATTTCAGGATTCTTAGGATATATTCCCAGAAGTAGGATAACTGGGTCAAATGGCAGTTCCATTTTTAATTTTTTTTTTTTTTGAGGAAATTCAATACTTTTTTCCACCAGCAGTGTACTAGGGTTTCCTTTTCTCCATATGCTCACCAGCACTTGCTGTTTGTTGATTACTGATGCTAACCATTCAGGCAGTATGAGGTGACACCTCATAATAGTTTTAATTTGCAACTCTCTGATAATTAGTGATGTTGAACATTTTTTTCATATGTTTCTTGGCCATCTGTATGTCATCCTTGGAAAAATGTCTATTCAAGTCCTTGACTATTTTTCAATTGGATTGTTCATCTTCCTGGTATAGAATTGTATAAGCTTTTTTTATATTTTAGAAATTAGAAATCTTATCAGATATATCATTAGTGAATATGTTCTCAACAACAGTGGGTTCGATTTTCATTTGTTGGTGGTTTCTTTTGCTGTGCAGAAGTTTTTGAGTGTGAGGTAGTCCCATTTGTTTCCTTTTTTCTTTGGTATTTCTTGCCCTAGGAGATGTATCTGAGAAAATACTGCAGTATATGATGTTTCCTCCAGGATTTTAATGGTTTCATGACTTACATTTAAGTCTTTTATCCATTTTGAGTTTATTCTTGTGTATGGTGTAAATTGGTGGTCTAGTTTCCTTTTTTTTTTTGCATGTGCCTGTCCAATTTTCCCAACAACATTTATTGAAGAGACTATCTAACTCTATTGTATTCTCTTGCCTTCTTTGTGAAATATGAATTAAACAAATTAATGAGGATCAATTTCTGGGTTCTTTGTTCTGTTCCACTGGTCTAAAAGTCTGCTCTTATGTCAGTACTATGCTGTTTGGATTACAATGGCTTTGTAGTATAGTTATTGATATTCGATATTGCTATCCCTCCAACTTTGTTTTTCTTTCTCAAGATTGCTGTGGTTGTTTGGGGTCTTTTTTGGTTCCATATGAATTTTTGGAGTATTTGTTCTTGATCTGTGAAATATGTCCTTGGTATTTTAATAGGGATTGCCTTGAATCTGTAGATTGCTTTAGGCAATATGGACATTTTTTTAAAATATATTTTATTGATTTTTTACAGAGAGGAAGGGAGAGGGATAGAGAGTTAGAAACATCGATGAGAGAGAAACATCGACCAGGTGCCTCCTGCACACCCCCACTGGGGACGTGCTCGCAACCAAGGTACATGCCCTTGACCAGAATCGAACCTGGGACCTCTCAGTCCGCAGGCTGACGCTCTATCCACTGAGCCAAACCGGTTTCGGCGGCAATATGGACATTTTAATGATGTCAATTCTTCAATCCATGAACAAAGTATATGCTTCTACTTGTTTGTATCTTCCACTATTTCCTTTTACAAAGTCCTATAGTTTTCCAGATACAGTCTTTCACTATCTTGGCTAACTTTATTCTGAGATATCTTTTTTTTTTGTGTGTGTATTGCATGGTAAATAGGATTGTGTGTTTTTTTGTTTGTTTGTTTGTTTGTTTTTTAGTTTCTCTGAGTGTTCATTATTGGTGTATAAAAATGTCATTGATTTTTGGATATTAATTTTGTATCCTACTACTTTGCTGAATTCGTTTATTAAATCTAGAAGATTTTGGTGGTGTCTTTAGGGTTTTCTATGTACAATATCATGTTATTTATGAATAATGACAGTTTTACATCCTCCTTCCCATCTTGAATGCCTTTTTAAAATATATATATATATATATATATATATATATATATATATATATATATATATCATATGCTGTCTACAAGATACTCACCTCAGAACATATGATTTATACAGGATGAAAGTGAAGAGATGAAAAAAATATTCCATGCAAATGGAAACAAAAAATACGGGGGGCAGCAATACTTTTATCTGACAAAATAGACTTCAAAACAAAGGCTATATAAGAGAGACAAAATCATGACAGAATACTGAAGGGAATGATTCACCAAGAAAATATAACCATTGTAAACATATACACACCCAACATAGTAGCACCTATATATATTTAAAAATCTCTTAGTGGACTTTAAGGGAGGGCTCAATAGCAGTACAGTCATAGTAGGGCACTTTAACACTCCACTGACATCACTGGGTAGATCCTCCAGACAATAAATTAACAAGAAAACAGTGACCTCAAAGAACACACTAGCTCAGATGAATTTAATTGATATTACAGACCATTTAATCTCACAGCAGCAGAATATGCATTCTTTTCAAGTACACAACGAACATTCTCAAAGATAGAACACATGTTAAGACATAAAATTAGTCTTAAGGAATTAAAGAAGATTGAAATCGTATCAAACATCTTTGATCACAATGGCATGAAACTAGAAATCAACTACAATAAAAGACTTAAAAACATTCAAATATGTGGAGGCTAATTAGTATGTTGTTAAACAATGAATGGATTGCCAACAATATCAAGGAAGAAATCAAAACACCCTATAAACAAATGTAAATGAACACACCACAACCCCAAACCTATGGGATATAGTGAAAGCAGTCCTAAGAGGAAAGTTCATAGCATTGCAGGCCTACTTCAAGAAATAAGAAAAAAAATTTCTAATAAAGTATCTAACCCTACAATTAAAAGCATTAAAAAAAGAAAAAAACAAGAAAAGCCCAGAATAAGTAGAAGGAAGGAAATTATAAAGATCAGAACAGAAATAAATTACACAGAGACTATAAAAACAATACAAATGGTCAATGAACCCAGATGCTGGTTCTTTGCAAAGATAAACAAGATTGATGAATCATTAGCCAGATTTATCAAGAAACAAGGAAAGAGAAAACACATATGAATAAAATCAGAAATGAAAGAGGCAAAGTAACAACTGACATTACAGAAATTTAAAAGAAAGATTGTATGAAATTATGAACAAATAAATATATGCCAACAAACCAGACATGTGGGCAAAATGGACAAAGGCCTAGAAACATATAATCTTCCAAAACTCAATCAGGAAGAATCAGAAAACCTGAATAAGCAGATAATAACTAATGAAATTGAAGCAATAACAAACAAACAAAATTTTCAGCAAACCAAAGTGCTGGACCACATTGACTTAATAGGCGAGTTTTACCAAACATTCAAAGAAGAAATAACACTTATCCTCCTCAAACTATTCCAAAAAATGCAAGAGGAGGGAAAACTTCCAAGCCCTTTGTATAAGGCCTGCATTATCCTAATTCCAAAACCACGTAAAGACACTACAAAGAAAGAGAATTATAGACCAATATTTCTGATGAATATAGATGCTAAAATCCTCAACAAAATATTAGCAAATTGGATACAGCAATGCATTAAAAAGATGAAACACCATGACCTAGTGGGATTTATTCTAGGGATGCAAGGCTGGTACCATATTTGCAAATCAATAAATGTGATAAATTACATAGACAAAATGAAGAATGAAATCACATGATCATATCAATAGATGCAGAAAAAGCATTCGATTAAATCCAGCACCTATTTATAAAAACTGTAAGCAAAATGGAAATAGAGGGAACACACCATAACATAAAAAGGGGGCATATGTAACAAACCTATAGCCAATATCATGCTCAATGGGCAAAACTGAAAGTATTTCCGTTAAGATCAGGAACAAGACAGGGATGTTCTCTTTCACCACTCTTATTCAACATAGTACTGGAAGTTCTAGCCACAGTAATAAGACAAGAAGAAAAAATAAAAGACATATAGCCCTAGCTGGTTTGGCTCAATGGATAGAATGTCGACCTGAGGACTGAAGGGTCCTGAGTTCAATTCCAGTCAAGGGCACATGCATGGGTTGTGGGCTCGATCCCCAGTGTAGGGAGTGCAGGAGGCAGCTGATCAATGATTCTCTCTCATCATTGATGTTTCTACCTCTATCTCCCTTCCTTTCTGAAATACATATATATACTGAGTGGCCAGATTATTATGCGTTCAGAGATCATAATAATCTGGCCACTCAGTGTATATGGGTTATGTTTCCTTATCCATTTAGCTACCCTATGTATTTTGATTGAAACATTTAGCACATTTATATTTAAGGTTATTGTTGAGAGGTACTTATTTGTTAGCATTTTTTTTTTTCTTTATTCCTATGTTCTCTTCTCTCTCCATTTCTTCTTCTTACAGCAGTCCCTTTAACATTTCTTGCAATGCTGGTTTGGTGCTAATGTGCGCCTTTAGGCTTTTTCTGTCTTGGAAGCTCTTTATTTCACCTTCAATTTTAAATGATAGCCTTGCTGGATAGAGTACTCTTGGATTCAGGTCCTTGCTTTTCATTACTTTGAATACTTCATGCCAATCACTTCTGGCCTGTAGTGTTTCTGTTGAGAAATAAGCTGACAGTCTAATGGGAACTCCTTGTAGGTAACTGTCTATCTCTCTCTTGCTGCTTTTAAGATTTTTTCATTGTTTTTAACATTTTAATTATGATGTTTCTTGATGTGGGTCTCTTTGGGTTCATCTTGATTGGGACTTTCTGTGCTTCCTGAATTTGTGTAACTTTTTCCTTCACACTGTTCAGAACGTTTTCTGTTATCTTCAAACATATTTTGTATATATCACTCACTTTATTTTCCTCATTCCCCTTTGATGCAAATGTTGTTATGCTTCATATTGTCCCAAAGTTCCCTTAAAGTATCCTTCTGCTTTTTAATTCTTTTTGTTGCTCTAATTGGATGTTTCTTTTCTACCTGTCTTCCAAATCACTGATTCAATCATCTGCTTCATTCTATTTACTGTTCATTCCTTCCAGTGTATTCTTGATATGAGATACAGTATTCTTCATTTCTGACTGATTCTTGTTCATGGTTTCTTTTTTCCATTTTCATTATATTGTAATCTCCACTAAGTTTCTTATAGTTCTCACTAAGAGCATCCTTTTAACCATTACTTTGAACACTATATCTGATAAATTGCTCACCTCCATTTCACTTAGCTCTTTCTCTGGAGTGTTATCCTCTTCTTTCATTTTGGGGTTGTTTATATTCTCATTTTTGCTTTCCCTTTGTGTTTGTTTCTATGTATTAGATAGAACTGCTATGCCTCCCAGTCTTCATGTGGTGGTCTTATGTAGTAAGTGTCCTCCTGTGTGATCCTGTGGTGCAGCCTCTTGAATTTCTTGAGTGGGATGCTCCAGGAATGTCACTTGTGTAGGTTATTGGGGCTCTCCACCTGTAATTGGGTCAGGTTCCTGTGATAGTGGGGTGATGGCCCCACCCCAAAGCCAGTCACTGACACCCCCTGAGACTCTCCAGACCCTGGCTTGGCCTCTGCTGCTGCCTCCACAGTAGGGATAGAGATGTAGGGTTGGGTGGGCAGGATTCTTGAGGATGGGGACGTGGAATTCCTGATGGTGGGGTGAGCTGAATCCCTGAGAGCAGGGTATTTGCCTTTTCTGTGGCTGTTGCTGCTGGGAGATGCTTATGCCTCTAAAGAAAAGGGGTTGCTATAGTAGGTGGGGGTGGGGAGGGTGTCAATAGCAGGTCTTCAAGCCTCCATTTTTCCATGTCTCCCCCCATTGCCTACCTCCCTCACCCTCTCCTCAGGCAACTTCAATCTGCACCACACTCCCTTCACTGAAGCCATAGGTAAGCACTGCAAACAAAAATTCTGTGCTGTGTTTTTGTTTGTTTGTTTGTTTTTCAATTGGCTTTATCTCCGATAGGCTCTTACCCTGGTGGATAGAAGCCCCATTGCCTTTTATGGCTAGATTGTATGTGGGCTGCTGTTCTTGGCTCTGGTGCTCCAGGCTGGAGAGCCCAGTATGGGGTAAGGGCCTTGTTCTTCTCAGGAAACCCCCTTCCCCTCACAACTGAGATATCCCTCCTCATCTTCAGCCTGCCTCCTCAGAGAGCTGGGACAGCCCCTTTTGTGACCCCACCCTTCCTACCAGTCTTAAGGTTGTTTCTGCCCTTCCTTATCAAAAGTCTCCTCTTCAGCTAGTCTTCAGTTGGTAACTCAGTGTGATTGTTCCTCAATTTAGTTCTATTTCAAGACTGGTTCTGGGAGGATGTTATTAAAATCTGTAGCAGATGGTAGCTCTGGCTACCCACTCTGCCACCATCTTGAAAACCCTGAGCCAGTGAGCCTGGGAAGGAGCACATGCATACTGCTGCCGGGCATCCAAAGGTGTACCCAGAAGCCTAACTCATGTGACCCACACTGTAGCCATACATGAAACACTTGATAACTAGTTTATTTTTAAATATCCTGTTCTGTGTCTTCCAGTATTTTTCATTGATATGACTGTTAACTAGTTTTGGGGGCTCCAAATAATTTAAAGCTTGAATCCAATTGTTTAATATTCAGCCTGTGCTTTTATCATTTTGTTGCAAAAGGACATCAGGTTGTTATTTATGCCACTGACTATTTTAATGTATCATTTTCATCCCTAGAAGTGTTCAATTATAATCAATATGGATTTTAGGACAATTTGAGTTATGCACCACATAAAAGTGGTATAGAGAGAACATGGATCATCATTCTCCTTGGACACATGCTGACACTCTTATTAAAGACAATAATATTATCCAAGTACATAGTATTTCCATGGTTATGATATGTTGTTTCTTGAAAACCTAATAATACCTTGATTTTTCTACATAACACCATGCTACCATCTGCTACAGATTTTTGTTGTTGTTGTTAATCCTCACTTGAGTTTATTTTTTCCATTGCTTTTTTCAGAGTGAGAAGGAGACAGGGAGCGGGGGCGGGGGGGGGGGGGGGGCGTGAAGGGGAGGAGAGAGAAACATCAATGTGAGAGAGACACATCAACTGGTTGCCTCCTACACACACCCCAGCTTCTATCCTGGGGCCTGGAGTGAACCTGCAACCCAGGTATGTGCCCTTGACCAAGAATCGAACCAAGACCCTTTGGGAATGCTCTAACCACTGAGAACACCTGCCAGGGCTACCATCTGCTATATATTTTAATAACAATGACTCCTTGTGTTTTTACATGCTTTAGAACAAAAAAAGCATGTTTGTGTATGTATGTGTATAGAATCATATTGCATTTATATGTTAAACTATCAGATTTCATATATGTTAAATGCTATGTTCTACAGAGATAATTATAATTTTAAGTATAAATTATATACATATAAATTATAAGTTATAGTATTCTAATTATAAGCTCATTCTGAATGTCATTTTTGGTAAGGCTCCTGAGGGAGGTAAAATCCCTTCTTTAAAGAGCTTCCAGTGTTGCTGAGGAAATATGATTTATACTCACAAAAGGACTGAAGAATTGAAATATACACTGAAACTACAAAATTGTGTATCATCATCATAGATACATTAAGAGTTTTAAGAGAGAGCAACCTAAAGCCTGAGGTGGCAGAGCTTTCATGGAGAAAGCAAGCCTCTTAGGGGCAGTTGACTGTCATTTTTACTTAATATAAATCTAACAATTTACTGAATCTGAGAGAATGATGGAGAGGCATGAGACCATCAACCTCACCTTTTGCAGTTTTCTCATCTTATAGAGGAGGAAGCCAGAAAACCTTAGTGGCTTACTCATAGCCACCTTACTAAGCTGGGCCCACAGATGAAGAGGGGCCTCCATGACTGAAGGAGCAAGAGCTAAGGAGGTGGGCAGTGTGCCATGGGTCCAACCCTGCCTCTGAGGCTGGTTCCAGGGCCATGGGATGGTTGAATCTTCCAAAATGTTTGCCAAGTGCTTAAAGGAATAAGGGCCTTCCAGGCATAAAGCATAGACTCCCAAAATCTAAACATGGTGGCAAGAGCTCTAGAGTCTTTTTCTGGTTGGGGAAGAGAAGCAAGAAATAGAATACTGAGGGTCTATGGGACAAAGCTTTCTCCTAAGTCAGGATCGAAAGAAGCACTGGCATTGTTTGGCACATGCATTCTTTTTTCTTTAATAAACACATAATCTCAGAGGCTTTTTTAGTATGCCTCCTCAGTAAATGAGGCACAACTGATCTTTTAGAAGCCTTATACTTGATGACACTATTCAGGTAGGTCTTGGAATGTTTTTCATAAATGACAGTATGATGATGAAATCAGCTGACATTTAGTTAATTTTACTACGTGTTCTGAAAGCATAGTACAAACTATCTCATCAATTAAAAAAGAGCTCTGTGAGTTAGACACTATTCTTCCTTTCATCCTATACTGAGCTATAGACAGTTGAAATAGAACCTGCCCAAGATCACATAGTCAGGTAGGTTCAAGACTTGACGTTTTTCTGACTCCAGAGCCAAGCACCTCAGTCACCTGTTTTAGAAAGGAATCCCCGGTGGGCAGAATTCCTGTCTAACATTTTATGATTCACATCACCATGTTCCATGAAGAAAGAAAGCGACTTACATGATGTAGCAGTCATTAGTTAAGGAGCCTACCAACAGAAAACCCTTTCAGATATTCAACTGGCTCTGATCTTTTGATGTTCTAGAAAATGAAGTTTTTAACTCTAAAAGTGTCTTAGTTTAAAAAGATATAAATATCTCAATTCAGGCAAGGAATGGCTAAGGAATTTGATGTAGGAACACAGATAATCTAAAAAATAGATAAGTCTTTAAAAGAAAATTCCAGAAATAACTCTTGGCCAGCCACGTATTTCTGAAGTGTGAAACTCCAACCCATTGCCAGCTCTTCTCAACAAAATCTGTGAAAATCAAATGAAATAATCTGGTAAAATTTCTTCTGCCATTAGAGCTATACTGAGCAGCAGGCAATTCTGGTTAAAAAGTTTCACTCTTTCAAAAGGCAGCAGCTGGCTTCTGGTATAAAAAGCAATTGGTGAATGAAATTTAAAATGTGCAAACATCAGTGATTTTTTTCAGCACTTCTTTCTTCTAAAGCTAAAACAGTGTGTTTTTAAAATTCCTTTTTAATTTAAATTTAAGTAATTTTTCTTGGTTTGCAGTGTTGCGTAGTCAAGGTTAGCATGTAGGTATGCACACACACATGTACTACCTACCCTTCTAGCTTTAAAACAAGCTACCATGCCAAAAAATAATCTTTGACTCAGTTAAACAAAGGCCTAATTTTATCACAAAATCCTAAAGATCGGACTGAGCCATAAATATATTGCTATATAAAGTAAATAATTTGCTGCAAAATTCCTCTAAACCCAGTATCTAATAAATCATATATTATTTGCCCTAAATTTAAAATTGAGATGAGCCCTGACCGGTTTGGCTCAGTGGATAGAGCATTGGCCTGCGGACTGAAGGGTCCCAGGTTCAATTCTGGTCAAGGGCATGTACCTTGGTTGCGGGCACATCCCCAGTGGGAGGTGTGCAAGAGGCAGCTGATCGATGTTTCTCTCCAATCGATGTTTCTAACTGTCTATCCCTCTCCCTTCCTCTCTGTAAAAAAATCAATAAAATATATTTAAAAAAATAAATAAATAAATAAAATTGAGATGGCTCTCCTAAGTAGCAGACATAGTAATTCTTCTTTAAGTTTATCTTATCAATTAGGTCCTGAAGTTAATTTCATAATACTCTAGCCCCCTTGGTATTGCAAATTGACAATATTTAAATTACTTCATTTATTGTACCACTAGTATCTTAGGAAAAGTGAATACATAGAAGGGATTTCTATCTACTGAAATCTATGGAATTTTCTAGATGAGATTTCTCCAATACACTTTAACATATTTTTCTTACTTTAAATGATAAGAATCTCACATGTAAACTAAGCATATACATCTATGATTTATTAGTTTGATTTTTGCTATTAATGTCCGATCACCTACCTTTTGAAAAAAAAATTCATTTTTAGAACAGTTTTATATATACAGAAAATAATTCAAATATACAATGCAGTTCCTATATAACTCACTACCAGTTTTCTATTATTAATATATTCTATTAGTATTAGTTTTATGTCTTGCATTAATATTACAATGATTGAGCCCATATTTTAAACTAAAATCCATATACTTTAGTCAGATTTCCTTAGGTTTTTTTTATTTATTTTATTTTATTTTTTCTCATCACCACTTATCCCCCCTATACCCTCTACCATCTCTACCCCCCTCTTTCCCACAATCACACTGTTATCTGTGTCCATGAGTTCTTTGTCTTTTTTGCTCAATCCCTCTACCTGCTCCAGTACCCTTCCTACCAGAACTGTCTGCTTCCTCTCTATCTATGACTCTATCTCCATTTTGCTTGTTAGTTCAGTTTGTTCATTGAATTCCACATATGAGTGAAATCATATGGTACTTGTTTTTCTCTGACTGGCTTATTTCACTTAGCATAATGTTCTCCCGATTTCCTAAATTTTTCCCTTATCTACTTTTTCTTTCCCAAGACCTCACCCATGACACATTATATTTAGTTGTCATATCTCCTTATGCTTCTCTTGGCAATGGTAGTTTATTAACTTTCCTTGTTGGTTTTGTTTGTTGTTGTTTTTTTTTCTTTATTTTTTATTTTTTAAATAAATCTTTATTGTTCAGATTATTACAGATGTTCCTCTTTTTCCCCCCATAGCTCCCCTGCCCCCGATTCCCCCCCCACCCAACACCCTTACCTCCTGCCACTGTCCTCATCCATATGCGTAAGATTTTTGTCTAATCTCTTCCCGCACCCCTCACGCCCCCTACCCCCAAGAATTGTCAGTCCACTCCCTTTCTATGCCTCTGATTCTACTATATTCACCAGTTTATTCTGTTCATCAGATTGTTTATTGACTTGATTTTTAGATTCACTTGTTGATACATATGTATTTGTTGTCACTTTGTTGTTCATAATTTTTATCTTTACCTTTTTCTTCTTCCTCTTATTAAAGAATACCCTTCAGCATTTCATATAATCCTGGTTTGGTGGTGATGAACTCCTTTAGCTTTTTCTTGTCTGTGAAGCTCTTTATCTGACCTTCAATTCTAAATGATAGCTTTGCTGGGTAGAGTAATCTTGGTTGTAGGTTCTTGCTATTCATCACTTTGAATATTTCTTGCAACTCCCTTCTGGCCTGCATAGTTTCTGTTGAGAAATCAGCTGACAGTCGTATGGGTACTCCCTTGTAGGTAACTAACTGTTTTTCTCTTGCTGCTTTCAAGATTCTCTCTTTGTTTTTTGCCCTTGGCATTTTAATTATGATGTTTCTTGGTGTGGTCCTCTTTGGATTCCTCTTGTTTGGGGTTCTGTGCGCTTCCTGGACTTGTAAGTCTATTTCCTTCACCAGGTAGAGAAAGTTTTCTGTCATTATTTCTTCTAATAGGTTTTCAATATTTTGCTCTCTCTCTTCTTCTGGCACCCCCATAATTCAGATGTTGGTACGCTTGAAGTTGTCCCAGAGGCTCCTTACACTATCTTCATATTTTTGGATTCTTTTTTCTTTTTGTTTTTCTGGTTGGCTGTTTTTTGCTTCCTCATATTTCAAATCTTTGGTTTGATTTTTGGAGTCCTCTAGTCTACTGTTGGATTTCTGTATATTATTCTTTATTTCAGACAGTGTATGCTTAATTTCTGACTGGTCCTTTTCCATTTTTTTGGCATTCTCATTAAGATCCTTGAAGGTCTCACTAAGTTCCTCAGAGGTTTCTAGAAGATTCTTGAGTAACCTTATAAATGTGGTTCTGAACTCTATGTCATCCAGTAGTTTGCTTTCCTCCATTTCTTTCATTTGTGACATGCTTCTTTGTCTCTGCATTTTGGCTGCTTCCCTGTGTTGACGGAGTGGCTTTGTGTGGTAGGTGACCTATAGGGCCCAGTGGCTCAGCCTCCCCAGTTACCTGAGGTGGACACTCTTGGTGCACCCCTTTGTGGGCTGGGTGCACAGTCTTGTTGTAGTTAAGTCTTGATTGCTGTTGGTATCACTGGGAGGAATTGACCTCCAGGCTAATTGGCTGTGAGTACCCACTGTGTCTATAATGGAAGAACTGCTGTGCTGGAGACACCCTTATGGGGCAGGACTTGCTTCAGTGGGGCTTTGGTGCCTACTGAGTCTGCCTCTTGAGTGTGTCCCTTATGGATGTGAGGAGTTGAAATCTGGTATTGTCTTACACTGACCACGAGGTACACTGGCTCCTGGATCTCCAAGGAGGTGAAAGTCAGCTACTGCCTGAGGTCACCCAGCAGGCACTATAGCAAGATTTGCAGATTTCTCCTCTTTGTTTGGGGTTTGGAAGTTTTGGAGCTGTCTGACCCAGCTGTAGTTTGTTAGGTTAAGCTGCAAAAGGGCAGGCCATTCTTATGCAAATGCCACTGCGCACAGCTCTGGTGGGTTTGTAAATTGGGTGGGGTGGGGTCTCAGGGAATCACCAGGGTGTAGCAAACAGCTATGGCTGCCAGTCAGCCATCTCTGCATCTCCGTGTCCCCGCGTCCCCATGACCCGCGCCCCAGCACAGTAAACAATGATTCCTGCGAGCACCTCTGTGAGAAAGCCACCCTCACTTTCTGACCTGATGCCAGACAGTCCAGTTTCTCCCCATAGGAGTCTGGGTCCCCAGAGTCTTGCCGGAAACTGGAGTTCAGATCAGTTGGGAGCTTGTAACTCCCTCCTGATTGAAAAAAAAAAAAAAACAGTGCACCCAGTCGCCAGCCTGATTCGCGCACCTCCGTACCTCTGCTTTTCAGTGCTTCTGCATGTCCCATCCAGTCTCAATGTGCTCTTTTCTTTCCTTCTAGAACTTCTACTCAGCCAGCTTTCCCGTGGTTCTGGGTGACAGTCATTTTGTCTTTTAGTTGTAGTTTTGGTGTGGTTGTGAGAGGCAGCACGTACAGGTGTATACCTTATACCACCATCTTGGTTTCTCCCTAACTTTCCTTGTTTTTTATGACCTTGACAGTTTTGAGGCGTATTAGACAGATATTTGTAGGCTGTCCCTCAATTGGGATTTGTCTGATGTTTTTCTCATAATTAAACTGGAGCTATGGGTTTTGGGGAGGAAGACCACACAGGTAAAGTATCATTCTTATCACATTATATCAAGTGCATACTATCAACATGACTTGTCACTATTGATGTTGACCTTGATCACCTTGCTGAAGTAGTGTTTGCCAGATATCTTAACCGTAAAGTTAATATTTTATTCACCTTTCCAAGTTGTCCTCTTTAGAAGGAAATCACTATGAGCAACCCACACTTAAGGATTAGGGAGTTATGAGTTGTGCTCCATTTCCTTGAGGGCAGAATAACTACATAGTTGTTGGTTTTTTTTAATTCTTTTGCATGGAAGATTTCTCTCTTCTCCCCTATTTATTCAATCAATAATTTATAACAGTATGGACTCATAGATATTTATTTTATACTTTAGGTTATAATCCAATACTATTTTATTTAATGTGTGGCTCAATTGTTCCAACATGGCCATTGGGGGCTCTTTTAGTCAGCTCCTGTGTTCCATTGACTTATTTCCATCATTGTGAGTTTGTTTTGCTTTTGTTGTGTTTGAGCACTTCCTTACTTTCTGGCACTACAAGATGCTCTAGGTTATCTTGTATTATTTCCTGTTCCAGTCTTGGAATCAGCCATTTCTCCAAGGATCCTTGGTTCCATTTACTGAAGAATGATATTAAAAACAAGATCTGGGGACTAGATATAGTCATTACTGCTGGGGTGTTGTTGCTTCTAGGCCTTCTCAGATGCTAGAGCAAGGAAATATAAAGGTGTATACTAAGTCATGTATATTCACATATCTATAAACATTTCTATGTGTAACTATCTGTGTCTATATTAAGCTCAACATAATTTATAATGATGTCTCTAACTCTAATCCATGTTTAGCCTCCTTCCTTGCTTATCTATAAAATTCCACTCCAATAGTGAAAAACCTGGCTCTCATCATTTGCCATAATTGTTCAATTCCATCATAGCTGTATCAGAATTACTAATCCAACCCCCCACCCCCAGAAACAACTTTATCAACTACGGGACAGTGCTAATGTACAGTCCTTTGTTAATCTTCCAGACTCCACTCATTTGCAAAGTCCCTTAGGTCAGCACCTTTTTCGCCACCCCCTTCATTGAGGTTGTTTCAGACATTTGAAATGCCTTTATATTGTTTTGTCACATCCATTGTACTTTAAAAAGAAGGCTAAACATATTAAGCTGTTTTTATTTTATTATAGATGCCAGAATATTTAAAGTAGAACTATATTTTATTCTAGGTTCCCAAGTATTTTGAACACTATGCTTAATCTCTATGACAACTGAATTTTATATATAGTGATTAACACGCACACACACACACACACACACACACACACACAACTATGCCTAAACCCATTCACTATAATGAAATTTATATAAATCTGCATGCTAAAATATTCCATAGTCTAGCTTCTAGTAAGATACACTGTATCTTTAAGAATAATGTATTAAAAAGAATATAAGAATATAATACGATGCACTCTCTCAGAGATGACTCCACTTATAAAGATTTTAATTATGTTATCTCCTCATCTTTCCTCCTTTTTAAAAATAAAAATAAGAGAAACGATGTATTGACTATTCTGCCCTTTCCATGACTAAATTCAAACTGATGGCTGAACAGATAGGAGCAATGAACAAAGTGTAAGTCATAGCTTTTCTTCAGTGACTTAGTTCTTCACTCCTAAAAGGAATGGTGATATGCAACGGAAGCATGGGTCAGACATGATGCCACATTTGTCATTTTGTCCAGTTTTACATACTTATTGGACATAGTTATTATGTGACTGTGTCACAAGCCATATCTAAGAATGCGCCTTAAATATGGATGTGAAATTACGTCTGTCTATATATAATCTTACAAAATAAAGTATGGGTAAAATTATGCAATTTTAATATTTATTTTCCTTTTCATTATAACCTGATGTAAGTAAGAGATATTTGCTTATTAACTTGGCTGAGAAACTAGTCCCCAGATTTTTAATCGCCACCTACTCTTAGAAAATTACAATTATCCACCCTTAGAGATGACACTCTACCTCCCATCCAAAAGACTATCCACTGTGTTTCTCTGCACCCACTTACCTTTGACAAGAACTGACAATTGAGTGACACCCTACACTTCTCTAAAACACTGAACAGAGAGAATGTTTAAATAACACCTTTGTATTCAGGGCTTACCAAAGGGCATAAATAGTTACAAGGACATAAAATGCAACTAAATATTAAGGACAGCACTTCCAAGCCAGAGGCTTTAGGTGAATTCCATCATTAAAGAACTCGAGTAGGAATCTAATGGGGCCACTTATATAAGTTGTACCTCATTCATTCTGCATCTTGAAGAGAAAAAGAGGACCATAATGAAACTCAAAGTCATTCATTTTAAATGAAATCAAAAGAAAATTTTTATCCATTCTATTACATTTTCATTAACTTTTTCTCTAAGTTCTAGTAAGAAAACTTCCAAAAAATTTAATGTGTTTTAATATTCAATTATTGATTTATTTACTCATTTTCTTCCATAAAAGCATGTTTGTTAACTCAATTAAATCTGTGGTCAATTTAAAAGTCTGATAGAGTAACATCACCACTTTTAATATTTAGGTTGTTATGTTTCTTTTTTTTTTAATATATTTTATTGATTTTTTACAGAGCGGAAGGGAGAGGAGGGATAGAGAGTTAGAAACATCGATGAGAGAGAAACATCGATCAGCTGCCTCTTGCACGCCCCCTACTGGGGATGTGCCCGCAACCAAGGTACATGCCCTTGACCGGAATCGAACCTGGGACCCTTGAGTCCGCAGGCCGACGCTCTATCCACTGAGCAAAACCGGTTTTGGCAAGGTTGTTATGTTTCTTTTATATCCATTTCATTATAGATAGGTTAAAAGGCAAGAGGAGGGTGTTTGTTTTTTTCCCAGATGGCAGCAGAGCAGGCGGATCCTACGTGCACCTCCTCCCAGAAAATAAAACAAACAGAAAATAAAACAAAATTGGGGAACATTCATTCTTAATTACCAACTGAAGACTAACTGAAGAGGATACTTTTAACAAGGAAGGGCAGAAACCACCTTGAGACTGGTAGGAAAGATGGGGTGGCAAGAGGGGCTGGCCCAGCAGCCACTGACAGCAGGCCAAGGGTGAGGAGGGATATCTCAGCTGGGGTTGGGGCGTTTCCTGAGAACAGAATGTTGGGTACCCCATGCTGATCTCCCCAGCCCAGAGCACCAGAGCCCACAACAGCAACCCACAAAACATCCAGCAGTGTAAGGCAGCAGGGCTTATATCTGCCATAGAAAAAGGCAGCCTGTCAGATATAAAGCAATTTAAAAATAAAAACCAATAATATAGGATTTTTGTTTGCAGCCACTCACCCTAGGCATGGGTGGAGGGAGGGCAGTGTAGACTGAAGTCACCGGCAGAGAATCTGGGGTGGAAGGCAGTAGGAGGAATGGCAGACAAGAGACCGGAGCTCAGTCATCTCCCTACCCGTACCACAGCAGCAATTTATAATGAGAGGCACTACCCCTTCCTAGCAGCAACAGTCTGGGGAAAGGCAAAAGTCCCAACCTCAGGTATATACCTTTACTACCCGCAAGAATCCTGCTCACCCCACTCTGCATCTCAATCTCTGCTGAGGAGGAAGAAGCAGAGCCAAGTCAGTGGGTCTCCACAGTCTCAGGGGCACATCAGTGACCTGATTTGAGGTGGGGCAATCCTCCTACTTTCAAGGGTGTTTCCCCTTCACCAGAGAGCTGATAGAAACTCCCAGCCTCCAGCAGACCCCACCTAACTGTATACAGGAGCTCCTCCCTGCAGAAGTCAGAGAAATATTCTGGGACAGACTCAGAGGCATGCTCTGGAATAGGGGAACACACCCAACACCCACCATCTTCACTGAATCTGAATAGCACTTGCCCCTCACTGGATACCCAGAGGTTTCATCCTACTGATTAGGACAAAATCAATTTCAGAAATGGCCTTTTCAGTGACTAAATCAGGCAGCTGGCTGGCAGGAGGAGGCAGGTGGAGCAGGACCCTGGTACCTAGGACATTTGCTGACCCACCTGTGGGCCCTGTGCTACTTAATAAGCCAGCCCAACAGCGTACCTTGGACCCTCCGTGCAGCCAAGTCTGTGGAGCTGGCCACAAATTATGGATTGCTTGAAGCTTCAAACAGGTTGCTAGAGTCAATTGTGGACACCTTCTGACAGTGGCTAGCACTAAACTACCTCCTAAGAGGCCCAAAAATGTCATACAAATGAGTCAGCTTCTAAAAAAAAAAAAAAAAGAAGTCAGTCTCAGTTAATGTAAGAGCAGGATCCAAAGGGAGTTTTGTTATTATATTTTTCTCTCTTTTTTCTTTCATATCTCATATTTTTCTCTTTCCTTTTCTAACTCAATTTTTCTTTCTCCTTCTCTCTCTTCTTTTTTCCTTCTCTGATTTTTGTCTTTCTTTCTTCTCTTTTCACCTATCCATAATTCTTTCCTTCCTCTTTTCTTTTATACCACTTTCCATTTCCTATTCTTTATTGTTATTATTTTATTCTCTCCCTTCATTTCTTCCATATTCTTTTTTCTCCCCCCTTTTATATCATATTTCCCTTTTATTCTTTTCCTTTCTTTTATTATTCTTATCCTATTTTCTTTTCAAAATTATCTTTTGTGCTTGGTTTTGTTATTGTTGTATGGTTCTCTTGTGTGTTTCTGTTTGGTCTCTTATTTAGTTTTGTCCTGTTAGCACAACAGTTCACATGACATGGTTGGGATTGAGCCTCACAATCAGTCAGTCAAAGGAGAGATCCCACACACAAACGGAACAACAGCTATCAAGGCCCAACTACAGTAGGAGAGCTCAATTAACCCATACAAGTGACATTCTTAAAGCATCCTGCTCAGGAAATCTAAGAGACTCCACCACTGGGTCCACAGGACACCTACTGTATAGGGCCCTTACAAGAAGACAGGAATGCATAGCAGTTCTATCTAATACACTGAAGCAAACATGAAGGGATAACAAAAATGTGGAGATAAATAACAATCCCCAAATGAAAAAAATGAGTAAGCTCCAAAAAAGAGTTAAGTGAAATGGAGGCAAGCAATTTATCAGATATAGAGTTCAAAATAATGGTTACAGGATGCTCAAGGATATCAGTGAGAATTACTAGGAATGTAATGGGAAATACAACAGCATGAAAAGGGAAATAGAAACTATGAACAAGAACAAGTTAAAAATGAAGAATACTATATCTGATATCAAGGAATGAACAGTAGATTGAATGAAGCACAGGATGGAATCAGTGATTTGAAAGACAAGATAGAAAAGAAACACCCAATTAGAGCAGCAGAAAGAAAAATAATTAAAAAGCAAGAGGATAGTTTTAGGGAACTTTAGAACAACATGAAATGTAACAAAATCCACAATATAGGGATACCAGAAGGAGAAGAAAGATAGCAAGGAATAGAAAACTTGTTTAAAGAAATAATGACAGAAAACATCCCAAACCTGGTGAAGGAAAAGTCATACAAGTTCAGGAAACACAGAGAGTTGCAATCACGATGAACTCAAAGAGACCCCACAGCAAGACATATCATAATTAAAATTAAAAAAAAAAAACATATGAAGGACAAAGAATCTTAAGGAAGGAAGAGGTAGTCAGACCTACAAAGCATTTCTCATAAGATTGCCAGTTGATTCCACAACAGAAACATTACAGGCCAAGGGACTGGGATGAAGCATTGAAAATCATGAAAAACCAGGATGTGAATCCATGACTACTCTATCCAGCAAGGCTATCATTTAAAATTTGAAGGGGAAATAAAGAGCTTCCCAGACAAGAAAGGCCTAGAGGAGTTCATTACCATCAAACCAGCATTGCAAGAAATTACAAAGGTACTGGTTTAAGGTAAAGAAGAAATTGAGTGAGAGAACAATATAGGTATAAAGAAAAAATGGCAATAAGTACCTCTAAATAATAACCTTAAATGTAAGTGGACTAAATGCTCCAGTCAAAATGCGTAGGGTAACTGAATAGATAAGAAAATATGATCTATATATATGCTTCCAAGAAGAGAACCACCTCAGAACAAAACATTCACACAGATTGAAAGTGAAGGATGGAAAAAATGTTTCATGCAAAAAGAAACAAACAAACAAAAAGCTGGAGGAGCAATACTCATATCTGACCAAATACTCTGCAAAAAAAGGTAATAAAATAAACAAAGAAGATCAATACATAAAACTAAAGGGAATGATCCAACAAGAAAATGTAACCCTTGTAAGCATATAATAACCCAGTTTAAGAGCATCTAAACATAAAAAAAATTCTTGGTTGACATTAAGGGGAAGATTGGCAGCAATAAAGTAATAATAATCAGCTTTAACAAACCACTGACAACACTGGATGGATCTTCAATCTAGACAAAAAATCAACAAGGGAACAGTGACTTAAATGACACAGTAGATCAGATGAATTTAATTGATATTTACAGAAAATTTCATTGCAAAGCAGCAAAATTTACATTCTTCTCAAATTGTCATGAACCATTCTCAAAGACAGACCACATGTTAGGACATAATATAAGTCTAAACACATTCAGAAAGACTGAAATCTTACTAAACATCTATGCTGGTCACAACAACATGAAACTAGAAATCAACTACAATAAAACATAAAAAATTTCAAACACATGAAGACTAATTAGTATGTTATTAAACAACAAATGGGTTACTAACAAGGTCAAGGAAGAAATAAAAAAAAAAAAACTTCCTGAAAATAAATGTAAATGAACATACAACAATCCTAAATGTATGGGACACAGTGAATGCAGTCCTGAGAGAAAAGTTCATAGCTCTACAGGCCAAGTTCAAGAAAAAAGAAAAAGTTCAAATAAACAATCTATTCCTACAACTAAAAAATTAGAAAGAGAACAATAAGAAAAGCCCATCCTATCTAATAAAAGAGTAATATGCAAATTAACCATCACTCCGCTACACCCACCAGTGATGCCCACCAGCCACGCCCACCAGCCAATCAGGAGTGAATATGCAAATAAACCCAACAAAGATGGCTATGGCCACAGAGAGCAGGAGGGAGGCTTGGGTTTCCCCGGCAATGGAGGAAGCCAAGCTTTCCGCCTGCCCTTGCCGGCCTAGGCCTCCACTCAAGGCTACAGAGTTTCAATGATAGAAGATGCATAAATCCAAACAGAAATGGCGGCAGCCACAGAGCTGGAAAGAGCAGGAGGCTAGGGTTGCCCATGGCAATGGAGGAAGCCAAGCTTTCCGCACACCCTGGCCGGCCCAGGCCTCGCTTAAGGCTACAAAGTTTCAATTATAGAAGATACATAAATCCCCCCAAAAATGGCTGCTGCCACGGAGGAAGCAGAAGGCTTAGCTCTGCTCCAGGCTACAAAGTTTCAATTGTAGAAGATAAATAAACCCCAGATACCAGGGCCTCCGCTTGGGTCGCCAGGGGGAGTGGCTGGCCTGCAAACCACCACAGGCCCCTCGCCCAGGCCGCCCCACACCCCAAGGGAACCCCCACCCTGATCCAGGACACCCTTCAGGGCAAACCAGCTGGCCCCCACCCGTGCACCAGGCCTCTATCCTATCTAATAAAAGAGTAATATGCAGATTGACCATCACTCCGACACACAAGATGGCTGCCCCCATGTGGTCAAAGATCCTGCCCCCATGTGGACACAAGATGGCCACCACAAGATGGCCAGCAAGGGAGGGCAGTTGGGAGGGACCAGGCCTGCAAGGGAGGGCAGTTGTTGGCAATCAGGTCAGCAGGGGAGGGCTGTTGGGAGGGACCAGGCCTGCAGGGAAAGGCAATTGGGAGGGACCCGGGCCTGCAGGAGAGAGCAGTTGTGGGAGACCAGGCCTGCAGGGGAAGGCAGTTAGGGGAAAACAGGCTGGCAGGGGAGCAGTTAGGCATCAATCAGGCTGTCAGGGGAGTGGTTAGGGGTTGATCAGGCTGGCAGGCAGAAGCAGTTAGGGGCAATCAGGAAGGCAGGCAGGCGAGCAGTTGGGAGCCAGCAGTCCTGGATTGTGAGAGGTATGTCTGACTGCCCATTTAGGCCTGATCCCACCAGGATCAGACATCCCTCAAGGGGTCCCAGATTGGAGAGGGTGCAGGCTGGGCTGAGGGACACCCCCCCCCCATGCATGAATTTCGTGCACCAGGCCTCTAGTAGTATGTATAAGGAAGGAAATAATAAAGATCAGAGTGGAAATAAATGACTTAGAGACTAAAAAAGTAATACAAAAGATCAATGAAACCAAGAGCAATTTCTTTGAAATGATAAACAATATTGATGATCCTTTAGCCATACTCATCAAGAAATAAAGAGAGAGTACCCAGATAAACAATCTCCTAAATGAAAGAGGAAAAATAACAGCTGACATAATGAAAATACAGAAGATTGTAAAAGAAAATACTTTGAACAACTATATGCCAACAAGCTGGCCAAAGTGGATGAAATGGACAAATCCCTAAAAAAAATACAATCTTCCAAAACTCAATCAGGAAGAATCAGAAAACCTGTATAAACCAATAACAACTGATGAAATTGAAGCAGTAATAAAAAAAATTCCCGCCCTAGCTGGTTTGGCTCAATGGATAGAGTGTCAGCCTGCGGGGTTCCAGGTTCCATTCCGGCCAAGGGCACATGCCCGGGTTGTGGGCTCGATCCCCAGTAGGGTGCATGCAGGAGGCAGCCAACCAATGATTCTCTCTCATCATTGATGTTTCTATCTCTCTCTCCCTCCCTCTCCCCTTCTCTCTAAAATCAATAAAATATATATTTTTAAAAATTCCCAGCAAACAAAAGCCCTGATCTGAATGACTTCACAGGGGAGTTTTACCAAATTTTCAAAGAACACCTAGCCTCCTTAAAATATTCCAAAAAATCCAAGAGGAATAAACACTTCCAAGCTCTTCCTATGAAGCAAACATCATCCTAATTGCCAGATAAAGACAGTACAAGGAAGGAGAATTATAGGCCAATATCCCTGATGAACATATGCTAAAATCTTCAACAAAATATTAGCAAATCAGATCCAGCAATATATTAAAGAGATCATACACCATGACCAAGTGGAACTTATTCCAGGGATGCAAGTGTGGTACAATATTAGCAAATCAATAAATGTGATACATCACATAAACAAACTGAAATTCAAAAATCACATTATCAAATAGATAGAAATAGCTTTTGACATAATTTTGATAAAAACTCTCAAAGTGAGCATAGAGGGATCATATATCAACATAATAAAAGCCATGCCTGACAAACCTACAGCCAACATTATATTCAATGGGCAAAAGCTAAAACCATTGCCACTAATAATAGGAACAAGACAGGGAGGTACGCTTTCACCACTCTTATTCAAAATAGTACTGGAAGTTATAGCCACAATGATCAGACAAGAAGAAGAAACAAAAGGCATCCAAATTGAAAAGGAAGAAGTAAACTCTCATTATTTGCAAATGACATGATATTATGCATAAAAACCCCTAAAGACTCCAAAGGCTCAAAAAATGATTAACTTTAATAAATGTATTCAGCATTACAGCAGGATACAAATTAATACCCAGAAATCCATGGCATTTTTATACATCACTAATGAATTCTCAGAAAGAGGAACTAAAACATTCTCATTTACCATTGCAACAAAACAATCAAGATACTTGGGAATAAACTTAACCAAGGAGGTAAAAGACTTATACTTGAAAAACTACAGGACATTGCAAAAATAGATAAAGATATAAACAAATGGAAGAATATACTGTGTTCATGGATTGGTAGAATTAACACAATTAAAATGTCCATACTAAACAAAGAAATCCACAGATTCAATGCAATCCTTATTAAAATACCAACAGCATATTTCACAGATCTAGAACAAATATTCCAAAAATTTATATGGAACCAAAAAAGGCCCCGAATAGCCACATCAATCTTGAGAAAGAAGAACAAAGTTGTAGTATCACAATACTGGATATCAAGTTATACTACAAAGCCACTGTAATCAAAACAGTCTGGTACTGGCACAAGAATAGGCATAGTGGTCAATGGAACAGAACAGAGACCCCAGAAATCAACCCAAGCTATTACGGTCAATTAATATTTGACAAAAGAGTCCAGAGCATACAATGGAGTCAAGGAAGTATCTTCAATAAATGGTTTTGGAAAAATTGGACAGATACATGCAAAAAAGGAAACTAGACCACCAACTTATACGATACACAAGAATAAACTCAAAATGGATAGTCTTAAATGTAAGTTTTGAAACCATAAGGTTCCTAGAAGAAACCATGGGCAGTAAAATTTCAGACATCTCTCATAGCAATGTTTATGGATACATCTCTAGGGCAAAGGAAACTAAGGAGAAAATAAACAAATGGGACTACATCAAAATAAAAAGCTTCTGCAAAGCAAATAATCCATCAATAAAATGAAAAGAAGGTCCACTGAATGGGAGAACTTATTTTTCAATGATAAATCTTATAAGGGGTTAATATACAAAATATATAAGGAACTCATAGGACTTAACAAAAGGAAGACAAACAATTCAATTAAATAATGGGCAAAGGACTTAAATAGACAATTATCCAAACTTCATACACAGGATTAAAATCGCAGCAGAGTAGGAGGATGCTGCATGGACATGTTCCCAGGAACAAGCTGGAATTACAACTGAAATACAGAAAGCCTTCCTGAATAATCAATGGAAAACTCACAGGAGAGAACCCTGATACCCGAGGACTGAAGGTGGAGACTGCATAGAGACTGGTAGGAGGGGCAGGGGCGTGAAAGGGCTGGCCAGGCACCCAGAGATAGCAACTGAAGTCCCAGAGAGATATCTCAGCTGTGGGGTGGGGGGTGCCACTGAGAACTCTGGGATCTGCCTTGCCTGGGGGCAGAGGAGAGATGGTCGACACACCCTATTACAAAACACCTTGCCCTGAAGCCATTTAAGAGATTATAAATAACAATTAGACTCCAGGCTGAAGCATCTGCCCCATCTTGTTGAAAAAACTCTCGCCACACCTGAGGATAATTCCCTGGGGCAATTAGAGACCGCCTCTGTCTACAGATTAATAAGATTAAAACTTTGGAGGCTTTGAGTCTTTGCCTGATCCAATTAGTCAGAAACAGCCTTTAACATTGTCCCGCACTAGAGATTGAGAGGCGTAGAGGATCTACCTAATACATAGTCACAAACCCAAACAGACAACCAAAATGAGAAAAAAAAGAAACAACCCCCAAATGAAAGAACTAGCGAATTCTCCAGAAGAAGAGATAAATGAAACAGAAATAAGAAATTTATCTGAAACAGAGTTCAGAGTAATGATGTTAAAAATGCTCACCAGTATGAAAAAAAGATATAGTAACTATGAAAAAAGAATAGTCTGAGATAAAGAATGACATAACACAAATAAAAAACACATTGGAAGGAATACACAGCTGATTAGGGGAAGCTTAGGATTGAATCAGTAAATTAGAAGACAAGGTTGAGAAAAAAATCACTCAATTAGAGAACCAAAAAGAAAAACCAATTAAAAAACAAAAACACAGGAGGACAGCTTAAGGGAGCTGTGGGACAATGTGAAACGTAACAATATTAGAATCGTAGGTGTGCCAGAAGAGGCAGAAAGGGAGAAAGAAATAGAGATGTTTGAAGAAATAATGGTAGAAAACTTCCCAAACCTGGTAAAGGGAAAAGTCACACAAGTTTAGGAGGCATAGAGAACCCCAAACAAGAAGAACCCAAACAGACCCATGCCCAGACACGTCATAATTAAAATGCCAAAAATTAAAGACAAAGAGAGAATCTTAAAGGCAGCAAGAGAAAAGAAAACTGTTACCTACAAAGGAGCTCCCATAAGGCTGACACCTGATTTCTCATCAGAAACTCTACAGGACAGAAGGGAATGGCATGAAGTACTCAAGGTAATGGAAAGTAAGGATCTGAGACCAAGATTACTATATCCAGCAAGCCTATTATTCAAAATAGATGGTGAAATAAAGAGTTTCCTGGACAAAAAATGGCTAAAGGAGTTCATCACCATCAAGCCAGCATTACAAGATATGCTAAAGGGACTGTTGTAAGGGATTGCTGAGAAGAAACAGAGAGAGAAACCTAGCCATACAGAATTAAAATGGCTATAAGTAAGTACGTCTCAATAATAACCTAAATGTAAATGGATTAAATGTTCCAATCAAAAGGTGTAGGGTAGTTGAATGGATACAAAATCATGACTCAACTATATGCTGTCTACAAGAAACCCACCTCAAAACAAATGAAACACACAAGATGAAAGTGAAGGGATGGAAAAAATTTTCCATGCAAATAGAAAAGGAGAAAATGATGGAGAAACAATACTCACATCCGACAAAATAGACTTTAAAATTAAGGCCATCACAAGAGACAACAAAGGTTGTCTCATAAGACTAAAGGGATCGATCCAACAAGAGGGTATAACCCTGGTAAACATTTATGCACCCAATATAGGAGCTCCTGAATATATAAAAAAGCTTCTAGAGCAGTGGTTCTCAACCTTTCTAATGGCGTGACCCTTTAATACAGTTCCTCATGTTGTGGTGACCCCCAACCATAAAATTTTTGCTACTATTATGCTACAGCAGCGGTTCTCAACCTGTGGGTCATGACCCATAGGTTGAGAACCGCTAGCAGGGTCGCCTAAGACCATCGGAAAACACAGATATTTACATTACGATTCATGACAGTAGCAAAATTATAGTTATGAAGTAGCAACGAAAATAATTTTATGGTTGGGGGTCACCACAACATGAGGAACTGTATTAAAGGGTCGTGGCATTAGAAAGGTTGAGAACCACTGTCTAGAGGACTTTAACAGAGATATTTACAACAATATAGACATAGTACGGGACTTTAACACCCCTCTGACTTCCCTGGACAGATCTTCCAGACAAAACCATAACAAGGAAACACTGGATCAGATGGATTTAATAGACATTTATAGAACACTAGAGGCCCAAAGGACACACTGGATCAGATGGATTTAATAGACAGTTATAGAACACTAGAGTCCCAGTGCACAAAATTCATGCACTGGTAGGGTCCCTAGTGGCTGGTGGCAGCAGGAGGCAAGGGGAAGGGAGTGAATACCCGAAACTCCCATTTGACCCAACAATCCCACTTCTAGGAATATATTCCAAGAAATCAGAAACACCATTCAGAAAGGATATATTTTAAATATGATAATGTTACATATTAAGTGCCCATAAGCAGCTGAGTGGATTAGAAAACTGTGGTACATCTACACAATGGAATACTATGCTGCTATAAAAAAGGAGTTCCTACCATTTGCAACAGCATGGATGGACATGGAGAGCAGCATGCTAAGCAATATAAGCCAGTCAGAGAAAGATAAATATCATATGATCTCACTCATTTGTGGAATATAATGGACAACATAAACTGATGATAAAAAATAGAGCCAGAGGAGAAAATATATTAGAATATTATAGAAGTAATCCTATTATTCGCATATTTTTAATATTTCCTACAACTTTTGTGATACCATACTATGTTAGTACAGTTTTGGTAATATTATCATACTTAAAATCCTTTTACTCTTGAAATATTAATGTTTATTGCATGTAACATTAATGTTTATTGCATGTAACATTTATTGCATGAAACTGAAAAAAAAACAAAGTGCACAGATGGCCAAGAGACATGAAAAAATACTCAATGTCACTGATCATCAGAGAGATGTGAATTAAAATGACAATGAGGTATCACCTTACACCTGTCAGAATGGCTACCATTAACAAATCAACAAATGACAAGTGCTGGCAAGGATGTGGAGAACAGGGAAACCTAGTACATTGCTGGTGGGAATGCAGACTGGTGCAGCCATTATGAGAAACAGTATGGAGTTTCCTTAAAAAATTAAATATGGAACTGCCATTTGACCCAGTGATCCTACTTAAGAATATATCCTAAGAAACCTGAAACACCAATGAGAAAGGATGTATGCATCCCTATGTTCACAGCAGCACATTTTACAATAGCTAAGATCTGGAAACAGCCCAAGTTACCATCAGTATATGAGTGGCTAAAAAAAGCAGTGGTACATTTACACCATGGAATACAATGAATCAGTAAAAAAGAAGGAACTGTTACCCTTTGCGACAGCATGCATGGACCTGGAGATTATTATGCCAAACAAAATAAGTCATGTATACAAAGAAAAATATGCCATGATCTCACTTATATTTGAAATCAATGAATAAAATAAACTGATGAACATAGTAGGTCCAGAAACATGGATGCATGGAACAGAATGACCTCAGGGAGATGGCGGATGGAGGAGACAGGAAGAGATTAACCAAAGAACATATATGCATAAATGCATAAGCCATGGACCAAGGCAATCATATGTTAGAGATCTAGGGTAAGGCGGGGTCTGGGTGGTGGGGTCCAATGAGGTGAAAATGGAGGATAGCTTTAATGCTGTCAACAATAAATAAATTTTTTAAATGTCAAGAGGAGGGTCACAAGAAAATGATAAAGCAAATAATGGTCGTATAAAAAGTCAATATTTCAACATGAATAAGACAATAGGAGCTTCAAAGAAAGGTTTCCAAATGAATGTAATTATAAGATATTCTGATTCATGTAAGCATATGATAAATCATTTGATTACTTTTTAACATATCTCAGAAACATTTTCATAGGTACATAGAAAATTAAGCAAATATTAAAAAGGAATTTAAAAGTCAAAGCAAAAGGAGTCAATTGTGTAACCAATGAAACAATAACAATATACTACCTGACTCATCAATAAAATGTAAATGCTATCCATTTACTTAACCAACATTTGTGATATGAATGACTCTGTGAGAGGATAAACTAAGGAAAATATAAGAAAGACAAATCCTCACATATCAAAAAGTTGAAAATAATATCAAAATGATAAATCAAGAAATAGAAGAATAAGTATATTTTTAAAGAAATATGGAGGTAAATACACAAAATAGTTTTTAAGAAAATCAAAGTCTGGGGAACAGAACTTGCATGGAAAAGTGGAACAGCAAATCCTCTCCTTTGTAATCAATCTTTTAGACTATTTGATTTCTAAGTACATATATTTATCACTTTGTTACAAATAAGAATAAATATATTCCTTATAGTAAAAATATACTGGCTTCAGGCAGGAACAATATGTTTCTTGAGTTGAGTAGGGGTATTAATTTTTTTTCCAAAATTGTATTGTGAAAATTTTCACTCTGAGTAAAGTTGAAAGAATTTTTATAGTGAAGAGCTGTATATTCAACACCCAGATTCTGCCACTGACATTTACTGGTCTCAGGAATACCTATCCACCTACCCATTGCTGTATCCATCCAAAATATATCTTCTTTCTGATGCATTTTAAAGAAAATTGCAGACATCAGTATACACTTCCCCCAAATACATATATATATATATATATATATATATATATATATATATATATATCATACCTAATAATAAACATGTAAATTGACCGTACCTCCGCTACGCCCATAGCCAATCAGAGTGAGTATGCAAATTAACCCAACAAAGATGGAGGTTAATTTGCATACTTAGGTGCCCAGCAGCCTGTGTCCTGGGAACTTTCTCAGCACCCAGGTCACTCCAAGATAGGCCCCGCATAGGTCCTGAGCAACCTGGGAAGGGCCTGAGCCAGGGGGCTCCTGGGCAGGGGCAGAGCCGGCCACCAGAGGGAGCTGGGGGGCCCCTGCCCAGGCCCCAAGCCTCGGCAAAAGGCTTGAGGCCTGGACAGGGGTGGAGCCAGCGATCGGAGGGAGCTGGGGGGCCCCTGTCTAGTCCCCGAGACTTTAGGCCTTGGCAGGGCAGAGCTGGCAATCGGAGGGAGCTGGGGGGCCCCTGCCCAGGCCTGGAGGCTTTAGGCCTTGGCAGGGGTGGAGCCGGAGATCGGAGGCGATAGGTGTGAACTACAGAGGAAACACCTTTTCTGACCGCTCATTGGCTAAGCTGCCTGTATGCCACTGGTAATATTCTTAGTAACTTGGGTATAAGAATCCAAAAAGGTGATCTAGGGCTTTTCCACCACACTCCTGGAGAAAAAAACGAAGGTCCGCTGCTGGAAGGCTAAGAAATGTCATATCCTGCCCTAGCTGGTTTGGCTCAGTGGATAATGCCTAGGCTTGCCGACCACAGGGTCCGGGTTTGATTCTGATCAAGGGCATGTACCTAGGTTGCAGGCTCCTCCCTGGCTGAGGCCCAGGTCAGGGCTCATGCAGGAGGCAACCAATTAAAGTGTTCCTTTCACTTTGATGTTTCTCTCTGTCTTTCCCCTTCTCTTCCACATTCTCTAAAAATCAATGGAAACATATCCTCAGGTGAGGATAAAAAAAAAGAAAAGAAAGAAAGAAAGAAATGTCTCATCCTATGAAGACACATCTTGAAAATGCCTAAAGAAAGTTGTCATTTTTTCATGGTGAAGGTACTGGAATCCATGTTGATGAAAACACCTTGGTGGCTGCGGTGACTGGCAGTGGCTGCAGCAGCGGGGTGATGGGGCTGGTGCCTTTCTCTGATCAGCCCAGTCACCTCCTACAAAGGGAGGCCAGACTGCAGCTTAGGCCCACTCCCCTAAGCCATCAGTAAGACATCCCCTGAGGGCTCCCAGTATGTGAGAGGAGGCAGGCTGGGCTGAGGGAACCCCCCCGCCCAGTGCACGAATTTCATGCACCGGGCTCCTAGTGTGTGTGTGTGTGTATAAATGTTTTAGAAAAAAATTTTAAAGAAATAAAATATCAAGCAAATTAATAGGGATTTCCCTCTTGCCTAAGAAGCTTGCAGTAGCAAACATATTTTTCTGGCCTAACATTTAGTTAGAAACATGTAAATAACTTGAATGTCACAATGCACATTGCTGACAAATTTTAATGGAATTTTATGGTTATTTAATCATTCAAAAGTATCTAAATTAATGCAAATTTGTAACATGCTTAGCCAAAGAGTGCCTGAACAGTGATACTTTAATGCCTGTAGTTTAACAGACGGTGCTAAATCTAGCATATTCCTTAAAATACTTCCATGACTTTGTGACAATGCCCAGATCCATAAATCACATCCTCACCAAAGCCAACAAGTAAATCAGTAATTTAAAATTTTATTAACCCTTTACTCAAAAATTCTGATGGCTGTCAGCATACAGCACATTAAAGACAGGAGATAACAAAGAAAATTAAGTGGGATATCCTACTTAATTTTGAAGCGGCTGCGTCAAATCTCTTACAGAGAAATTCAAGCCTCAGAGCTGGATTTCCCCATTCTTTTCAAGTTAATTAAATGTTTGAGAAAATTTTTCTGTAAATGAAAATTTTCACAAAACAATATATGAGGTCAAGGAGGAAGCAAGATGGAAACTAGAAGGACAGCAGTGAGGGAGAGTGTGAGAGAGCAAAAGGGAAGTGTATGGATGTGTGTGGTGTGTGCCTGTGTGTGAGTGAGGGGCAGTAAGATCCTGCAGGACTTTCTGGGGCAGGCAGACCAGGCTCTCTTAGACAGGGAGCCCCCGCTACTGCTGCAAACACACCCAGGTAGCCAACAATGGCACAGAAACTATGCCATCTTAAAGGGCAGAGCTACTGTCACTAGAAGCCCAGCCTCACCATAACCCAGACTGGCCTCAGATGCACACCAGGACCCTACAGCCACTCTGGCCAAAGACCTGCTACCACAGCTGCAGACCCATGGACACTGAGACTCCAGCCATCCTCACCACAGACATGTCATAATTACAATGGCAAACATTAATGACAGAGATAATCTTACAGGCTGCAAGAGAGAGACAAAGAGTTACCTACAAAGGATCTCCCATTAGACTCTCAAATGTATTCTCAATAGAAACACATCAGGCCAGAAGGGAATGGAATGAAGTATACAAAGTGATACAAAGCAAAGGACTTAATCCAAGAATACTATACCCAGCAAGGTTATCATTCAAAATTAAAGGAGAAATCAGGAGCTTTTCAGACCAAAAAAAGGCTAAGGGCATTTATCACTTCCAAGCCAGCAATGTGAGAAATGCTAAAGGGAATGTTGTAAAAAGAAAAAATAGAAAGGGAAGAAGGAACATGGGCATAAAGAATACCAATGGCTACAAACAAGTACCTATCAATAATAACTTAAAATGTAAATGTTCCAATCAAAAGACATAAAGTGGCTGAATGGATAAGAAAACATGACCAATATATATGCTGTCTACAAGAGACCCACCTCAGAACAAGGGACTCACACAGACTCAAACTGAAGGAATGGAAAAATATTTTTCAGGAAAATGAAAATTTATAAAAAAAACTGGGGTAGCAATACTTATATCTGACAAAATAGACCTCAAAGTGAAGTCCATACAAGAGACAAGGAATGCCACTTTATAATACTAAAGGGATTGATAGCACAAGAGGATATAACTCTGGTAAACATATATGCACCCAATTCAAGTGCACCCAAATACATTAAAAAAAAAAACACAAAAAAACTTCTGGAAGATATCAAGGGAGAGATTAACAGCAATACAATCAGAGTAGGAAACTTTAATATCCCATTGACATCACTGCATAAATTCTCTAGACAAAAAAAATCAGCAAAGAAACAACAATCCTAAATGATTCACTGGATCAGATGGACTTAATTGACATCTTCATAATATTTGACTCCAAAGCTACAGAATATACACTCTTCTCAAGTGCACATGAGAAATTTTCAAAGACAGACCACATATAGGGACACAGTCAAAGTCTCACCAAATTCAAGAAAACTGAAATCATATCAAGTATCTTATCAGATCACATGGCATAATATTGGGAATAAACTAAAATTTAAAAAATCACAAAAATTCAAACACTTGGAGGCTAAATAGCATGTTATTAAACAATGATTGGGTTAACAAAGAGATCAAAGAAGAAATAAAAAAATATCCTTGAAACAAATGACAATGAAAACACAACAATCCAAAATCTATGGGACACAGTGAAAGCAATACTGAGAGGGAATTTCATAGCAGTACAGGCCTACTTAAAAAAAAAAGAAAGAAAAACTTATAATAAATTATCTACCTCTACAACTTAAAGAATTAGAAAGAGAGCAATAAGAAAAGCCCCAGAGTAAGCAGAAGAAATGAAATAATAAAGGTCAGAACAGAAATAAATAACATAGAGACAAAAACAAAAAACAATAGAAAAGATCAATGAAACCAAGAGCTGGTTCTTTGAAAGGATAAACAAGATTGATGAGCTTCTAGCCAAGCTCACCAAGAAGCAAGGAGAGAGGACCCAAATACACAAAATCAGAAATGAAAGAGGCAGAGTAACAACAGACCCCACAGAAATACAAAGGATTGTAAAAAAAAAAAAAAAAATACAATGAACAACACTATTCCAACAAACTGGTCAACCTAGAAGAAATGGACATATTCCTAGAAAAATATGATCTTCCAAAACTCAATCAGGAAGAATTTTAAAAAAATCTGAATAGGCTGATAACTATGGAGGAAATTGAAGCAATAATCAAAAAACTTACAGCAAACAAAAGCCCTGGACCAGATGGCTTCTCAGGGGAATTTTACTAAACATTCAAAGAAGAACTAAAACCTATCCTCCTCAGACTACTAGTATTCCAAATAATTCAAGAGGAAGGAATACTTCCAAGCTCTTTCTATGAAGCCACCATTACCCTAATAACAAAACCAGATAAAGACACTACAAAGAAAAAGAATTACAGGCTAATATCCCTGATGTACATACTAGTAGGTGCTAAAACCCTCAACAAAATCCTAGCAAATTGGATCTAGAATTACATTAGAAAGATCAAACACCATGACCAATTGGGATTTATTCCAGGGATGGAAGCATGGTATAGTATCCGCAAATCAATAAACGTGATACATCATATAAACAAATTGAGAGATAGAAACCATATAATCATATCCATTGATGCAGAAAAAGCAGTTAACAAAATCCAACACCTTTTCTTGATAAAAACTATTAGCAAGGTGGGAATAGAGCGATCATACCTCAACATAATAAAAGCCATATATGATAAACCTACAGCCAACATCATGCTCAATGGGCAAAAACTAAAACCATTTCCCCTAAGTACAGGAACAAGACAGGGATGCCCACTCTCACCACTCCTGTTTGACATAGGACTGGAAGTGCTAACCGCAGCGATTAGACAAGAAGACAAAATAAAGGCATCCAAATTGAAAAAAGAAGTAAAACTGTCATTATTGACAAGTGACATGATATTGCACATAGAAAACCCTAAAGACTCCACAAAAAAAAACTACTAGACTTAATAAATGAATTTTGCAATGTAGCAGGATACAAAATTAACAACCAAAAATCTATGGCTTTCTTATACAGCAATAATGAACTCACAGAAAGAGAACCAAAAAAAAAACCCCAAAACCACCCATTTCCCATTGCACCAAAAAAATTAAACAAAGGAGGTAAAAGAACTGTTCTTGGAAAACTACAGGACATTGAAAAAGAGATAGAGGAAGTCATAAACAAATGGAAGAATATACCATGGTCATGGATTGGTAGAATCAACATCATTAAAATGTTCATACTACCCAAAGCAATCTATAGATTCAATGCAATCATCATTAAGATACCAATGGCATATTTCACAGACCTAGAATAAACTCTCCAAAAATTCATCTGTAATAAAAAAAAAAGACCCCGAAGAGCTGCAGCAATCTTGAGAAAGAAGGACAAAGTTGGAGGGATCACAATACCAGATATCAAGCTGTATTACAAAGCCACTGTTCTCAAAACAGCCTGGTACTGGCACAAGAACAGATATATAGACGACTGGAACAAAAAGAGAACTCAGAAATTGACTCAAGCCATTATGCTCAATTAATATTTGACAAAGAAGGTAAGAACATACAATGGAATCAAGACAGTCTCTTCAATAAATGGTGTTGAGAAAATTGGACAGATACATGCAAAAAAAAAAATGAAACTAGACCACCAACTTACACCATACACAAAAATGAACTCAAAATGGATAAAGGACTTAAACATAAGATGGGAAACCTTAAAAATCTTAGAAGAAGCCATAGTCAGCAAAATCTCAGACATATGTCATAGCAGTATCTTTACTGATACAGCTCCTAGGGCAATGGAAACTAAGGAGAAAATAAACAAATTGGGACTACATCAAAATAAAAAGCTTTTGCACAGCAAAAGAAACCATCAACAAAACAAGAAAACCCACTGAATGGGAGAACATATTTGCCAATGTTATATCCAATAAGGGCTTAATATTCAAAATTTATAGGGAACTCATACATATTAACAAAAAGAAGATAAACAATCCAATCACAAAATGGGCAAAGGACATAAATAGAAACCTTTCAAAAGTGGACCTACAGAAGACCAAGAGACATATGAAAACACTAGAGACCAGGTGCACGAAATTCGTGCATAGGGGGTGGTCCTTCAGCCCAGCCTGCACTCTCTCCAATCCAGGACCCCTCAGGGGATGTCTAACTGCTGGCATTCAGAAATGCCTCTTGCAATCAGGGATCACTGGCTCCTAACCACTCGCCTGCCTGCCTGCCTGCCTGCCTGATCGCCTCTAACCGCCTCTGCCTCAGCCTCGCACCTGGGACCCAGGCTTCCCTCCTCTGGCTGCCACAGGAACCCAGGACCTGGGCTTCCCTCCCTCTTGCCGGACACAGGCACCTGGGACCTGGGCCGGCTTCGCCCAGGCTGGCCACATGCTCAGGCGCTCAGGACCAGGAGCAGGCAGCTTTGCCCGGGCCACAGCCACAGGTGCCTGGGACCATGGGCGGGTGGCTTCTCCCAGGCCCAGCTTTGTCAGGGAGGACATCCGGTCTAGTGAGCATATTATCCTTTTATTGGTATAGATGCTCAAAATCACTAATCATCTGAAAGATGCAAATCAACATGACAATGAGATACCAACTCACACCTGTCAGGATGGCTATCATCAACAAATCAACAAATGACAAGTGCTGGTGTGGATGTGGAGAAAAAGGACCCCTCATGCACTGCTGGTGGGAATGAAGACTGGTGCAGCCACAAAACATCTACACAATGTACATCTACACAATGGAGTACTATGCTGCTGTAAGAAAGAAAGAACTCTTACCATTCACAACATCATGGATGGAACTGGAGAGCATTATACTAAGGGGAATAAGCCAGTTAGAGAAAGAAAAATTTCACATTATCTCACTCATTTGTGGAATATAATGAACAACATAAACTGATGAACTAAAATAGATCCAGAAAGATATGTACACATATAATACCTTAATAAAAAAAAAATTAAAAAAAATAGATCCAGAGACAGAAGCATCAAATAGACTGTCAAATTTCAGTGGGTAGACTATGGTTGGGGGGCGGGGTTAAGAGATCAACCAAAGGACTTGTATGCATGCATATAAGCATAAGCAGTGGACACAGACCCTAGGGGGATAAGGGCATTGCCAGGGGGTGGGGTGGCCAGGGGGAGGTCAATGGGGGAAAAAATAAGACATATGTAGTACTATATGTAATACTTTAAACAATAAAATATAAATAAATAAATAATTTTTAAAAGTATATGAAATAACTAACTTCAGGGAGAAGGACTGGGACTAAGGAGACCAGACCAACAGAATGAAATGGAAATTTGAAACTCCAAACCATAAATGTGGAACAAAAAATCCAGTAGTGGCTGTTAACTGATTAAAGCAAGACCCAGGTTCACATGCATGGAAATCAGCTGTCAAATGAGAAGACAGGGCATCTACCCATGGAAAGGCTGCCAGATCCATGGATATTTTTACATGAGCAACTCAACTCCATGCCCCATTGCTAAACTCATGCCTTTCTCTGGCTAAATGTTTCATGGTAGTCTAGGAAGAGCCATCCTATAGATTTAGCACTGGATGTAGGCTAAAACTGGAAACCTTTAACCAGGGAAATGCTTTTATTGGTAAAATTCTTGAGAATATTTTACATGTTAGCCCAATAAATAAACAACTAAAAATATTATATTTTTATATATTGCTTAGGGAATCAACAATTATTATATATCTTAATAATACTTGAATATAGTATTACTTTACTTTACATGGAGTACTTATGTTTATATTTCCCTTTGCATATTTTTGGAATATAGATTACATTTTGACTTTCTGATCTCAGAATATTCCCCTGTGGTAATAGACTGTATATTCTCCATCTTGTGTTTTTTTCACAGTAGTGAGGTTCTGCCCCCAAACAATGTCTCAATCTATATATATAAAAGCCCAAGTGACCGAACAACCAAACAACAGGTCGTTATGATGCACACTGACCACCAGGGGGCAGACACTCACTGCAGGAGATGCCGCCTGGTGGTCAGTATGCTCCCATAGCCAACCTTCAGCAGAGGCCAACCTCCTGTGGTCATCCCCCCGGCCGGCCAACCCCTTGCAGTCCCTCCCTCCACCAGGCTGGCCAACCTCCCACAGTACCTGCCCCGGTCAGCTGCCCCAATTAACCCCGATCAGGACTGGGTGAGATGGCCCAGATTGGCCCTGATCGCCGGCCAGGCCAAGGGACCCCACCCATGCACAAATTTGTACACTGAGCCTTTAGTTTAATAATAATTTCTAGGGTATTTATAGAAATAAAAAATGAGACTGTACATTAAATTCAGTGATGTACAAGCATAAGATACTGGAAACAGCACTATAAGATACTTTAATCTCAGCTTTATTAGTAATGAGCTGTGTTGTGAGCTCTCAAGAAAGTCAACTTCTTTCTTTCCTTGTCTATAATGCACAAGAGCACTCATGGTGTTCAAGTTTATGACTGTTATTTTTCAGCATTTGTAAGCCAGGGATCACAGCACTTACAGACAATCACTTCGGAGTTCTCAGGACTTGATTCCCTGCCTCCTTCTGCTCTGGAAACAGCCCTGGCTTTGTAAATCTATTCAGTTGGGCTGTGGGGATGAAAGTGGAAGGGGACCAGGAGAGGTTTCATATATAATTTTCTACTCATAGTTATTTATTCTATCTCCTCCTCTTACCCCATTCTGTACCTACCCTCTTCCTTTAAACTCTATCTCATAACTTCCATGCACTTTCCATCTTATCCTCCTGCACACCACTTTCCAAAGAAAATGTAACAAACACTGCAGAAAAGAGGAATCCATTGTTGTCTGGACTGACTGATTGTAAGAGGCTGGGTTGAAGAGACTGTAGTATTTTAGATTGTTTTGTATTTTCCCTGACCATTTCAGGCAAGTTTTGTTGCTTAAGAAACATGAGCATATTCTGATTACATTCTAAGAATCTGCCAAACCCTAATGACCTGAAAGAGCAGGAGAATATCGGAAAGCATCTAGCAAAGTTTCAGAAGACATTTAATACACTCTGAGAATCTGGTTGTTGCTAGGTCTCTTCCATTAAAGTATTATTTTCTAAAATAAACTTCCCAATTCTTTGATCATTCTACTTTCCCATGCTTGAACCTCTCTAACCCAGCCAGTAGTCAGGCTGTCCCATGTGATATAACAATATTCATTGCCAATTACATTTTAAAAGTTAAATAAAAATTCATGCTCTCCTACCTTAATGATCTATTACCCTTTTCTATTCCTTTTTGTATATCTGATTTAATCTCATTATGATGTTATCCTAAGCTAAAGCTGACCCCCCAAAAATCTGATAAATTATTCAGTTTTATAATTTACTAGAGGCCCAGTGCACAAAATTCGTGCACGGGGGAGGGGGTGTCCCTCAGCCCAGCCTGCACCCTCTCCAATCTGGGACCCCTCGAGGGATGTCCGACTGCCCGTTTAAGCCCAATCCTGGTGGGATCAGGCCTAAATGGGCAGTCAGACATTGCTCTCACAATCCAGGACTGCTGGCTCCCAAATGTTCGCCTGCCTGCCTTCCTGATTGCCCCTAACCGCTTCTGCCTGCCAGCCTGATCACCCCCTAACCACTCCCCTGTCAGCCTGATTGATGCCTAACTGCTCCCCTGCCAGCCTATTTGCCCCTAACTGCCCTCCCCTACAGGCCTGGTCCCCCCCAACTGCTCTCCCCTGCAGGCCTGGGTCCCTCCCAACTGCCTTTCCCTGCAGGCCTGGTCGCCCTCAACTTCCCTCCTCTGGCTGGCTTGGTCACCCCTAACTGCCCTTCCCTGCAGGCCTGATCACCCACAACTGCCCTCCCTTGCAGGCCTGGTTCCTCCCTTGCTGGCCATCTTGTGGTGGCCATCTTGTGTCCACATGGGGGCAGGATTTTGACCACATGGGGGCAGCCATCTTGTGGGTTGGAGAGATGGTCAATCTGCATATTACTCTTTTATTAGATAGGATAGAGGCCTGGTGCATGGGTGGGGGCCCGCTGGTTTGCCCTGAAGGGTGTCCCGAATCAGGGGTGGGGGGTTCCCTTGGGGCATGGAGCGTCCTGGGCGAGGGGCCTGTGGTGGTTTGCAGGCTGGCCACACCCCCTGGTGACCCAAGCAGAGGCCCTGGTATCTGGGGTTTGTTTATCTTCTACAATTGAAACTTTGTAGCCTGGAGCAGAGCCAAGCCTTCTGCTTGCTCCATGGCAGCAGCCATTTTTGGGGGGATTTATGTATCTTCTATAATTGAAACTTTGTAGCCTTAAGCAAGGCCTGGGCCGGCCAGGGTGTGTGGAAAGCTTGGCTTCCTCCATTGCTATGGGCAACCCTAGCCTCCTGCTCTTTCCAGCTCTGTGGCTGCCGCCATTTCTGTTTGGATTTATGCATCTTCTATCATTGAAACTCTGTAGCCTTGAGTGGAGGCCTAGGCCGGCAAGGGCAGGCGGAAAGCTTGGCTTCCTCCATTGCCGGGGAAACCCAAGCCTCCCTCCTGCTCTCTGTGGCCGTAGCCATCTTGGTTGGGTTTATTTGCATATTTGCTCCTGATTGGCTGGTGGGCGTGGCTGGTGGTGTGGCTTATGGGTGTAGGGGAGTGATGGTTAATTTGCATATTACTATTTTATTAGATAGGATTTAATTTTCTCTAAAATTGTATTAGTGGTTGATACAAAGTATATTTTAATGTATAATCATTACACTTAAGAAATTGGTTATGGAAAGATAGCAAAAGTGGCAATAATGGTAGAACTTCCATAACATAAAAAATAAATGCTCTAGCATATTATGCTCAATGTAAAAATCCTATATAATAAAGAGGTAATATGCAAATTGACCCTCATGCCCTCTCAAGATAGCTGCCTATGACCAGGCGGGCAGGGGGGTTAGTAAGGGATGCCCAAACGACTGAACAGCAGGCTGCGTGGGGCAACCAGGTCAGTGGGGGGGGGGGGTGCATTTGGGGGCGACCAGGCCAGCAGAGAAAGATAACCTGTGAACCAGGCAGTTGGGGGCAACTCGGCCGGAAGGGGGGGCAGTAAGGGGTGACCAGGCCAGAAGGGGGGGCAGTTAGGAGCAACCAGGCTGGCAGGAGGGGCAGTTAGGGGCAATCAGGCCAGCACACAGAGGCAGTGAGGGGCGATCAGGCCAGCAGCAGAATGCAGTTAGGGGTGACCAGGCAGGCAGGCAGGTGAGCGATTAGGAGCCAGCAGTCCAGGATTGTGAGAGGGATGTCTGAGTGACGGTTTAGGCCCAATACCCGGGATCTGGCCTAAACTGGCAGTTGGACATCCCCCAATGGGTCCCGGATTAGAGAGGGTGCAGGCTGGGCTGAGGGGACCCCTCCCCCCCGTGCAAAAATTTTGTGCACCGGACCTCTAGTCATTTAATAAAAATAGGACCTACTACCAGTGGAGAGTTGATAAACATTTTTCAACTGGCTTTCTCAGTGAGGGTACAGGGGTGGAGTCTGGGGAATTGATTTGTATCCACTGCTGATTTCCATGATATAAATATTCCCATTATGAAATCAATGGCCAATTTCAAAGCTTCTGTTTAACAACTGCCTCAGAAATTTCTTGAAATTTTAATAATCAGCTCTAGAAAGCTGCTTGGTATAAGCTAACTCCAACACATAATTGCTGTTTACACCACTGTTAAACTTTCACTTTATAATTAACTAGAGGCCCAGTGCATGGGATTTGTGCACTGGTCAGGGGTATGGCCTGTGGGGATTGGCCCGCTGTGGGAGTCCGGCTCATCCCGGTCAGCTGAGCGGCTGTGGACCTGCCCTCTGAGTGGCTGCTCCCACTGTGGGACTGCCCCTCATCCAGGTCAGCTGAGTAGCGCTCCCACTGTGGGAGTGCACTGACCACCAGGGGGCAGCTCCTGTGTTGAGTGTCTTCCCCCTGGTGGTCAGTGCGTGTCATAGCGACTGGTCGACCAGTCGTTCTGGTCATTCCACTGTTCGGTCACTGAGCTTTTATTATATAGGTTTAAAAATTCACCAATCTAGTAGTATAATTAGAATCATTTGGCCCATTAGTAGATGACTTTTTAATAATAACTTTTAAATAATTAAATCTATGCAGGAGAGAAAATTAGAATTTCTAAGTCAACCTCAAATATCTTGATATACTGAAAAGCTACTTGAGAGCAGACATTATTAAAATAATCACATAAGTGAATAGAAGTCTCAACATGGGCATAGCATACAAATCTGATGTTCACTGATATTAAATTCTTAGTGAACTTGAACAGCAACAATAATGTAGCAGAAATTAAAAGCAACAGTGAGAATCAGGAAAAATGTTATTTTAATTTTAACATTGCTTCTAACAAACCTCAGAAGATGACAAAATCATAATTTGGTTTGAAACCTTTAAGAACCCCAATGCCATTTCTTTTATCTGCTACAAAATCTACCCATTCAGGCAGTTTTGACATGTGAGGGGTAGACACCATTATTTTATTTGTTTTTTAAATATGCTTTCCCTCTGTATCCAAGGATTAAATTAATCCCTTCTTCCATTATGCATGAGGTTTGAGTTTTCCTTAACATTATGTGATTTCCACTGCTGCTCACCATCTTGACCACTGTCCCTTGTGATTAATCCAATTCAGTTCAATTCTACATTTACTGAGTGTCTCCTGCATGTCAGGAGCCAGGTCAGACCCTGAGGATTCAGTGATGCTGGAAGACAGATAACCTGTGAACCAGGCAAGAGTCATTCAAAGTAAGAAGTGCCAATGGGATCATATAAAAACAAAAACAAACAAAAATCACATAAAATAGTTAAACCTCCAGACTTGGCCTCTGTGAGCTCCATGACTTTTCACAGGTCATCAAACAAGAATACCTCAGTGTGGGATGATGCTACAAAGGCAGAAACATATCTACCTCCCCCAAAACACTAAATGTGTTTAATGGAAAATACAACCTGTTTCCTTTCATATTATCCTAATATATAAAAACCCAGGGTCCATACATCCAAAACAACTGAAGGCTCGACTGACCGGAAGTCAGTCCTGCAGTCAGTGTTGGGTTGCTGTGGTGACCCAGCACTGACTACCGCTGCTGCAGGCATGGTGACCTAGCACTGACTGCTGAGGGGTCTATGGATCAGGCCCAGAGAGAGGCCTAGAGAGAGAATCAGGATCTGATCTGTAGCCTCCATGGCAGCTGTTGATCAGCCCTTGCCTCTCTCTTTCTCTCTAGGCCTGGGCAGCAGCCATGCCTCAATTTCTCTCCGGTCCTCTGCAGGGGCTGTTTATCAGCCCTGCCTCTCTGATCAGGCCTGAAGATAGGCCAGGAGTTGCTGACTGGCATATAAACTGACCAATCAGAACCAGATCTGGGTGAACTGTGAGGAGCCAATGGCTGCCTAGAAGTTGAAGCTTTTGACACTGACTGGCATAGAAACTGACCAATAAGAACCTAATCTGGGTGAATTACAAAGGCAGAACTTAAGGTGGGGGCTGAGGAGGGGTTTTAAGGGCAACAGCTGTTTGGTGTAAGGTGTAAGAAAGCAGTTCAATTTTTTAATGACCAGTTTGGCAGTATAGTGTATATGGCTGGCTATCAGTCCAGATATAGGGATTATGTATTTTTGCCTGCCAAGAGTATCTCATCCCACTGAAAAGGCTCCCCCAACCCCATTTAAGCAATCCTATGCTATATAATCTATCTATACTAATAAACAGGTAATATGCTAATTAGTCCAGGTCAACCAGCCATCTTCCGGACGTCCAACTTCCTTCTGGACAAAGTCATTGTGGTGGAGGCTGAGGCAGAGGCAGTTAGGGGTGATCAGGCCGGCAGAGGAGGGCAGTTGGGGGTGAGATCAGGCCAGCAGGGGAGGGCCATTGGGGGTGAGATCAGGCCAGCAGGGGAGTGCAGTTGGGGGCAAACAGGCCGGCAGGGGAGGGCAGTTAGGGGCAATCAGGCAGGCAGAGGCAGTTAGGGACAACCAGGCTACAGGGGAGAGCAGTTAGGGGCAACCAGGCTGGCAGGGGAGGGCAATTGGGGGCAACCAGGCTGACAAGGGAGGGCAGTTGGGGATGAGATCAGGCCGGCAGGGGAAGGCAGTTGGGGGTGATCAGGCAGGCAGGCAGAGGCAGTTAGGGGTGATCAGGCAGGCAGGCAGGTGAGCAGTTAGGATCCAGCGGTCCCAGATTGCGAGAGGGATATCCGACTGCTGGTTTAGGCCCGATCCCATAGAGATCCCCTAAACCAGCAGTCAGACATCCCCCAAGGGGTCTCAAATTGGATAGGGTGCCAGCTGGGCTGATGTAACCTCCCCCCATGCACGAATTTTGTGCACCAGGCCACAAGTCCTATATAATAAAAGGCTAATATGCAAATTATCCCCTCGGGAGTTTGACTGACCGGGAGTTTGACTGCTTGCTATGATGTGCGCTGATCACCAGGGGGCGTCACGAAATGAAGGAAGGTCCTGGCCAGCAGCCAGCAGCTGGGGAAAGAAAGGACCCAACTGGCAGCTGGCAGGTGGGGGAAGGAAGGCCATGGCCAGCCCTGATTGACAGCCAAGCCTAGGGACCCTACTTATGCATGAATTTTATGCACCAGGCCTCTAGTTTACTATAAAATAGAAACATATTGAAGAAATTTAGAAAACGGGGCAAAGATAATATCCTATCCTTAGATACTAATACTTCCAGCTCACATTTGTCTGTCTGGTAATCGAGGTCTCCAGAGAATCTTCGGTACATCAACATATCAGAATGAAAGCACCAATGATTCCTCAATTGTCAAACCTCACCAAGCATCCCACTTGAGTAACTAACTCATATCACCTCACTGCTCAACCATATTCACATCTTCAGGTAACAAAGGATTATACCTGTGTGAACAAGGAAGCTTTTTTTTTTTTCTTTAACCCATATATATGTACATTTGTCTCACTTGATTCTTGCCAGTTTAGGTCATAAAAATCTCTATATAGTCTTCTTATCTTCATCCCCAATCTCATGTGCACTATCAATTTGTTAATAATCATGACAATTTTTTGAAATTATCTGTTCTTTTCATTCTGTTAACTCATTCATTAAATCTTATCTAGTACATGGCACTGAATTTTCTTCTGAAATTACCCAGATTTAAGTAGAAACAAGGTAGCTTGCTTTATAGTAGTGAAAACCCAAAGTAATATTGAGAATGAACACTAGGACACTGCTCACCTTCATCTTCTTAGACTAAAAAAGTACAATACCCCCCCCTTTTTTTTTTCCTCAATAGCGACTTTCTGAGTTTCAATACTTTCCTTATTATAATGATATCCATTAAGAAGTCTACACTTACTGATTAATAAAAAAAGAACCTCACATGAGCATACAATGGAGTCAAGACAGTCTCTTCAATAAATGATGTTGGGAAAATTGGGCAGATACATGCAAAAAAATGAAACTAGACCACCAAATTACACCATACATAAAAATAAACTCAAAATGGATAAAGGACTTAAACATAAGATGGGAAACCATTGAATTTTAGAAGAATCCATAGGCAGCAAAATATCAGACATATGTCGTAGCAATATCTTTACTGATACAGCTCATAGGGTAATGAAAACTAAGGAGAAAATAAATGGGACTATATCAAAATAAAAAGCTTCTGCACAGCAAAAGAAACCATCAACAAAACAACAAGAAAGCCCACTGCATGGGAGAACATATTTGCCAATGTTATATCCAATAAGGGCCTAAACTCCAAAATTTATAGGGAACTAATACAACTTAACAAAAGGAAGATAAACAATCCAATAAAAAAATGGGCAAAGGACCTAAATAGACACTTTTTGAAAGTGGACATACAGAAGGCCAAGAGACATATGAAAACATACTCAAAGTCACTAATCATCTGAGAGATGGAAATCAAAACAACAACGGGATGCCATCTCACACCTGTCAGAATAGCTAACATCAACAAATGACAAGTGCTGGCAAGGATGTGGAGAAAAAGGAACTCTCGTGCACTGCTAGTGGGAATGCAGATTGATGAAGCCACTGTGGAAAACAGTATGGAGTTTCCTCAGAAAATGAAAAATGGAACTCCCATTTGACCCAGTAATCCCACTTCTAGGAATATATCCCAAGAAATCAGAAACACCAATCCGAAAGGACATATACACCCCTATGTTCATAGCAGCATAATTTGCAATAGCTAAGATTTGGAAACAACCTAAGTGCCCATTATCAGATGAGTGGATTAAAAACTGTGGTACATCTACACAATGGAATACTATGCTGCTGTAAAAAAAGAAAGAACTCTTACCATTTGCAACAGCATGGATGGAACTGGAGAGCATTATGCTAAGTAAAATAAGCCAGTCAGAGAAAGACAAATATCACATGATCTCATTCATTTGTGGAACATAATGAACAACATTAACTGATGAACAAAAATAGATCCAGAGACAGAGAAGCATTGAACAGACTGTCAAACTTCAGAAGGAAGGCAGGGGATAGGGGTGGTGTAAAGAAAAAAAAAAAAAAACCTCAAAAGGTTCAAAAAGAGGCCCTATCCTATAGAAGAGGGCAAAGACCTTTAGTGAAGTTCCATTACCGCCTTAGAATTAAAGGTTGGCATTTTCAGAAGACTGAGTCTACTAGGTGATTTGGAATGCAATTCCACTTGCTCATTCCTATCACTTTAAAGATAGCTAGTGGAACTGCTACTTAGTTTTTTAAATATTCCACCATCATTATAGTCTTTTGAGATGCTTGCTTTGACAATAGGACTGTTCTCTTCAAAAGGCATTGCTATAAGCAGCAACAAAATATCCTCAGCATCCTATGGAGATGCAAGGATGAATTTGTTTTAGAAGGACTGGAGATATCATTTGGGAAAGAAAAGCAATATTTCTGAGTTGCTCAGCAAGTCCAGATTTAAAAAAATAACCCCAAAATATGAGTGTCAATAATCTAGAAAAGGCCAACCTCAGATTATGTGTTCATTCATTCTATGAAAATCCAATAACCTCCAACTGAGACTCTAGGCAAGACTCTGGGAACAGGAAGTTCAATAAGACATGGTTTTTACCCTTAAGCAGCACACAGTTTCTGAAAAGTCAAACATATAAACAAATATGAAAATAAAAGGGGAGAAGTGTAAGAGATATATTAAAAATATTGTGTGATTTGAAAGAAAAAAGAATCAAAGGCCCAGCCTGAAGGATGGAAAGGAAACTACCTCCAGGCTCAGAATGTGCTGCTCCATATGTTTATGTGATGGTGGGATAAATCAGGGTGTATATTCATAGAGTAGTCATAAGATCTAAGTTGTGGAAGGAACCTCTTTGAACCACAACCACTCTCCCCAACTTAGTTCTGTATTTGAATCTGCTGCAAACCTTTTGCTAATTGGTCACCTGGCCTGAGTTCTATGATTGAGCTCTTTGAGGATGGGGTTCTTACTACCTTTGAGGCAGTCCCTACCTTTGGAAAATTCCATTTGTTTTCCGTTTTATTTAGCTGAAACCTCTTTTCCCTTAGCGTCTACCAAATGGCATCAGTTTTTTCCTTCAAATTCTGTTAAAATGAATTGCAATTATCCAAGATGCATAGCTGAGTAAACCAGCATCAGACAGGTACTATATTTCAGCCTACTTGGTCTCTACCCTTACAGTGAAAATATGTGGTACATTTATGGAGTTTATACATATTAAAGAGACTGTGGAAGGTCCTAAGAAGCTATGATAATAAGAGAAAAGTTTTGTTCTCAAAAAAAAAAAAATCAGTCTAATGGAGAAGAACAGGTAAAGTAGAATTAAGGTTTAGCAGATAGAGAGATCACATTCTAGTTAGGAAACCTAGAAGGAGTCATGAAAAAAGTGAAATACAAACTAACTCACAGAATCAACCAATAATTATTTATTACCTACTATGTGCCAGGTATTAGTTGGGTATTAGAGAAGAATATCAAACATTCAAAACCTTTACTTTCAAGGAGCTTAGATTCTAGAAGTGGAAGGCAGACCATAAACATGTAAATACATGTCACAGAGTGATAATGAGTGATAATGATAAAGAGGGTAGTGTTATGGGGGTGGGGCAGGCTTCTATCTTAGGTAAGAGGAAGGCCTAACTGATATGGGTCTTAGCACTGATCAGACCTTAATGAAGGAAATGGGTAGGCTTGCAAATATCCAGAGGAAAAGATGGATCTTAAAGATGAGACTAGAAGAGCTTAGAAGGAAAAACATACACTGAGGCACAGAGCAAGGAGACCACATGATATGAAGAAAATGACATGTGCTGCCTGCTGGTGGGATATGGGATAAGTATAGGATTCATGGGATATAAATATAGAAAGGTAGAGTTGGGGTGGAAATTCTACCTTCCCAGTGTGCTGGGAGAAATAAAGTCCCTGCCTCTGACCCGGAAGACTCATGTCTTCAGCCAGCAGGCAAACATGTTAGTTTGTAAGTAGGTTAAAATCTCAACCTTCACTGCATAGCTGGATTTTTATTATATTGAGATCCAAACATGTAACTGAGACCTTTCATTCAACTTGGGAAAGGGCAATAGGAAGTCAGTGATCTGTTTTAAGCAGAGCAATGTTTGGTAAAATTAAATTATCTGGGGTGATTTAAGATCAACTAGATAAGAAAATGGTAATGGTGGTTGAAAATATATACTTTCTGGACAGGCACTTTGATAGAGAATATCACTTAATACTCATAATAAACTGTATATTTATTTATTCATTCATTGAACATGTAATTATTGAGTACCTACTATCTTCAGTCATTGAGATGCAACCATGAACAAAATCAAAGGCAAGATTCCTGTGTCTGTGGAACTCACATTCTAGATAGGAATACAGAGAGACAACCAACCAACCAACCAAAGAGATGATAAAATGCTAGGTGGTCATTAAGAAAAATAAAGCAAAGTAAAGGGACAGAGTGGTGAGAATGCAATTTACGTAGGGTAGTCAGTGGAAACCTCCCTAAAGAGGTAAATATGAGCCAAGACCTGAACAAGAATAAGGTAACTGCTACTTTTATGTATATTTAAGAGCTGAAGACACTAAAACTAGGAGAAATTATATTATTGAGGTTTCATCCTTACTAACAAGTAGTGGGGTGGGAATATAAACCCAGAAATCTGATTGTAGCCCCAGCATTCCTACTGCCACACTATACTCCCTGCATATCATGTGAAGCCTTTGAGCTAATATGCCAGGAGAATAGTTATTACCAGAAATGGATTCGAGGAGGATAGGCTGGGTAAATGGAGAAGTAATAATTTGGGTTCTGACATACTAAGATTGATGTATTAGCCAAGGAGGCTTTGAAACTTTATTTCAGAATTGAGATATCATGGACTTTGCTTCTCTACCCTCCACTGCTACTTTTGTGATCTTTAAACTTTAGTTGTGCCCCAGCCACTGGACCCAGTTAGAAACCAGCAGGAAAAAATTAAGTGTCCCATGCTGGTTGTTTCTAATCAGCCAAAAGGGTCCCTTTCTTTCAATGAACTGAGGTGTGAACTCAGTGTCTATTTATTCTCAATAAATATTACATTTTTCTTTCCCTTTGGAACTAAATAATAAGGGGAAGGGGCAACTCATAATTTTCCCAGTGGTTCTTTTCATGAGTTCCTAAAAAACATCAACATACTGGGTGCTAGATTTATTTTCCTACTTATATTAGGTATAACAAATTCAGACACCACACTATTATAAGTCCATGTCACATTTTATCCCCTTGTGTCAACTCTAGGACTACCTAACTGTATTTGAACCTCTTTATAGTTTGCCAAAGCACACTAGGATTATGATCAGGTAGGAGATCTGTTATTTCTATTTTAAAACATTCTAATTATTGCATAATTTTTAAAATATGAAATATTGAAAATATAAGAAGATATAAACTTTTTAAAATTAAATGTTAAACAGGTAATAAACTCATAACATCTTATATGTTTACATACATATATATATATATACATATATATACATATAGATGATAGATGTATGTATGCATAAGTGTGTGTATTTTCTCCTTTTTACCTAAATGGCAGCATATCATCCAAACCTTGAGGATCAAAATATACTACTTTAGAACCACTTCTATGTACTCACTCCTAGGAAAGCATGCACACAAGCACGCATACATACACACACACACACACACACACACACACACACACTCAGACAAATATACACAGATGAAATATGGTCAATATTTAAAATTTTAATATTGTTTTAAAGTAGTTCTTTCTTGTTATCTTTTATCATCATCATTAACATCATCATCATCATCATAATTATCACGCTGTAAACTAAAATCAGTGATGTTTTTACCAAATAAATCTGACTTATCTTGTAGTATCATAAATCGGAAACACGGAGAGCCACACGACTCTTCTCACCCCTTTTCCTATCCTTTGAAGGTATTTATTTTTTCAAATGAGTAATTTCACCACAATCTCTACTTTCCTTTTCTAAAAACTTATAGACAGCTCTAGCCAGTGTGGTTAGTTGGTTGAATATCCTCCCATGCACCGATAGGTTGCCAGTTCGATTCCCAGTAAAGCCACATACCCAGGTTGCAGGTTTGATCCCTGGTTGGGGTGTGTACAGGATACTACCAATCAAGGTTTCTCTCTTTCCCTCTCTCTCTCTAAAGAAAAATCAATAAAATTGATTTTTAGAAGAACTGCAGACATAGGTAAGATTAAAGAAGCTCCAGAGATCTAAATCCTGACAATATTAGCAATTACATGTTAAATGTATGTGTATAATATACATTGGGAATAAATAATATTTACGCCAGACACTAATTATTCAATCAGACTGGTAAGTAAGGGATACAAATTCCATTGTAAAGACCCTAGTATAGGGAACATGAGCTGAGGTATTTTCTGCTTTAAAGAGATCTAAATCTTCACTCCAAGGCACCTGTGCAAAATTATTTGTACTTTTAGGCCATGCAGAGTTCAGATGTGGACTAGATTAAGGACATTAAATTCATGGAATGGACTAAAGCCAGCATGGGCTTTTAGTTAGCAGAATAAAGAATGAGAGGAAGAGGATTTCAAGGCTCTGCAATCAGGCTGAGCTTATCTTTCTTTCTATGATCACTTGGCTTTGAGAAGGATTCAGAGAGTTAGTCAGTCATAAATATCTGCCTGTTAAATGTACAGTCCTGTGATAAAGACAGTATAGAATGTGAAGATGCATAATATGTGTCCTGCCACCCAAATACTTACAGATTTGGGGTGGAGAGAGATAAGATAAACTATATATAAATAATCACTTTATTTTATTCTTGTGCCTAGACATATCCAAAACAATAGCAGTAAATATCAAGGGGATAGGACAGTTCATAAGTGCTCTAAAAAGCATTCAGCGAGAGAAGAAATTTGTGGGCTGGTGGTACTGAGAAATTAAATGGCGTAGATTAAATTTAAAACAGATTTTTAAAGAAGAGTGGAAAACAGACAAACTCACATCAAGTAGAGGCATCTCTGTGGAGAGGAAGAGAGTCCAGTTCCCATTCAGTGGACAGGGCCAAACTCCTTGTAACAATGACCACAAATGTCTAAGGCAGGACAAGTTCAGCCTGGAGGACTGAGAGAGGAAACTTTCCCCAGAGTAATCAAGGGCAGAATTGTGTGAGAAGAAAGAATAAATTTTAGCCCAGGACAGTGTTTCTCAATGGTTAGAGTTTTGGCCCATGCACCTAAAAGTCACAGGTTCTATTCCAGTCAAGGGCACATACCTGGAATGCTGGTTCGATCGCTGGCCCCAGTCGGAACACATGCAGAAGGCAACCAATCGATGTGTCTCTCTCACATCAATCTCTCTCTCTCTCTCTCTCTCTCTCTCTCTGTCTCTCTCTCTCTCTCTCTCTCTCCCCCTCCCTCTCTCTCCCTCCCTCCTTTCCTCCCTCCCTCCCTCCCTCCCTCCTAATCTCCCTCCCTCCCTCCCATTCTCCCTCCCTCCCTCCCATTCTCCCTCCTTCTCTTTCTAAAAGGCAATGGAAAAAATATCCTACGGTGAGGATTAACAAAAAAAGTAGAAAAATGAATTTTAGTAGGAGATGACCAGAGATCAATGCCAAAGGAAGTATCAAAACTCATGACTGAAAGGGTGATACAATCAGAAGGCAAAAAAAGTAAAGTTAACATCTGAAATTCATCTGGAGTGAAGCATTAATTGAGAAAGGGTGAAGCAATTCTAGACATAGGCTGAGACTAAGGTAAGGATATTAGAGGGCTATAAGTATGAGAAATGCTTAAAATGGTGTTATGACATTCAGGAAAGACTTAAGGAGAGTATAAAATTAGATCAAGAGTTTGATACTTGTGTGGAAATTTGGAGAAAAAGAAGAATCATTTCAAGGACTCGAGGGTTAGAAGTATAAAGAGCCCATTGATAGGGAAGGCCACTGAGAGAACTTGATTGAGCATTTGATTTTACTTATGTTGAATGAGACTTCCAAGCCAAAATTTAATTTGGTCAATCCAAGATATAGGGCTGGAATTCCCTGAGCAGTTCAGGAATGAGGTCCAATGTCTCTTATTTTTCTCAGGAATAGGTTATTAAATATACCTGTATATTTCAGTTATTAATTTTCTCATAGTATCAGTTATTAATTAATAGGTTATTAATTAAACCATTGCAATAAAGGAAATATTTGACTGATTCCATTACTTTCTAAAAAATATTCCACCCCCAAAATTCTGCTTCATAGAAAGATAACCCTTTGGGTTTAGAATTATTGGAACAATCAATCAAAATTAGATGGCAAATCACATTTTGCAAAACCCATTATTAAACTTCATCAGTCATGGTGGTATGGTCATACTACTTCTTGCTAATGAGAAACCAAATATAAGTAGGAGCTATACCCCAGGATGATGCCATTGTATGCTTGGGGTTATGTGTATAGAAATATCCTTTAAGGCAGATGAAAATGAAAACTGGGACCCCTCTCTTCTTCCTATTCCTTATAGCACCGCTCCACTCTCTCATCTGTTTCCCCTACATATGGCAACACAAGCATACACTTTATCATTGCACAGAGAAAGCTTAATGTTAGAAATTGGCATTAAATAATACATTTCTCCCAAGAAACCAAAAGCAGTCTATAAGGCCATATTCTGTTAAGTCTTCACAGTGGGCTGGGAAATAAAATCAAGGTCTTCATCCCTCCAGGAAACTGTTTTCTCCACTAGACCCCAGTGGCCAGTTGCCAACTGCCAGCTGAGGGACAACAAATCTAAATACAAAAGATCACCACGCATCTTTATTTGAGGAATTTACTCTAGAATATAGAGAGCTTGAACAACAGAAGAGGGGAGAAGAAATGAAGGGGAGTTCTGACAGGTTTACCAGTATAATCCTTAACTCCACTCACAATTGCTAGTGGTTAAATAGATGCACTGCATGTAGTTGGAATATGGGGGAAATTATCTTGCTTCTACTGTTCTAGACCTTCTGATTTTCAGAACATGGAATGACCTGAAGAAGTACTCCACAATTAGTACATAATGTTTTCCATAATTAAGATGACTTAAAAATTTAAAATTTTTCTCTAGAGGTAGAATATCAATATTCAATTCACATGCAGTATATATACATTAACATGTGTTTCTGGTGATTAATCAGCAATTCATTCAGCCATTTATTATTCACTCTGTGCCAGGTTTATCTGTCATTGCCCACAGTTGATTGTTTGCCCTTTAAATACTACTTTCAGTGGTATAATGACCAGAAAGTACACTTTTCCTGTTCTATCAGTCTCATGATCAGAACAATTCATCATTGAGCTCTCCTTGACTATGCAAATATAGATATCATGATGTCACAATGTTCATTAAACACGAACACTCCATATTTTACTTGGCTGGTAAATATGTAATCATTAATTTTTAATTATATGCTACTATAGTGTGTGTGTGAGAGAGCAGGGGAAGAGAGGAAGGAGAGAGAGAAGAGGGAGACAGAGAAAGTTGATTGGCACAGATTTCTAAAAATCCTTCAAACTTATACTTAAGTTTGCACTCAGTGCATGAAGCAACAAAATAACAAAGTTAATAATGATATAATTTAAAAGATATGTTTAAAAACTAGATTGCAACAAACACCCCCCAAAAATAATTAGTAACACCCTATATAATAAAAGGCTAACATGCAAATCAACCAAACAGCGGGACGACCAGTCGCTATGATGTGTACTGACCACAAGGGGGCAGACGCTCAATGCAGGAGCTGCCCCCTGGTGGTCAGTGCACTCCCACAGGGGGAGCAATGCTCAGGGCTCACGGCTGGCAAGCACAGCGGCGTTGGTGGGAGCCTCTCCTGCCTCCATGGCAGCACTAAGGATGTCTGACTGACGGCTTAGGCCCACTCACCATGCAGTCGGACATCCCCTGAGGGCTCCCAGACTGCGAGAGGGCACAGGCTGGGCTGAGGGACCCCCCCCCCCCCACCGCCTCGAGTGCACGAATTTCATGCACTGGGCCTCTAGTAAACTGATAAAAATAAGATGTCAACCAAGAACTAAGTAGCTGTAGCCATAGCTCAGACAACCAAGAAGGCAGGTAGGAAGATACATTCAGCATGTACTAGTATTCTAGGTCCCCATAAACACCAGGATGCAGTGATCGTAGGAACTGGCAGAAATGGTCCATAGTCTAGAGCAGGAGGCAACAATTATGTCAGTTGTGGTGAATGCAACACTTGCTTAGGAACGACAAGTGGAAAATTGTACAAGGTCACATGGGAGAGGAAGCATATGGGATTGATCATAACACAACCAATACCTCAGACAAGAAATCTTTCAGAAGACCTTGAAAACGTGTGTGGGGCTGGTAATGGCTGTGGTGTTGATGGAGGGGAGTAAAGCAATGAGGCTGGATAGAATTATTAAAACTATCTGTGCTGTGAGGTCATCAGCTCACAACAACAGCAATTTAAAAGCAATGAAAAACTAGTCCTTTCCTGAATTTCTTAAACTGAGTACTGAAATTTCTTCTCATCAATAGCCAGATACATGATCCAACCTTAAAATAAGTCCCTTCGTATAAAAAAAATATGTACCCTGTTACACATTTTTTGTTATAAGTAAAGAGCCATCTAAAGACAAATGCTTACTCTCTTTTCTGAAGTTAGATAGTAGTTGTTTACACCACACACACGGACTCACTTCTGATGACTAGGAGAGACCTAAAACTATAACCAAAACATTTTCAAATCCTGACTCTGCAAATTTCTACTTAGATTCTTTTTTTTTCTCTCACGTCTGTCTGTCCTTTCACTTAAAGAACAACTCACAAATAATTCTAGTAGGGTATACTAGTCTGTAGGACACTAAATAAGAATAATATTATATCTGGAAAAACTGGCAGAAATGGTTTCTAATTTAAATACTGCAAAAAAATTACTACAACACTTTTTTAAGTGAAGGGACAATGTATGAATGTAATTCGGCTCAGTTTAGTGCTTTACAAAGAGCCCAACAATTAAGTATTCCAAACAAGCAAATATTTAATACAGTAACCTAGCATCTACTCAAAATCTACCTCTAGCAGCCAGAGATCTTCTGGCACTAAATCATAGTGAATTTCAATATCCACCACCAATGTGTCATCTTTCATAAAATACCATTTAAGTCCCCACAGTGCCTTGGCAACCCAAATGTCCTATTTTTCAGACTTTTTATCTATTAAGCAGCCTTCTGAGAACGCCATCTAAATTTGGAATGCTTCTGTCAGGTATAATTTTGTTCCAGTCGTGATTGTGAATCACACTTCAGTTGAGCTCCCTGTCATTTTAAAATGTCATTCTTGTCAGTGAACACTCCGGTTCTTCCACCCACATGTATTTATATAGTGGTTTTATGTTTAAGAAACACTGAACTTAATTCTGGGAGGCTCAGAGACTATAGAAATGTTTTTGAACTTCATTCATCAATGGTGTATATAGAAAGATTTAGACAACCCTTAATCATGTCCCCTTTCCCAAGCCTTCCTATGGCTAACTGCATGTCGCCTGGTATCCACTGGAATGTGCACAACCACTATGGGGCCAAGGACTTTCGGTTTTGGTCATTGCTGTATTGATGATGCTGAAAACAGTGCCCAATAAATTGCTACTAAATGACTGAATAAATAGATCATCTTTAAATTCCCAATGGAGCAACCAGGGTTTACAACCAAACACAAAACAAGTGGAGAACAATACAGGGGAGTGTGAGGAAGTTCAATCTATGCTGGAGTGAGAGTGACATGGGTGCTGGGTCCAGACAGGTGAATCTCAACTATTACTTAATATGCCCCTTTCAAAGTCAAACCTGTTGGTTGATTTTTAAAATGGAAATAACACCTTGCACCAAAGCTTCTGTGAGCATTAGAGATAATTATGTAAAGTGCCTGCCTGACACACAAAGACACTCAAATAATAACTATGAGGATGAGGATGTGGATAACAATTAATGGCAAATGCAAACTCTGATGGTACAGATTAGAAAGCAACAGAGAAAAGAACTAACCACAGACAGGAGTCAATGTGAAAACTTCTTAGGGACTAGACTTGATCTACCTTAAATAAATGTTGAAGATACAAACCACCATTCAAATTTGATATTCCAATTTCATAATATGTTCAGGTAACTATGACATCTCCTAATGTCAAAAGATCAATAACACTCACCCAATTGTTATCTGAAAATTTATTGAGTATATTTCCTCAGATGACCATAGGTCATGCAAGGTCTTCATGGCCTTGTTTGCTGATGTCTACATCTGATGTCCTTTGGTTACCTGTTTTTAACAATGTTGCCAGTGACCTCATGAGAACAGGACCCATGTTTGTTTAATTTGACTTTCTTCTAGCCAATATAGCAACACATGCATGTGCCAACAAAGTGATTTTGATAATGATCATGATTATCATCACTTAAGCTAATGATCAAAATTATTAACTTTTAATAGAAAGATCCTCCAGTGTCAGCAGGATAATGCAAAGTGACTTTGGATTTGACTCCTAGATACCTTGGAAGGTTCATGACACCTTCTCAAGTTCAATGAACCCAGACATTCGAGGGATGTTACAAAGAGTAAAAAGAAGGAAAAAAACAGAGGATTTGGATCTTTTTTCCTCCAAATAACTTCAGTCATATCACTGAATCATGGCTTCAGTTAGACTCTGACCATTTTCAAACTATATGAAAGAAAAATATGCTCAGTTACTCTGTTTCCCAGCAACTCCAATGCCCTGAGACTCTTGTTTTTGAAGAAGGTTTGACATCAGACACTGGGGAAAGGAGTAAGAAGACCTAAGAATAGTACAGGTGTGTCCAAAATTTCAGAGTGCCCACCCTTTGATAGATGGAAATTAGGGGAAAAGTCAGTATAAGGGAATTTGTTCCTTTTCACCTTAAGAGGAAGGGCAGTTGGTATCCCTTTTGGGGGAAAAACAAACAAACATGAAAAGAGATGAATAGAACTATTCACATATTGGACAATAATATCTGTGTATATTTCAGAGAATCTAGTTAGGAGTTCAACCATTTTTAAAAACTTTAAAATTATAGGTTTATTCATTAACACTAGAGGCCCAGTGCACAAAATTCGTGCACGGGGGGGGGGGTGTCCCTCAGCCCAGCCTGCACCCTCTCCAATCTGGGACCCCTCGAGGGATGTCCGACTGCCCGTTTAGGCCCGATCCCGGTAAGATTGGGCCTAAATGGGCAGTCGGACATCCCACTCACAATCCAGGACTGCTGGCTCCTAACTGCTTGCCTGCCTGCCTTCCTGATTGCCCCTAACTGCTTCTGCCTGCCAGCCTGATCACCCCCTAACCACTCCCCTGCCAGCCTGATTGATGTCTAACTGCTTCCCTGCCAGCCTGTTTGCCCCCAACTTCCCTCCTCTGCCAGCTTGGTCACCCCTAACTGCCCTCCCCTGCAGGCTTGATCGCCCCAACTGCCCTCCCCTGCAGGCCTGGTCCCTCCCAACTGCCCTCCCCTGCTGGCCTGATTGCCCACAACTGCCCTCCCTTGCAGGCCTGGTCCCTCCCAACTGCCCTCCCCTGCTGGCCTGATTGCCCACAACTGCCCTCACTTGCAGGCCTGGTCCCTCCCAACTGCCCTCCCCTGCTGGCCATCTTGTGGTGGCCATCTTGTGTCCACAAGGGGGCAGGTGCCGGAAACCAATCATTCTACCACTAATAGAAAGATGTGGCCAGGAAACTGGGAAGGCTGGTCAACAACCTTAATTGTTTTGATCACTCACTGTTTAGTTGAAACATTGTTAGCTGAAGCAGCCTCCACCTCTGTTTGTTTCATGTAAATTTCTGTTATTGGAATTTCCTACCTAAAGGCTATGGGCGTATCCCATAGTCTCAATAAAAGGGATTGCAAGGCCAGAGCAAGGGGTAGTCCTTCCACTAGAGTTGGGCTCCTGCTTGGCCCCCAATATTTCCAAATTAATACTTTTCCAAGTCTCTTTTCATTTGTGTGCGGCCTTCTCCAGAACCCGAACCCTGAACCAGAACCTTGAACCACGCGGGACGTGAAAGGGCTTCCCACAGGCAGGATCTTTGACCACATGGGAGCAGCCATCTTGTGTGTTGTAGTGATGGGCAATCTGCATATTACTCTTTTATTAGATAGGATAGAGGCCTGGTGCACGGGTGGGGGCCAGCTGGTTTGCCCTGAAGGGTGTCCTGGATCAGGGTGGGGGTTCCTTTGGGGTGTGGGGTGGCCTGGGCGAGGGGCCTATGTTGGTTTGCAGGCTGGCCATGCCCCCCGGTGACCCAAGTGGAGGCCCTGGTATCTGGGATTTATTTATCTTCTACAATTGAAACTTTGTAGCCTGGAGCGGAGCCAAGCCTTCTGCTCGCTCCGTGGCAGCAGCCATTTCTGTTGGGATTTATTTATCTTCTATAATTGAAACTTTGTAGCCTTAAGCAGAGGCCTGGGCCGGCCAGAGTGTGCGGAAAGCTTGGCTTCCTCCATCGCTGGGGAAACCCAAGCCTCCATCCTGCTCTCTCCATGGTCACAGCCATCTTGGTTGGGTTAATTTGCATACTCGCTCCTGATTGGCTTGTGAGAGTGGCTTGTGGGTGTAGCAGAGTGATGGTTAATTTGCATGTTACTCTTTTATTAGATAGGATATGCTCAGTTGCTGATGCTCACTTTGGCACATAAAACACAGGCATTAATAAGCATCACTAATGGACACAAGACACGGTGGGGGGCAAGGGGATGAGGGCATGTGCCGGGGGGTAGGGGAGGCCGAGGAAGGTCTGTGGGGAAAAAAGGAGACATATGTACTACTATTTGTAATATTTTAAACAATAAAATAAAATAAATAAAATATTCAGGCAATAAATATTACTGCATGAATAAATGAAATGATGAGTTGGTATTGTTACAAGAAATCTCTACAAATAGTTTCCTAAATCCACTAAACAGATTATTACACTTTAAAGCATGACTTACAGGGTAGGTTTTGACATGTTGACAGTGATATTTAATCTGTATAATAAAGTAAAATGAAAAGCAATAAAGGTATGCAAAACAGCTCTCACAGGAAAGGTCAGAGGACATTGGGAAGAGTCCTGCAGGATTTGTAGAATACTATCTATGCACTGCGTTCCTGCTATGAACAAGACTGATACAGGCATTCACTGGATTTCACAAATAACATAAATTGAGGCCCCCTAGTTCAAAAACCTACAAAGCTTTAAGCGCCATTAAGTATATTGCAGTAGAACAAATAGCCAGAAAGGAGTATGTACAGCAAATTGTTAATTATAAACTTGCTCAACACTAATGCCACTTAGCTGCAGATAAGACAAAGGTCCACTAAACTTTAGTTTATAAGAAGGTAAGAAACAATGAAAAAAGGGGTAACTTCATTTTTCTCTTTACCAGGAATAATAGGGTCTATTGCACAAAAATAATGAAAGTGTCTGGCCGGTGTGGCTCAGTGGTTGAGCGTCGACCCATGAACCAAGAGATCACCAGTTCAATTCCTGGTCAGGCACATGCCCGGTTGTAGGCTAGATCCCTGTTGGGGGGCATGCAGGAGGCAGCCGATTGATATTTCTCTCTCATCGATGTTTCTAAATCTCTATCCCTCTCCCTTACTCTCTAACATCAATAAAGACATTTAAAAAACAACAACAATGAAAGTAATGAAACATGAAAATTCTGTTAAATCTTCATACTTATTCCATAACTAGAGGCCTGGTGCATGAAATTCCTGCACTGGGGGCGGGAGATCCCTGAGCCCTCTCCAATCCAGGACTGCTGGCTCCCAACCGCTCGCTTGCCTGCATGCCCCTAACCGCTTCTGCCTGCCAGCCTTATCACCCCTAACCACTCCCCTGCCAGCCTGATGAACGCTTAACTGCTCCCCTGCCAGACCGCTTGCCCCCAACTGCCCTCCCCTGCTGGCCCGATCCCCCCCAACTGCCCTTCCCTGCTTCCGAGAAACACCATCCAAAGGATGTAAAGTTCCAGTACAGTGATAAACTTGTCCGTGTATTCTAAAACAGTATGGCCCATATCCTGATGGCGATGCAATATTTGGTAGTACTTGTTGATAACTGTTCTTTAGACATATTCTGCCATTGCCACCGCCTTCTTTCAACTTCAAAGGCACGTTGGTCTTTAGACATTTTCTGTTGATGACACCGGCATTTTTTGGCTTCAGAGCTACGTTTTGCCAATAGCAGCTTTTCAGATACATTCTGTCACAGGCGTCACCTTCTTTCAAGATCAGACGCATGTTGGTCTTCAGACATATTTTGCCAATAACACCAGCTTCTTTTGGCAGCAGAGTTACGTTGTATCAATAGTTGCTCTTTAGACATAGTCCCACCTCCCTGCTGTCACGGTCTGAGATGCAGGTGAATGAGAGTCCTGGCTGTCAGGCCATTGAGAGCTGTCTGACCAATGGCTAATTCTGGCTGATTCTGTGGGGGTGGGGTTTCCTCCTCCTGCTGTCAGAGTCTCTGCAGCAGCGATGACAAAGCAAGCATTCCGCCAGGCCGCTCACACTGCCTGCTCTCAGCGGCCGCCCCCCGCCACCCCCACCAGGACTGAAGGACTCCGGCAGGCTGAGAGAACTGGGCGCCACCATCTTGTGGCTATGGTGTTGCCATATTTGTAATGGAGTGACAGTTAATTTGCATATTACCCTTTTATTAGATAAGATAATGCTACCTATCTCCTGTCATAAGAAGTTTATTCTCAAGAAAAAACAGATTGCAATGCCATTATTTTTAGTTCATTACCTTCTTTTTAATTTCCTAACCTTATTAGGCAGTGGTACTACTGGTTCATTCAGCTGCCTTAACAGCACCTAAAATGTTCTCCAAACACTCAATTCTTTCTCTGAAAATGTTGCCTTTAGACAAATTGTAAGTATGTAATAGTCAAACACAATACACAGATGATGACAGGTTAATGAAATATTTCTCAGTGATTTGTATCATGTAATGCCTAAGACTTCCCAGAGAAATGGCCTATGTTTAAAGCCCAGCTTCACCATTCACTTACTATGTTTCTTAACCTGTATGTTTATTCAGGTTAAGAAACATAGTAATTTGACAACACCTATTGTAGCAACACATATCTTATGGTTGCTATGATGATTAAACAGGTATTATGTGTTAAGCATTCAGTAAATGTTGGTTAGCATTCCTATGATAAGGGTAAAAGGGAAACAGAAAAAAAAAAGAATGATTTGGGAAGACAACCTTTCAATGACTGATGTGGAGACTCAAGACCCTTCAGTTTCTAAGAACCTAACTGTAACACTTAAGACAATTAGGCAAAGATTCATCTGGATAATTTGATACATCCTTTTAAAATTTGGGCCATGCTGAGTGGTGTCCTTTAGACTCATTTTACAGCCCAGGAAAGTAGTGGTTTTTTCCAGTGACTAACAAGGCAGCTATAGCCATGGACTCTCATATTCTAGGTCAGCCGTGGGCAAACTATGGCCCGCGGGCCGGATCCAGCCCATTCGGCTGTTCTATCCGGCCCGCGGAGCCGAAAGAGCGGAGAGTTCTCTTGCTCTCCCCTCCGCTCCTTTACTTTGAATTTATATTAGTTCACACAAACACTCCATCCATGCTTTTGTTCTGGCCCTCCGGTCCAGTTTAAGAACCCATTGTGGCCCTCGAGTCAAAAAGTTTGCCCACCCCTGTTCTAGGTGCAGTCGGCTCAGAAGGCCCTCGTGGGAAGAACTATAACCTGGGTGGGAAAGCCCTCAGACCTCTCTCCTACTCACTTGCATTACTGTGGAAAATGACCCAACCTTTCTAAACTTCAGAAGGTGCCTGGTCTTACAGAAATGTAATGTGTTTAACACACTTCATGAGGTTATTTGAGGTGTAGATGACACAGTATATATGGTAACTCTTGGCAAATTATAAAATGCTGTTCAAATTAGAAGTGATGAAGTTGTTGTTAATGTGATAGCTGGGACTTAAATTTTTATTGTGTTTTTTCTTATATAAATACAGCATTCGGTACAAAGAGGAAATAATAAAACACCTCAGACCTTTACTATTACTGTTAGTATTTTCCATTTTACAATATAATTTAAATTATTATTTAATTCTTGGCTATTGTCTGAGACTGGGAAAAAGTGCTTAGCCACCTCCTGCAGGCTGGGCTGACATCATACCCAATGGGAGAATCTTTTATTTTTAATCCTCACCTGAGGACATGTTTGTATTGACTTTAGAGAGAAGAAAGGAGAGAGAAAGAGAGAGAGAAATATCATCGTGAGAAACATCAATCGGTTGCTTCCCGTACATGCCCTGAATGGAGATCAAACACACTACCTAGGTATGTGCCCTAATTTGGAATCAAACCCACAATATTTTTGGTGCTCAGGACAACATTCCAACTAACTGAGCAACCTGGCCAGGGCTAGGAGACTTTTTCATCTCACCCCCTGAGCCTGGGGTGGCTGACTGCACCCAACCTGAACCTGCTGTGTGCCATTCCTGAGAGAACTAGAATTGAAGATACTGGCAGAGACTGAGTGGTTTGGTTCTGGAATAGGGGACATGTTCCCCTCATGGAGTGCCTGACCACAAGTTCCCCTAGCAGAGGACCCACTAGCCCTGTCCTCATGACCTTGGTTGTCTGGCCCTGCCAATCTCACAACCTGTGGAAGGAGTTGTGTTTCATGGCCAGCTTTAGGCCCATTTTACAGTCTTTCTTTGGGAGGCTCGGGAGGAAGACCAAGCAATCTCAGTGGGAAGCGGAGTAGCTGACAGGTAGAAGTGGACCTCAGGGAGCCTCATTCCTTTTACAGATATGCTCCCAGATCTAAACTGGAGGAAACTGACCCTTATACACAGATTGGTCCCACCAATAAATACCCAGGCCCAGTAGACACAGACAGAATGAACAGTGTGGTAGCTCCAGACAGATAGCCCAAAGCCGGTTATACACAACATTTCACGTCACCCTATACCTGAACCCTGATTTAGTAAACCCAGAACCAACACAACTGGTGGTGGACTTCAGAAAACACCAGGGCTCAACTCAACTAGCCACATAAGCAGCACACACAAAGGGGGATTCCAGCAAGCACCAGACTCTGCTGGGAACAATTCCACCTTGGCAGGCAGCCCCTGCACAGCCTCTCATACAACGTGATCAAGGCTTATCCTTATACTCAGCCAGTCTTATGGGTTAATTACACCTACAAAAGGTCCAACATCATTCAAGACTCAACTACAACTGGAGGGTGTACCTAACCAACAAGAAACATTCTGGGAATATGGAGCTCAGGTGATCTGGAAGATTGTGCCACTGAGCTCAATAAGACACTTTCATCATAAAGCCATCATAACAAGTTTAGAAATCATAGCAGAACTATCTAATGCACAGAGAGAAAATGGGGAGACAAAGAAAATATACCCCAAATGAAAGAACAAGAGAAATCCCCAGGGAAAGAATCACATAAGCTGGAAGCTACTAAAATATAAGATGCAGAGTTTAAAACAATGATTATAAGAAAGTGCAAGGGCCTTAGGGGAAGAATAGGTGATCTCAGTGACAACTTAAACAAAGACATAACAAACATTAAAAGAACATTTTTAAAAAACCACATAAAAAAGAACCATTCAGAAATGAAGAATACAATATCTGAAATGAAAAATAGACTAGAAGGAATCAACAGCAGGTTAGTCAGGGGATCTAAACAGCAATTTAGAGGACAAGAAAACAGTAAGCATACAAGCAGAGCATCAAAAAGAAAAGAGAATTTATTTATTTATTTATTTATTTATTTATTTATTTATTCCTCACCAAAGGACATGCTGAGAGAAAAGGTTGAGGGGAGGGGGAGATGAGAGATCTATTTCAAGGAGAAAAAGTGATGACTTGCCTTCTGTATGTGCCCTGACTGGGATTGAACCCCCAGCCTCAGTATGTGGCCTGACCTGGAATTGAACTGGCAACTTTTTGGTGCACAGAATGATGCTCAAACAACTGAGTCACTCTGGCCACTTGAGAAGAAAAGAGACTTTTAAAAATGAGGAAAGTCTAAGGGATCTCTGGACAACATCAAACATAACTTCTGCATTATAGAGGTGCCAGGAAGTTAAGAAAGAGAGAGAGAACATGTTTGAAGATATAATGGCTAAAATATAACCGAGCCTGTTTAAGGCAAAAGTCACATGAGTTCGATAAGAACAGAGTCCCAATCAAAATGAACCCCAAAAGACCCACATCAAGATACGTCATAATTAAAATGACAAACCTTAAAGATAAGGAGAAAATCTTATAAGCAGCAATAGAAAAGCAATTAGTTACTTACAAGTAGCTTCCATAAGGCCAAAGGATAAGGACAAAGAGAATATGAAGGGCTGAAAGAGAGAGACAGTCAGTGAACTTCAAGGGAGCTCCCCTAAGGCTGTCAGCTGATTTCTCAAGAGAAACACTACTGGCAAGAAAAGAATGGCAAAAGTAATGACAAGCAAGGACCTGAAAGCAACACTTCTCTATGTAGCAAGGATATCATTCAAAATAGTTGGTGAATTAAAGAGCTTCCCAGACCAAAAAAAAAAAAAAAGGCTAAAGGAGTTTATTACCACCAAACCAGCATTGCAAGAAATGTTAAAGGGACTGCTGTAATAATAAGAATTACATAGAGAAAGAAACATAGGCATAAAGAATAAAAATGGCAGTAAATAAGTACCTGTCAATAATAACAAATGTAAGTGGATTAAATGCTCCAATAAAAAGACACAGGGTATTTGAATGGAAAAGAAAACATAACCCTTATATATGCTGTTTTCAAGAGACCCACCTCAGAATGAAAGACTTACACAGGATGAAAGTGGAGGTATGGAACAAATAATCCATGCAAATGAAAATGAAAAAAAAAAAAAGTAGGGGTAGCAATACTTACAGCTGACAAAAGAGACTTCAAAGCAAAAGCTAAAACAAAATACAAAAAAGGCCACTTCATAATACTAAAGGATCAATACAACAAGAGGCTATAACCCTGGTAAACATATATGCACCCAATATAGGAGCACCTAAATATATAAAAAAGCTCTTGGAGGATGTTAAGAGAGAGAATGACAGCAATACAATCATGGTTTGAGACTTTACCATCCCACTGATATCACTGGATAGATCTTCAAGACAAAAAATTCAGCAAAGGAACAGAGACCTTAAATGACACACTAAATCAGATTAATTGAATTAACACTTACAGAAGATTTTACCCCAAAGCTGCAGAATAAACATTTTTTTCAAGTGTGCATGGGATATTCTCAAAAATAGACCACATGTTAGGACATAAAATACATCTCTAAAAGTTCAAGAGGATTGAAATCATATCAAGCATCATCTTGAATCACAATGGCATAAAACTAGAAGTCAAGTACAATAAAAACACTCAAAAACATTCAAACACATGGAGGCTAATTAGCATGTAATGAAATAATGATTGGGTTAACAATGAGATCAAAGAAGAAATAAAAAATTACCTGGAGAGAAATGAAAATAAACACATAATAACCCAGGATCTATGGGTCACAGCAAACCCAGTCCTGAGAGGAAAGTCCATAGCATTACAAGCCCACCTCAAAAAGTAAGAAAAATCTATACAATCTAACTCTGCATCTAAAAGAACTAGAAAAAGAACATCAAACAAAACCCAGAATAAGTAGGAGGAAGGAAATAAAAGTCATAGTAGAAAAAAATGACATAGAGAGTAAAAAACAATAAAAATGTCAATGAAACCAAGAGCTACTTCTTTGAAAAGATAAATAAGGTTGATGAACTGCTTGCCAGACTCATCAAGAAACAAAGATAGAGGAACCAAATAAATAACATAATAAATGAAAGAGGTGAAGTAACTCCTTACATTACAGAAATACAAAGGGTTGTTAGAAAATACAATAAATTGGACAACCTAGGGGAAATGAACAAATTCCTAGAAACATACAATCTTCCAAAACTCTACCAGGAAGATTCAGAAAACCTGAACAGACTGACTACAACTAAAGAAATTGAAGCATTAAACAAAAAACTCCCAGCAAATAATAGTCCTGGACTGGATGGCTACAGAGGTAAATTGAACCGCATCCAGCATGGCCAGTGGTGAACCTGAGGAAGGGCAGATTAAAGAAAACAGACAAGAGAATATAGTTGGGGCCAGGGGGATCACTGCGCCTGGATGAGGACAGTGAAACAGCCTGTAACCCGAATCTTTATTTTATAGTCAGATCACACAAAGCAAAACAAGGGAGTGGTCAAGCTGTTTACAATGTTCTTGCGAGTTTCAAATCTACTTCTTTCCTGTTGTTGCAATTCTCTGAACTCTATCAAGCTTTGTTTTGGCAGCACTTGCTGCACCTCCCGTAGCCCACATCCCTCAGCTTCCTAGGACTACAAGCTCGGACTGTAAGGTCCTCCTTACATACAATTGGCTATAATTGTGCTGGGAGGGCTTTGCCCTCAAAGCTGGGACTTGCATGTGGCTTTGCCACAAGAAGACCATGCCCTCTCATCAGTCCGAGGCTTGAACCTGTCCAAATGCTGTAGCCCCACTCCACAGTAAATTTAACCAAACATTCAAAGAACTAACACCTATCCTCCTCAAACTATTCCAAATAATTCAAGAAAAGGGGAGACTTCCAAGCCCTTTTTATAATGCCAACATTATCCTAATTCCAAAACCAGACAAGGAAACCACAAAGAAAGAAAATTATAAGACAATATCCCTGATGAACATAGATGCTAAAATCCTCAACAAAATATTAGCCAGTGAGATCCAGCAATACATTACAAAGGTTATAAACCATGATCAACTGTGATTTATTCAGGGGATGCATGGCTGGTACAATATTCATAAATCGATAAATGTGATATATCATATTAACAAAATAAAGGACAAAAACCACATGATCATATCAATAGATGCAGAAAAATCAGCATCCTCAAATATAACAAATCCACAGTCAACATCACACTCAATTGACAAAATCTAAAAGTTGTTTTGTTTTTTTCCTTTAAGATCAGGAATAAGACAGGATGTCTGCTTTCACCACTCTTATTCAACATAGTACAGAAAGTACTAGCCACAACAATCAGATAAAGAAGAAAAAATAAAAGGCATCCAAATTGGAAAGGAGGAAGCAAAACTGTCATTATTTGCAGATGACATGATATTGTAGATAGGAAACCCTAAAGACTCCCATCAAAAATTTACTAAATCTAATAAATGAATTTAACAAAATAGCAGGATTCAAAATTCATATTCAAAAATTGGTGGTATATTATACACTAATAATGAACTCTCAGAAAGAGCAATTAAGAAAACAATCTCATTTACTATTGCAACAGAAAAAAACAAAATCTCTATGAATAAATTTTACCAAGGAGGTGAAACACCTGTACTCTAAAATTTATAAGATACTGAAGAAAGAAACTGAGAAAGATACGAATAAGTAGAAACATATATCATGTTCATATTATCCAAAGAAATCTACAGATTCAACACAATTCTTACTGAAATACCAATACCATATCTCATAGATGTAGAACATATATTCCAAAAATGTATATGGAACCACAAAAGACCCTAAAAAGCCTCAGCAATTTTCAGAAAGAAGAACAAAGTTGGAGGTATCACACTTACTGATATCAAATTATACTATAAGGCCATAGTAATCAGAACAGCATGGTATTGGCATAAGAACATGCATATCAATCAATGGAACAGAATAGAGAGTCCAGAAATAAACCCACTTATTTATGGTCAATTAATATTTGACAAAGGAGTCAAGGACATACAATGGTGTAAAGACAGTCTTTTCAATAAATAGTGTTGAGAAAATTAGACAAGTATATGCAAAAAAATGAAACTTGACCACCAAAGTATACATCATACACAAGAATAAACTCAAAATGGATAAAAGACTTACTAGTAAATGTAAGTCGTGAAACGATAAAAATCCTAGAAGAATAAATAGCAAAATCTAAGACATCTCATACAGCAGAATTTTTACTGATACATTGCCTAGGGCAAGAGAAACAAAGGAAAGAGTAAACAAATGGGACTACATCAAACTAAAATGCTCTGCACATCAAAAGAAACCAGTATCAAAATGAAAAGGGAACTCACTGTATGGGAGAACATATTTGCCAATAATACATCTGATAAGGAGTTAATTTCCAAATATATAAAGTACTTATACAACTCAACACTAGAAAGACAAACAATCCAATTAAAAATGGGCAAAGGGCTCGGCTAGTGTGGCTCACTTGGTTGAGCATCATCCCATGCAGCGGGAGGTTGCCAGTTCAGTTCCTGGTCAGGGCCCATGCCCAGTTTGCAGGCTTGATCCCAGTAGGGGGCGTGCAGGAGGCAGCCGATGGATGTTTATTTCTCATCGGTGTTTCTATTTCTCTCCCTCTCCCTTCTTCTCTCTGAAATCAATAATAAACACATTTTTTTTAAATGGGCAAAAGACCTCCAATAGTACCTACAGATAGCCAATAGACATATGAAAGGATGCTCAATGCCACTAATTATCAGAAAGATGCAAATTAAAACTAAAATAAGGTACCACCTTACACCTGCCAGAATGGCTACCATCAATAAATCAACAAACAGCAAGTGCTGGTTAGGATGTGGAGAAAAAGGAACCCTTGTGCACTGCTGGTTGGAATGCAGTTTGGTGCACCCACTGTGGAAAACAGCATGGTGTTACCTCAAAAACTTAAAATGAAACTGCCTTATTACCCAGTAATTCCAGACAATTCTGGGAATACATGTAAAGAAACATCAAACACTAATCCAAAAGAAAATATGCACCTTTATGTTCTTTGAGGCATTATTTACAATAGCCAAGATTTAGAAGCAGCCCAAGTGCCCATCAGTAGATGAGTGGATAAAAAAGCTGTCATACATTTACACCATGAAACATCATGCAGCTATAAAAAAAGTGGGGGGGGGAGGGGAAGCTTTTACCTTTTGCAACTACATTAATGGACCTGGAGATTATTATGCTAAGTGAAATAAGCCAGTCAGAGAAAGACAAATACCATATTATGTCACTTAGATGGGGAATTTAATGAACAAAATAAACTGACAAACATAATAGAAACAAAAGCATGGAGACATGGAACAGACTGACAGCTGTCAGAGGGGAGGGGTATGTGGGGACTGGATAAAAGAAGGTAAAGCGACTAGCCACATAACAAATATACATAGCACATAGACAAGGACAACAGTGTGATGACAGCCAGAGGGAAAGTGGGTAGGGGTAGGTGAAGGTAGGCAAAAAACAGGAAATGGGGATGAAAAGAGACTTTGCTTGGGGTGCAGATATGTTTCATTGAGGTGTACACTTGAATCCTGTATGGTTTTGTGAACAAATGTCTCCCTGATAAATTCAATCCTATATAATAATCCTATATAATAAAGAGGTAATATGCAAATTGACCGTCACTCCAACACACAAGATGGCCGCCCCTATGTGGTCAAAGATGGCTGCCCCCATGTGAACACATGATAGCCACCACCAGATGCCTGGCAGGGGAGGGCAGCTGTGGGCAATCAGGCCAGCAGGGGAGGGCAGTTAGGGGTGACCAGGCCGGCAGGGGAGGGCAGTTGTGGGGAGCACCAGACCTGCAGGGGAGGGAAGTTGGGAGTGACCAGGCCTGCAGGGGAGGGCAGTTAGGGGAAATCAGGCCAGCAGGGGAGCAGTTAGGCATCAATCAGGCTGGCAGGGGAGTGGTTAGGGGGTGATCAGGCTGGCAGGCAGAAGTGGTTAGGGGCAATCAGGCAGGCAGGCAGGTGAGCGGTTGGGAGCCAGCAGTCCTGGATTGTGAGAGGGATGTCCCAGATTGGAGAGGGTGCAGGCTGGGCTGAGGGACACACATACCCCTCATGCATGAATTTCGTGCACTGGGCCTTTAGTAAAAAATAAATAAATAACTGTCCTTCGGGAGGAGATAGCTGAACTAAGAAACCAAGCACATCATAAAGAATGCTAAGAAATAACAAAAACAAATGGCAATTGTGAAAATAAAAAAATCCACAGTAACATCTTTGTATTCCAGCATTTTATAATATCATTCTTTAAGATTTATGGTTATAAAAACACAGAGCTAAATTTAATACGCCTGTAAAAACATACTGTTCCTATTATTTTGGCAGTAGATGACCCACCTGGCTAGATTCACATTGGAGAAAAAAAGATAAGTTTATCTGTGTCTAGTTCAAATGCTTTTGACACTACACATCATTTTGGCTGGCTACAGTCTTGGTCTCAGGTTATATAAAAGGAGCCATATAAATCAATTCTAAACTCTTTCAACAAAGCCACAATGAAAAGAACTGTTTGGTATTCAGTGAATATACGCTTCTCTGAATAAATCTTGAACTCAGCTTGGAATGACTTCTACATAAAACTTGTATAATACAGTTTTTATGGGCCAAAAATTACATGCTTAGTTTTTCTTTTTATTCTGTTCTTAATCTTTCTCTGCATCTGAATCCTGATAGGATATAGTCCTTTTCACAAATTTTCACAATTCTTTTACACAGAAATCTCCAATATTTAATAACTACTTAATTAATAAAGGTAAAAAAATTCTTATGAGAGGTCCTAAGACACAACTTAAATCAAATGTGCTCCCCACAATAACCTTCTGGAATGCTTTTTAAAAAATGCAGAGTGGGGGGAATCCATAATTCATTTCACTATTTTCAAAACAGTGCATTTCAAACCCTTTATCCTAGAGAGTGAGTGATGAATACTATGAAGTGCATGGTCCTTCAAAACCACTAAACTAGTTTAGATGCACAGAAAACTCCAGAAGATTGTAAAAATAAGCCAGACAAAGGGGAAAATAATAAATTGTGTTACTATTACCATGTATAGTAATTAGATAAAAGTATAACCTTTATCTGACTTACATTTAATAATATAATATTACTTTAGGGCAGTAAAATATAGTCAAATATAGCAGTCAGACAAAAGTAATAGAGCCTAACATTTAACAAGATACTGTCATTTTAGGTAGATTAAAGTACCTTTCAGTGTACAGTTTTCACATTACATCATAGTAATTTAATCTTCATAATAATCACATGAGATACTTAGTATTAATTTCCAATTTGTCTGAAGAAGAAACTGAGGTACTTTCAGAATAGAGCACTGATAGAGAAAGAAACCAAGCACAAAGTTTTGTTGGAAAAGTAGAGTTCAGAAAATAATGCTTGGAAAATATTATTTTGAACTGAATTGAACTGAAGAAAAACAGCTTCAGGGAATCTTAATTCTTTTAAAACATAATCCTCTTGTAAAAGGTAGAAAATGATGGTTGAATAGGCAGACTTTCTTGCATATCCTCCCAGGGCCAGACTGGAAATAAAACTAAATTGGGGAACATTCACCATGAATTACCAACTGAGGTTCAGCTGAGGAGGAAACTTGTATCAAGGAAGGACAGACAACACCTGCTAACAGGTAGGAAGGGCGAGGTCACTGGAGGGGCTGACCCAGCTTACATGGGCAGCAAGTCGAGAGTGTGGAGGGATTTCCTGGCTGTGGGAGGTCCTTTTTACTGAGAAGATGAGGCTCAAAAATGAGTCTGGGCTCCACAGCCTGGAGCACCAGAGCAGAGAACAGAGGCCCACATAATATTCAGCTGTAGGGCTTCTGGCTGCCAGGGAGTCTGGAGTTGGTTGGAGATAAAGCCCCAGGGTTTTTTGTGGGGTTTTTGGTTGTTGTTATTTAAACAAACAATAAAACAGAACACACAAGATTTTCATTTGCAGCTACTCACCTGAGGATTCAGTGGAGAGAGGGTGATGTGGACTCGAGGTGCTTAAGGAGAGGCTGGGGTAGGAAGCATTGAGGGGAGACCTGCATTTGGTCACACACCCCCAAACCAAAACGGCCATTTTTTTCTGAGAGGCACTGGCCCCATCCACAAACCACAGCTCAGGAAAAGGGAAAAAACCCATCCTAGGTGATACAGCCCACCACACCCTCAGGAATCCAGCCTGCCACACCCTGCATCTTGACCTTTGCAGAGGAGATAGCAGCAGAGGCCAAGCCTAGGGTTTGAACAGTCTCATGGAGCTTCAGTCACATGGTGGAGTGAGGTTGTCCTCTCCACTAACCTGAGAACCTGACTGGTGATTTTCCTTCATGGGAGAGCTGATAGAAACTCCAGGTTTCCAGTTGATCCCTGCATACTGGACTGCATACGAATATCTCCAACCAGCCGCAGAGAAATATTCTGGGACACTCCCAGAGGAATAGCTCTGGGATGGGAAAACACACCCATCACTTTTCTGAAATCTGAATGACACCTTCTCCTCACAGGAGACCCAGAGGGCGTGACCCCGATTCTGCCTAAATCCCATTCATAAACAGATTTATGAGAAATTAAGATTGACAGCTGGCTGGTAGGTGAAGACTGATGGAAGCAGAGCCTGAGGACCCTGGGGAATGTTGCTAATCCATCACTGGGACCCATGTTGCTAACAAACCAGCCTTAGAGTGCAGCTTGGCCCCTCTGATGTGCATCCAAGTTCTGTGGAGAAAGACACTAACTGAGGATACCTTGACATTTCAAACAAATTGCTGAGAGGCAAAGGAGGACAGTTTCTGACAGTGGTTAGCATAGGTTACCTCTGAGGAAGTCCAGAATTGGCAGACAGAACAGTCAGCCTCAGTCAAGAGAAGAGCAGGATCCAAAGGGAGCTCGAGGAGGCACTAACTCTGCTGAGATGAACTCCACTTTACTTTTTATATTTTATTTTTCTATTATTTTATTTTATTTATTTAACTAGAAGCCAGTGCACAAAATGGTGCCCTTGGGGGGACGGGTCCCTCAGCCCAGCCTGTGCCCTCTCACAGTCCAGGAGCCTCTCACAGTCGGACATCCCTCCAAGGGGTCCTTAGCGCTCCCATGGAGGTGAGAGAGGTTCCCGCCACCACCGCTGGGCTTCCCAGCCGTGAGCCTGGCTTCTGGCTGAGCGGCGCTCCCCCCTATGGGAGCGCACTGACCACCAGGGGGCAGCTCCTGCATTGAGCGTCTGCCCCCTGGTGGTCAGTGTGCCTCATAGTGACCGGTCATTCTGCTGTTCAGTCTATTTGCATATTACCTTTTATAATATAAGATTATTTAAATCTTTATTGTTAAAAGTATTACATGTGTCTCCCTTTATCTCCCCATTCCCCCCATCTAGCACACTCAGCCCATCACACCAGACCTTCACCACCCTATTGTTTGTATCCATGGGTTATGCATTTATGCATACAGGTTCTTTGGTTGATCTCTTGCGACCCACCCGCGCCTTCCCTCTGAGATTCAATAACCTGTTCTGTGTTTCTATGTCTCTAGATCTATTTTGTTCATCATTTTCCACATATGAGTGGGATTATGTGATACTTGTCTTTCTCTGACGGGCTTATTAATCTTAGCATAATACTCTCCAAGTTACTCCATGCTGTCTCAAAGGGTAAGACATTCTTCTTTTTTATGGCTGTACAGTATTCAATTGTGTATATGTACCACAGCTTTTCTATCCACTTGTCTACTGATGGGCACTTGGGCTGTTTCCAGGTTTTAGCTATTGTAAATTATGCTGCTGTGAACTTAAGGGTGCATATATTCTTTCTGATTGATGTTTCAGGTTTCTTAGGATATATTCCTAGAAGTAGGATCAAATAGCAGTTCCATATTTAATTTTTTTAGGAAACTTCATACTGTTTTCCATAATGGCTGCACCAGTCTGCATTCCCACCAGCAATGTACTAGGGTTCCCATTTCTCCACATCTTTGCCAGCACTTGTCAGTTGTTGATTTGTGATAGTAGCCATTTGACAGGTGTGAGGTGATACTTCATTGTCATTTTAATTTGCATCTCTCTGATGATGAGTGACTTTGAGCATTTTTTCATGTTTCTTGGGCATCTGTCCACTTTGGAGAAGTGTTTGTTTAGGTCCTTTGTCCATTTTGTAATTGGATTATTTGTCTTCCTTTTGTTAGGTTGTATGAGTTCCTTATATATTTTGGATATTAAACCTTTATTAGATGTATCATTGCCAAATAAGTTCTACCATACAGTGGGCCCCCTTTTCATTCTGTTGATAGTTTCTTTTGCTGTGCAGATGATTTTTATTTTGATATACTCCCATTTGTTTGTTTTCTACTTAGTTTCCTTTGCCCTAGGGGATGTATCTGTAAAAATACTGATACCTGAGATGTCTGATATTTTGCTGCCTATGTTTTCTTCTATAATTTTTATGGTTTCCCAACTTAAATTTAAGTCTTTTATCAATTTTGAGTTTATTCTTGTGTATGGTATAAGTTGGTGGTCTAGTGTCATTTTTTTTTGCATGTATCTGTTCAATTTTCCCAACACCATTTATTGAAGAAACTGTCTTGACTCCATTGTTTGCTTTTGACTCCATTGTCGAATATTAATTGAGGGTGATGGCTTGGGTTGATTTCTGGGGTCTCGGTGCTGTTCCATTGACCACTATGCCTATTCTTGTGCCAGTACCAGGCTGTTTTGATTACAGTAGCTTTGTAGTATAACTTGATATCTGGTATTGTGATCCCTGCAGCTTTATTCTTCTTTATCAAAATTTCTGTGGCTATTCAGGGTCTTTTTGGTTCCATATAATTTTTGGAGTATTTGTTCTAGGTCTGTGAAATATGCTGTTGGCATTTTAATAGGGATTGCATTGTATCTATAGATTGCTTTGGGTAGTATGGACATTTTAATGATGTTAAATCTATAATCCATGAACAAGGTATATTCTTCCACTTGTTTATGCTTTTTTTCTATCTCTTTTTTCTATGTCCTGTATTTGATGAGTACAAGTCTTTTACCTTCAGGGTTAAGTTTCTTTACAAGTATCTTAATTTTTTTGTTGTTGTAATGGTAAATGGTATTGTTTGTTTAGTTTATCTTTCTGAGAATTCATTATTGGTGTATAAAAATGCCACCAATTTCTGGGTGTTAATTTTGTATCCAGCTACATTGCCAAATATATTTATTAAATCTAGTAGTTTTGTTTTTTTGTTTTGTTTTGTTCCTTTGTGTGTTTTTCTTTCTTTTTTTTTTCTTTCTTTTTTTTTGTGTGTGTGGAGTCTTAGGGTTTTCTAAGGCCAATATTATGTCATCTGTGAAAAATGAGAGATTTACTTCCTCCTTTCCAACTTGGATGCATTTTATGTTTTCTTGTCTGATTACAGTGGCTAGCACTTCTAGTACTATGTTGAATAAGAGTCGTGAAAGCAGACCTCCCTGTCTTGTTCCTGTCCTTAGGAGAAATTATTTTAGTTTTTACCCTTTGACTATGATGTTGGCTGTAGATTTGTCATATATGGCCTTTAATATGTTGAGGTATGAACCCTCTATTCACACTTTGCTGAGAGTTTTCATCGAAACTGGGTGTTGCAATTTTTCAAATGCTTTTTCTGCATTTATTTATATGATCATGTGATTTTTGTCTTTTAATTTGTTTAAGTGATGTATCAAATTTATTGACTTGCATTTATGTACCAGCCTTGAATCCCTGGTATAAATCCGACTTGATCATGGTTTATGATCTTTTTAATATATTGCTGGATCCAATTTGCTAATATTTTATTGAGGATTTTAGCATCTATGTTCATCAGGGATATTGGCCTATAATTCTCTTTCTTTGCAGTGTTGTTATCTGGTTTTGTAATTAGGATAATGCTGGCCTCATAAAAAGAGGTTGGAATGTTCCTCCCTCTTGGATTTTTGGAGGAGTTTGAAGAGGGTAGGTGTTACTTTTTCTTTGAATGTTTGGTAAAACTCCCCTGTGAATTCATCCACACCAGGCCTTTTGTTTGCTGTGAGTTTTTTTTTTATTACTGCTTCAATTTCATCATTGTTATTGGCCTATTCATGTTTTCTGATTCTTCCTGATTGAGTTTTGGAAGATTGTATTTTTCTAGGAATTTGCTTATTTTGTCTAGGTTATCCAGTTTGTTGGCATATAGTGTTTCATAGTATTTTCTTACAATCCTTTGTATTTCGGTGGTGTCAATTGTTACTTCACCTCTTTCATTTTTTATTTTATTTATTGTGGTCCTCTCTCTTTGTTTCTTTATGAGTCTGGTTAAAGGTTCATAAATCTTGTTCATCTTTTTAAGGAACCAACTCATGTTTTCATTGATCTTTTTTATTCGTTTTTAGTCTTTATGTCATTTATTTCTGCTCTGATATTTATTATTTCCTTCCTTCTACTTACTATGGGCTTTGTTGTTCTCTTTCTAATTCCTATAACTTGTAAGGCTAAAATGTTTTTTATTAATTTTTCTTGTTTTTTAATGTAGGTCTGTAGTGCTATGAACTTCTCTTTCTGGACTGCTTTTGCTGTGTCCCATAGATATTGGGTTGCTGTATGTTTATTTTTGTTTCCAGAAATTTTTTTATTTCTTTCTTGATCTCATTGATAACCTACTCATTGTTTAATAACATGCTATATAGCCTCCACATGTTTGAATGTTTTTGAGTGTTTTTCAGTAGTTGATTTCTAATTTCACTACATTGTTATCTGAGAAGATGTTTGATATGATTTCAATCTTCTAGAACTTGTAGAGACTTGTTTTGTGTCCTAACATGTGGTCTATCTTTGAGAATGACCTATGCTCACTTGAGAAGAATGTATATTCTGCAGCTTTGGGGTGAAATGTTCTATAAATGTCAATTAAATTTATCTGATACAGTGTGTCATTTAGAGTCACTGTTTCCTAATTTTTTTTTTTTTCTGGAAGATCTATCCAGTGAAGTCAGCAGGGTGTTAGAGTCCCTTATTATGGCTCTATTGCTGTCAATATCTCCCTTAAAGTCCTCAAAAATATTTTTTATATATTTAGGTGCTCCTATATTGGGTACATATACATTTACCATGGTGATATCCTCCTGTGGTCTCGATTTCTTAAATATTAGTTAGTGACCTTTACTGTCTCTTGTGATGGCCTTCATTTTGAAGTCTATATTGTCAGATATGAGTATTGCTACCCCTGCCCCCCTTTTTTTTATATCCATTTGCCTGGAAATTTTTTTTTTCCATCCCTTCATTCTCATCCTATGTGAGCTTTTTGTCCTGAGGTGGGTCTCTTAAAGACAGCCTATATTTGGGTCATGTTTTCATATCCATTCAGCTAACCTATGTCTTTTGCTTGGAGCATTTAATCCATTTAGATTTAAGGTTATTATTGATAGGTACTCATTTATCTCTTCTTCTGGAGAATCCTCTTGTTCTTTCATTTGGGGCTTTTTTTTTTTTTTGTCTCCCCATTTTGGCTGCCTTTTGGGGTATGTGTCTATGTATCTTGAATATTGTCCATTTCATGGGAGGAGTCTCCTCTCAGTGTGGCTGATTGTGAGACTCTTCATCAACCATGTCATGCAAGCTATTGGGTAGATGCTGACAGAACAAAACAAAACACAATAAAACATAACAAAGACCAAAATAATTTGCAATACCCCTGCAACAACAACAAAAGCAACCACAAAAGAAGAGGGAATTAGGAGGAGAAAAGGGAACACTAATAGACAAAAAGAAAAAAAAATAGGGAAAAAAAGCGGGGGAGAAAAAATATGAAAAGGGATATATGAAAGAAAGAAAATAAGAACAAAGAATTAGGAAAGAAAGGTAGTATAAAATAAGAAAAAAATAAGTATGAAAAGGAAAATAGAGAACAAAAGCAAATAGACAAAAAATAAAAGGAAAAATGAAGAGAATGTAAGAGAAGGAAGAAAAAATATGGTAAGAAAAAGGCAGAGAAAATTAAATTTATGAAAGAAAAAAGAGAGTCTAAAATAATAACAGATCAATAGAGCAGAAAGATAAAGATGATAAAAGTAGAAAGGAGATTTTCAAAATGGCATTGGAGGAAGTGGAAGCTACACTGACATGTTCCCAGAACCAAACTGGAATTATAATTAAAATACAGAAAAGCCCTAGCCGGTTTGACTCAGTGGATAGATTGTCGGCCTGAGGACTGAAGGGTCCCAGGTTCGATTCCAGTCAAGGGCACATGCCCGAATTGTGGGCTCGATCCCCAATGGGGGGCGTGCAGGAGGCAGCTAATCAATGATTCTCTCTCATCATTGATGTTTCTATCTCTCTCTCCCCCTCTTCCTTCCTCTCTGAAATCAATAAAAATATATTAAAAATAAATAAATAAAATACAGAAAAATCATCCTTAATAATCAATTGAAGACAAGCTGGAGAAACCCTGATAATCAAGGAAGGAACATGGAGACGCAAAGAGCCTGCTAGGAAGTGGGGAGGCGTGAAAGCGGGCTAGGAAAATCAGACTTTGGTGCACATCTTTGTCCTTTTCAAAGGCATCCAGACACAGCAGAAAGAGCCACAAGCTATGTATTGCTGTTAGCTGCAATCAGAGTACTCAGGGCCAGTCACAACTAGCATCTGCATTGTCCTGCACTAGAGATTGGGAGTCGTATCAGACCTATTTGATACATAGATACATGCCCCAAAAGGCAGCCAAAATGAGGAGACAAAAAAACAAGCCCCAAATGAAAGAACAAAAGGATTCTCCAGAATAAGAGCTAAATGAAATGAAGATAATATGACAGCTAATTTCTTAAAAGAAACAATTCAACCAGAAATCTATGGCTTTTTTATACGCCAATAATGAACTCACAGAAAGAGAAATTATAAATACAATCCCATTTACCATTACAACAAAAAAATTAAGATAAATAGGAATAAACTTAAATAAAGGAGGTAAAAGACCTGTACTCAGAAAACTGGAGGACATTGAAAAAAGAGATATAGGGAGACATAAACAAGTGGAAGAATATACCATGCTCATGAATTTGTAGAATCAATATCATTAAAATGTTCATGCTACCCAAAGCAATCTATAGATACAATGCAAATCCCCATTAAAATACCAACAGCATATTTCACAGACCTACAACAAACTCTCCAAAAATTCATATGGAATTAAAAAAGACCACGGATAGCCACAGAAATCTTGAGAAAGAACAAAGTTGGAGGGATCACAATACCAGATATCAAGCTATATTACAAAGTCACTGTTCTCAAAACTGCCTGGTACTGGCTCAAGAACAGACATATAGACCAATGGAACAGAACCAAGAACCCAAAAATCAACCCAAGCCATTATGTTCAATTAATATTTGACAAAGGAGGCAAAACATACAATGGAGTCAAGACAGTCACTTCAATAAATGGTGTTGGGAAAATTGGACAGATACATGCAAAAAATGAAACTAGATCACCAACTTACACCATACACAAAAAATAAACTTAAAATGGATAAAGGGGGGAAAAATGGCGGCGGAATAGACAGACATGTTCCGAGCCTTGTCCCGGAGCAGAAAGAAAGAACAGCTGAGGGTCGCACTAGGAGTGTTTGTTGGCAAGTTGGGGGACAGCTGAACTCCAGAAGAAGGTGGGAGACTGCTAGACAGGGTTCCCCTGACCTGGCAGCCCCCACTGTGGCTGGGTCCCCTCCCGGATCTGCAGGCTTGGACGTGGAGTCTGCGCCATCTGGAACCAGAAAGTGGAGCTTATCGGAAGCCTGAGAATCCACAACTGCAGCACCCACGGAACAGCTGCGAGCCCCAGAACACCGCTCCCCAATTGGCGCAAACACACGGGTTCAGAGGAGCTCTACACTCCACCACGGAAAGGTCAGATTTCGCCTGGGATAAGGTGAGGTCTATGGTCCCAGTGGGAGAGAGGAACGCCCGTTTTGCGGGAGCTAGAGGACCAGGGAAGTCTGTGCCTAGGAAAATCCGTGGCTGTTGGGGCTGGCGTGATCTGTGAATGTGGAAGGGGGTCCTCAGAGCTGCTAACAGAAGGGCTCTCTAAAAAGCAACCCATTTTGATCTGACGTGCAGGGACACCCTAAGAATTTCAGGGGTGTGCTACACTTATGCGCAGCCACGGAGTGCGCACACTTGGGCTTTTTCCTCTTGAAATTCTTGCTTCTGATTACTAAGCCCAATACATAGGATCACCCAGTTGGGGACACCCTGGGAGACTGCAGGGGAAAGTTGTTTTTCTGGAACCTGGGGATCGGAGTGGGGAGTGACCATCAGAAAGCCAGCTCTGAGGCAGCCCACTCCAACAAACCGGTAGTGAGTGCCACAGGGAAAGAAGGCTCTAACACTCCCTAGAGAGGCCATAGATAAACCCGGAAGTCAATCCAGAAACACTGCCACCCAGGGGCTGAATCACAAATTGACTCTTGTGTAATCAAAAATAAAGGAATACGAATTAAGACACACCGCCTGCTTAAAATCAGGACTGGCTTACATCACTGAAGAGCAGTGGAACACAGGGAACTGCAATACTGTCCGGACTGAGAAACAGGCATGCCAAACAGAGCAACAGAGGAAGTGAATGACCTTCACTATTCCACATTTTATTTTTATTTTTTATTTTTTTTATATTTTTTATTTTCATTTTTTTGCATCTTTTACTCAAGAAACTAATTTTTTTTCTTTTTTCCTCACTTGATTTTACCTTTTTAATTAATACATTTTTATTTTCAATCCGTATTATTACTACTGCTATTTTATCTTTTTTTTTTTTTTGTAAGTGTCATTTTATTTTCTCTTCATTTTGTTTGGGATTAATGTTCTACATTCTATTTTTATCTTTCCTTTAGCATCATTTTACTCTATCTCAACTCTACCTTTATGCCATCACTCTCTTCCTCACTTTTCCCTTTTCAGTGTCCTGTTTATCTTACCCCTTTCCTGCTTTAGATATTCTTATTCTTCTTTTGCTTATTTTTTTGTTTGTTTAGTGCTTCTGTTTTCCCTTGCCTCACTCAATATTAGTTGGTGTTGTAGTTTTATTAATCCCCAGGTACTTGTTGCTGGCATTTTCTGGGATAAGTGATTGTTCTATTGGAGTTTTATCCCCAATATATATAGTATGTTTCCCTTTCTCTCTTAGTCTCTTTCTGGTCTCTCTTACTTTTTTTTTCTTCTTTTTTTCTCTTTTCCCAATTTCATTTTGACACTCCATTTTTTCTTCTTCTTCTTTCTTTCCTTTTCCTCTTCTTCTTTCTCTCCTATCCCCTAATTTGCCTTTCTCTGGTGGTCACCTTTATTGGAGGTTATTAATATCATGAATACATTTCTCTTCAGTGCCTTATGTGTTGTACCTGGTAGTGCTGTATTTTGTGCCTTTACATCAACGCAGGAGAGAGAGAACTACATAACCAGACACCCAGAGAAGAGAGACCATGGGGAGACAAAGACACAGCCCGCATATGAAAGAAAAGCAGGCATCACCAGAAAAGGAAGTAAATGAAATGGAGGCAAGCAACTTTCCAGAAAAAGAATTCAGAGAAATGGTCATAAGGTGGCTGAAAAGAATGGAAGACAAATTCGACAATATGAGCAAGAACCAAGAGGAAATGAAGAAGAACCAAGAAGAAATGAAAATGACATCACTGCTGTAAAGAACTCAATAGAAAGCATCAAGAGTAGACTAGAAGAAGCAGAGGACCGCATCAGTGAGCTAGAAGACAAGATGGGAAAAAATACCAAAGAAAAGCAACTTCTAGAAAAAAAAATTAAAAGGCAGGAGGAGAGCCTAAGGGAACTTTGGGACAACACGAAACAAAACAACATCCGCATAATAGGGGTTCCAGAAGGAAAGGAAGCTGAGCAAGGAATAGAAAACCTCTTTGAAGAAATAATGACAGAAAATTTCCCTGATATAGAGAAGAAGAAACTCACACAAATCCAAGAAGCTCACAGAGTCCCAAGCACAATAAAACCCAAAAGACCGACGCCAAGGCACATTATAATTAAATTGGCAAACACCAACGACAAAGTAAGAATCTTAAAAGCAGCAAGAGAGAGACAGAAAGTTACATACAAAGGAACCCCCATCAGACTAGCAACTGATTTCTCAACAGAAACTCATCAGGCCAGAAGGGAATGGAATGAAATATACAAAGTCATGCAAAGGAAGGGTCTGAATCCAAGAATACTGTACCCAGCAAGGCTATCAATCAAAATTGAAGGTGAAATCAGGAGCTTCACTGACAAAAAAAGACTAAGGGAATTTATTACTACCAAACCAGCAATGCAAGAAATTCTAAAGGGTCTGCTGTAAAAAAAAAAAGAAATAGGAAGCGAAGAAGGAATACAGGGGTAAACAATAGGAATGGCGACAAATAAGTACCTATCAATAATAACTTTAAATGTAAATGGATTAAATGCCCCAATCAAGAGACATAGGGTAACGGATTGGATAAGAAAACATGACCCATATATCTGCTGTCTACAAGAAACACACCTCAGAAAAAAGAGACGCACACAGACTGAGGGTGAAGGGATGGAAAAAGTTTTTCCAGGCAAATGGAACTGAAAAAAAAGCTGGGGTAGCAATACTTATATCTGACAAATTAGATCTCAAAGTGAAGGACATAACAAGAGATAAGGAAGGCCACTTCATAATACTAAAGGGAGCAATCCAACAAGAAGAAATAACTGTGGTAAACATATATGCACCCAATACAGGAGCACCCAAATACATAAAAAAACTCCTGGAGTATATCAAGGGAGAGATTGACAGCAATACAATCATAGTAGGAGAATTTAATACCCCACTATCACCATTGGACAAATCCTCTAAACAAAAAATCAGCAAAGAAACATCAATCCTAAATGACTCACAAGACCAGATGGAATTAATTGACATCTTCAGAACATTTCACCCCAAAGCCACAGAATATACATTCTTCTCAAGTGCACATGGGTCATTTTCAAAGATAGACCATATGTTGGGACATAGGCAAAGTCTCTTCAAATTCAAGAAGATAGAAATCATATCAAGCATCTTCTCAGACCACAGTGGCATAAAACTGGAAATCAACTACAATAAAAACAACCCAAAGAAATCAATCACATGGAGGCTAAACAGCGTGCTATTAAACCATGACTGTGTTACCAGAGAGATCAAAGAAGAAATAAAAAACATCATGGCAACAAATGACAATGAAAACACTACAATCCAAAATCTATGGGACACAGCGAAAGCAGTCTTGAGAGGGAAGTTCATAGCTCTACAAGCCTACTGCAAAAAAACAAGAAACAATGGTAATAAATTACCTAACCCAACAACTCAAAGAGTTAGAAAAAGAGCAACAAGAAAAGCCCAGTGTAAGCAGATGGAAGGAAATAATAAAGATCAGAGCGGAGATAAATGACATAGAGACCAAAGAAACAGTACAAAAGATCAACAAAACCAAGAGCTGGTTCTTTGAAAGGATAAACAAGATTGATGAACCTCTAGGCAGGCTCACCAAGAAGCAAAGAGAGAGGCCCCAAATAAAATCAGAAATGAAAGAGGTGAAATAACAACAGATCCCGCCAAAATACAAAGGATTGTTAAAAAATACTACGAAAAACTCTATTCCAACAAACTGGACAACCTGGAGGAAATGGACATATTCCTAGAAAAATATAACCTTCCAAAACTCAATGAGGAAGAATCTAAACAGCTCAATATGCCAGTAACTATGGAAGAAATTGAAGCAGTCATCAAAGAGCTTCCAGCAAACAAAAGCCCGGGGCCAGACGGCTTCACAGGAGAGTTTTACCAAACATTCAAGGAAGAACTAAAACCAATCGTCCTCAAACTATTCCAGAAAATTCAAGAGGAAGGAACACTTCCAAGCTCCTTCTATGAAGCCAGCATCACCCTAATACCAAAAACAGATAAAGACAACACAATGAAGGAGAATTACAGGCCAATATCCCTCATGAATGTAGATGCCAAAATCCTCAACAAAATTCTAGCAAATCGGATCCAGCAGTACATCAGAAAGATCATACACCATGACCAAGTAGGGTTTATCCCAGGAATGCAAGGATGGTACAATATCCGCAAATCAATAAATGTGATACATCACATAAACAAATTGAGAGATAAAAATCACATAGTCATATCAATTGATGCAGAAAAAGCATTTGACAAAATCCAACACCCTTTCTTGATAAAAACTCTCAACAATGTGGGAATAGAAGGATCATACCTCAACATAATAAAAGCTATATATGATAAACCCACAGCTAACATCATACTCAATGGGCAAAAACTAAAACCATTTCCCCTAAGAACAGGAACAAGACAAGGATGCCCACTCTCACCACTCCTGTTTGACATAGTACTGGAAGTATTAGCCATTGAAATTAGACAAGAAGAAGAAATAAAAGGTATCCAAATTGGAAAAGAAGAAGTAAAGCTGTCCTTATTTGCAGATGACATGATATTGTACATAAAAAACCCAAAAGACTCAATCAAAAAACTAACAGACTTAATAAATAAATTTGGCAATGTAGCAGGATACAAAATTAACGCCAAGAAATCTATGGCATTTCTATACACCAAAAGTGAACTTACAGAAATAGAGACTAAAAAAGCAATCCCATTTTCCATCGCACCAAAAAAATTAAGATACTTAGGAATAAACCTAACCAAGGAGGTAAAAGACCTATATGCGGAAAACTACAGGACACTGAAAAAAGAGATAGAGGAAGATGTAAACAGATGGAAGAACATACCATGTTCATGGATTGGTAGAATCAACATCATCAAAATGTCTATACTACCGAAAGCAATCTATAGATTCACTGCACTCCCCATTAAAATACCAACAGCATATTTCACAGACCTAGAAAGAACTCTCCAAAAATTCATCTGGAATAAAAAAAGACCCCGAATAGCCACAGCAATCCTGAGAAAGAAGAATAAAGTAGGAGGGATCTCAATACCAGATTTCAAGCTGTATTACAAAGCCACTGTCCTCAAAACAGCCTGGTACTGGCACAAGAACAGACATATAGATCAATGGAATAGAATAGAGAATCCACTTATCGACCGAAACCAATATGCGCAATTAATATTTTACAAAGGAGGCATGAGCATACAATGGAGTCAAGACAGTCTCTTCAATAAATGGTGTTGGGAAAATTGGACAGATACATGCAAAAAAATGAAACTAGATCACCAACTTACACCATACACAAAAATAAACTCAAAATGAATACAGGACTTAAATATAAGACAGGAAACCATAAAAATACTAGAGGATTCCACAGGCAGCAAAATCTCAGACATATGCCAAAAGAACTTTTTCACTGATACTGCTCCTAGGGCAATGGAAGCCAACGAGAAAATAAACAAATGGGACTACATCAAAATAAAAAGCTTTTGCACAGCAAAAGAAACCATCAACAAAACAACAAGAAACCCCACTGTATGGGAGAACATATTTGTAAATGGTATCACTGATAAAGGTTTAATTTCCAACATCTACAGGCAGCTTATACAACTTAATAAAAGGAAGATAAATGATCCAATAAAAAAATGGGCAACGGACCTAAATAGAATCTTTTCGAAAGAAGACAGAAGGAAGGCCAAGAGACACATGAAAACATGCTCAAAGTCACTAATTATCCGAGAGATGCAAATCAAAACGACAATGCAATACCATCTCACACCTGTCAGAATGGCTATCATCAACAAATCAACAAACGACAAGTGTTGGCGAGGATGCGGAGAAAAAGGAACCCTCGTGCACTGCTGGTGGGAATGCAGACTGGTGCAGACACTGTGGAGAACAGTATGGAGTTTCCTCAAAAAACTAAAAATGGAACTCCCATTTGACCCAGTAATCCCACTCCTAGGAATATATCCTAAGAAACCAGAAACACCAATCAGAAAGGATATATGCACCCCTATGTTCATAGCAGCACAATTTACAATAGCTAAGATTTGGAAACAGCCTAGGTGCCCGTCAGCAGATGACTGGATCAGAAAACCATGGTACATCTACACAATGGAATACTATGCTGCCATAAAAAAGAAGGAATTACTACCATTTGTAGGCACCTGGATTGAATTAGAGAACATTATGCTAAGTGAAATAAGCCTCAATGAAAGAAAAATACCACATGATCTCACTCATTGGGGGATAATAAAAAACATTATAAACTGATGAACAAAAAGATAGATACAGAGGCAGTAATTCATCAAACAGACTGTCAAATTATAGAGGTGGGGAAAATAAGAGATCAACTGAAGGACTTATATGCATGCATATAAGAGTAACCAACTGATGCAAAACATTGTGGGGTGAGGGCATGTATGGGAGTGGGGTGGGGGGGCAATGGTAAGATATGTACACATATAATACCTTAATAAAAATTTTTTTTAAAAAATGGATAAAGGACTTAAACGTAAGAGGGAAACCATCTTAGAAGAATCCGTAGGCATCAAAATAGCAGACATATGTCATAGCAATATCTTTACCGATACAGCTCCTAGGGCAATGGAAACTAAGGAGGAAATAAACAAATGGGACTGAATCAAAATAAAAAGCTTCTGCACAGCAAAAGAAACCATCAACAAAACAACAAGAAAGCCCACTGCCTGGGAAACATATTTGCTAATGTTATTTCCAATATGGGTTTAATCTCCAAAATTTATAGGGAACTCATGCAAATTAAGAAAAGGACGATAAACAATCCAATAAAAAAAATGGGCAAAGGACCTAAATAGACACTTTTCAAAAGAGGGCATACAGAAGGCCAAGAGGCATATGAAAACATGCTCAAAGTCACTAATCATCTGAGAGATGGAAATCAAAACAACAACGGGATGCCATCTCACACCTGTCAGAATAGCTATCATCAACAAATGACAAGTGCTGGCGAGGATGTGGAGAAAAAGAAACTCTCGTGCACTGCTACTGGGAATGCAGATTGGTGCAGCCACTGTGGAAAACAGTATGGAGTTTCCTCAGAAAATGAAAAATGGAACTCCCATTTGACCCAGTAATCCCACTTCTAGGAATATATCCCAAGAAATCAGAAACACCAATCCGAAAGGACATATACACCCCTATGTTCATAGCAGCACAATTTACAATAGCTAAGATTTGCAAACAGCCTAAGTGCCCATTATCAGATGAGTGGATTAAAAAACTGTGCTACATCTACACAAAGAAATACTATGCTGCTATAAAAAATAAAGAACTCTTACCATTCACAACAGCATGGATGGAACTGGAGAGCATTATGCTAAGGGAAATAAGCCAGTCAGAGAAAGATAAATATCACATGATCTCACTCATTTGTGGAATATAATGAACAACATTAATTGTTGAACAAAAATAGATCCAGAGACATAGAAGCATCTAACAGACCATCTAACCTCAGAGGGAAGGCAGGGGAAAAGAGGGTTAGAGATCAACCAAAGGACTTATATGCATGCATATAAGCATAACCAGAAATCTATGGCTTTTTTATATGCCAATAATGAACCCAAATAAAGGAGTTCCCATGGACACAGACAGTAGGGGCATGAGTGCATGTGCTGGGGGATGGAAATGGCCTGGGAGAGGTCAATGGGGGAGAAAAGAGACATATGTAATACTTTAAACAATAAAGAATTTAAAAATATATATTGTTATAATTATTATTGTTTCAGATATAAGGAAGTAAATTCAGCAATGTTGAGTACCAGGCACAGATAGTGAATGATGGAATGGACTAGAAACCAAACTATGGCCAATTTCAAACCCCATATTATTTCTATTACATTATGCAATTTTGTATGAAAATATAAATGAATAACTATAATAATAGCTGAGCTTTACTGGGAAGTTTATACAGCTGTTAGTGCTACCCTAGCGCTTTAAGTTCATTATTTCATTGAAGTCTCACAACAACTCTACAAGGTAAGAATTGCTGCCATCTCAATTTTACAAATGAGGAAACCAATGCTTAGTCCCAGCTCACACAGCTGAGAAGGAGCAGAACAGAGACTCAGATTCCGATCTAAATGACATGAAGTTCATGGTCTGAAGCACAAGACATAGTGTTTTTTTGGTGGTGAGGAAATATTTACATTAACATACAGCAGGATAACCTACATTATATTGTAGGAACTACAATTAAAAACTCAAAAAACACTAATGATTATGTGTTTTCAAGGTAGGCATGACAAATTAAAATTTAAATCAGTCCATACAGACCAAATGCTCAATATTTATAAATTCAAATATCTGATTAAAGCCATCCTTGTTATCCTACTTGTCTCGCCAGTTTCCTCTGCTTTTACCCATTTCTTCCTAAAAGAGTTGTCTATGCTTATTCTAATTTACCCCCTCTCATTTTTTCCTAAAGCCACCACCTACATCAGGCTTTAACCCCATCTTTCCACAAAACTGTTCTTATCAAGATTGCCAATGAGCTGGAGGTTATTACATTCAATTGTCAGATCTCAGGGCTCTTTTTGCCTTAGCCATGAGCAGCATGCCAGTTGTCACCTTGGGCTTGCCTTCCAGGATGCCCCACATGGCTGACTTTTCCCATCAAGCCAGTCACTCCTGAGCCCTCTAGCGTCTTTCTTATCTTTTCCCTTATCTGTTTATTTTGGAGTACTCCAAAATTAAGGTTGATTCTTAGAATTCTCTTCTCTAATAACACTAATTTCCTTGGTGAGGTCATCCAATATCATGACTTTAAATAGTATCTATATGGTAATATCTTCCTAATTTATATATTCAGCCAAGTAACCCTAGGCTTGAATCAACTGCCTGTTAGGCATCTCCATGTGTGTGACAAACAGAGATCTCAAACTTAGTACATGTAAAACTGAACTCCTATCTTCTTCAAGGTTCTACTCCCACATCTAGAAAATTGCCCATATAAATTAAGTGCTCAATGAAATGAGTGAATTGAATAAATAAATACAGCCCAGTCAGATAAAAATGAGTCTCTAAAGCAGAATCACAGTGACATACTTCACAACTTGCAGGTCTAACTTCCTTAAAAGGGTTTGGTGTAAGTTAATTATAAAAACATATTATTTTGCTACCCTCACAGTCATTAAAATTCAAGGTTTCTACTGTATGGAATTGGAAATTGTATAAGATATTTACAAAGAGTAATTATATTCTCTTGTATCATAATATAATGTATACATACAATAAGATTTCATTATAATTCATGCTCATCATTGCATGTATTCTGGGATTAGCCTGGCTTAAACAGAATCCTCTAAAACAGTGGTTCTCAACCTTTCTAATGCCACGACCCTTTAATACAGTTCCTCATGTTATGGTGACCCCCAATCATAAAATTATTTTCGTTGCTACTTCATAACTATAATTTTGCTACTGTTATGAATCGTCTTAGGCTCTACAGGAGCAGTTCTCAACCTGTGGGTTGTGACCCACAGGTTGAGAACCGCTAGCAGGGTCGCCTAAGACCATCGGAAAACACAGATATTTACATTACGATTCATAACAGTAGCAAAATTACAGTTATGAAGTAGCAACGAAAATAATTTTATGGTTGGGGGTCACCACAACATGAGGAACTGTATTAAAGGGTCATGGCATTAGAAAGGTTGAGAACCACTGCTCTAAAATCAAAGACAGCCTATGAGAAACAAGATTTAATTTTCAATTATGGCACAGTGAAGATTTCCCACTCTGTGAGGATATCATTTACACACACACACCTCTTAATGCATTCACATCAGAAAGTATTTTGCCCTATCAAGGTGATTTACTTTAAAACTTAATAAGTATTAGGTCAACTTAAATGTATTCATCATTCTTGCTACAGGATTAACATATTTGGAGAAATACAAATATACTCATATTCATTTTTACATATGCACATTAAAATTCATTCAGAAATTAATGAACATGCCATCTCCACTTAAATTATAATAAAATAATTTTAAATTAGGCAACAATAATTTGATGAGAAAAGGAAATGTCTACTATTACTTGTAACTACTACTTCTTTAAACAGTTTTATTTAGGTATAATTTACATATCATAAAATTCACTCATTTTAAGTATACAATGACTTCAGTCACCATATATATATATATATATATATATATATATACACACACACACACACACACACACACACACACACACACACACTAGAGGTCTGGGGCATGAAATTTGTGCACGGGGGGTGGGGCCTCCTCAGCCCAGCCTGCACCCTCTCCAATCCAGGACCCCTCGGGGGATGTTCGACTGCCAATTTAGGCCCCATCCTGGAGATTGGGCCTAAACCGGCAGCCAGACACCCCTCTCACAATCCAGGACCACTGTTCACCTGCCTGCCTGCCTGATCGCCCCTAACTGACTGCCCCCACCCTGCTGGCCTGGTCACCCACAACTTCCCCCCCTGCAGGCCTGGTCACCCCCAACTGCCCCCCTGCCGGCCTGGTCGCCCCACGCAGCCTGCTGCTCAGTCATTTGGTCGTCACTCATTAACCCCCCTGCTGGCCTGGATGCTGCATGCAGCCTGTTTGGTCATCCGTTCAGTTGTTTTGGTTGCGATGGTCACTTAGGCATATATATATATATATATATATATATATATATATATATATATATTGTGCAAATAGCACTACAATCCAGTTTTAAAACTTTCATCACCTCAGAAAGATTCCTCTTGCCAGTTTGCAAGTACAGGCAGTCCTGGGGTTACGTTGGACTCAACGTATATCATTTTGTGGTTACGTCACCATCTCCCATTTATTTATTAAAAAAAAAAGTTTTGTCATTTCAACGTATGTACATATGTGCTTTATGTTTTTTATTATTTATTTACCACAAGTAAAGGTCAGGAATTGTTATCTTTTAAAATTTTTTTATTGTTTCACTTCATTACTGCTGTGTATGTGCTCCATGTGAGTGACGTAGGTGCTTATTTAGGTGGGCCCCCGACTTAACGGCGGAAATTGCGTTAGGTTGCGCCATAAGAATGGATCTCCGACGTAACCCAAGGACTTACTGTACTTCATGCTTCTACCTCCAGCCTCAGACAACCACTAATCTACTATATCTTTATAGATTTGTTCTTTTTGGAAAACAGACATTATTTTTAAGGTTTTATTATGGCCCAGATATTTAACTTAATATTTCACATATGTTATCTCAGTTCTAAAACAACCATATGAAATATTATTTACCCAATTCTATAGATAATGAATCTGAGGCTCAGAAAGAGTAATTAACCTGTTTAAAGAATAATAATAGTCTCAATTATTTGGACCTACAAAAATTAACTTCCTATATTTTAAAATCTCCAATAGATAATTAATATAATAAGATAAATTTACAAAATACTATAATCCAAAACCAAGCAAGGAGGATGAATGGTGCTCAGCCAGGATTTAATTCCATCACTGCCACCACCAACCACCCATAACCCAAATTAACCCCCCAGTCCTGACAGCTGAGAAGAATGACTCCAGCTGGCTCACTCCTAAGCTATGGAAATGGAACTTGCACTTGTCCTTAGCACCTACTTTGAAAATAAGGACCTTGCTACCTCTGGCCTCAAAGAATCAGTAATCACTTACATACATGTGCAACACACACATATGAAATACAGTCATGTGGACCACATAAGACAGATCTGTACCTGAATTACTATGACTCAAACAGCTTGTAAAATAATGGTAAAAAATCTGTATAAGCTAAACTAAGAATGTATTTCTATAAGAAATATAATATCTGTTGCATGTCAATACAGAAAAGGTTGGTTACAGTTTAAGGGATATATATATATATATATATATATATATATATATATATATATATATATGTTTTCATTGAATTTTAGAGAGAGAGGAAGGGAGAGGGAAAGAGAAACATTAAGAGAGAAACATAGATGGGCTGCCTCCTGCATGCCCCCTACTGGGGATAGAGCCCACAACACGGGCATATGCCCTAACTAGGAATTGAACCGGTGACTTCTTGGTGTGCAGGATGACGCTCAATCCACTGAGCAACACCAGCTGGCCGAGGATTATATTTTTAATGATAATTTAGTTATGGTACAAATTCATGTGTTATAATCACTAGTACTTCCAACAGAACATTAGCAAATGTAGATTAGACACAATCTGACATCAGTGTCATGCTACCACACTTTTGCATCCTTCTGTGCCTATCTACTGCTAAATTTAACAAAGAAGATAATACAGCTTATTTTGTATCTTGCAATTGCAGCAATAGATTCTCTTTGTTTAATAAGTCATTGACATCAAGTGATTGATGAAATAGAGATAAGAATTTAGATGCTCTGAAACACTATAAAATTGTCAGTTCCTATAAGGGCTTATACCTAAGTGTAACTAACTATATATATAAAAGGTTAAGCGACCGGCCAACCGGTGGCTGATAGGTATGACGTGCACTGACCACCAGGGGGCAGATGCTCAATGTAGGAGCTGCCGAGCTGCAGTGACTTGGCAGCGGCAGTTCTCAGGTGACACACCCCAGAACCAGAGAGGAGGGAGCCCGATTCTGGGGTGCATCACCTGAGAACCGCCCTCTCGCAATCCAGGACCCCTCAGAGGATGTTGGAGAGTCAGTTTCAGCTCAATCCCTGCTGGAGGGACTCCACTCACTCCACAGACGCCCTTCGAGCCGCGGCACTGCCCCAGGTGTGGCCGGCCAGGAAGGGACTGCGGGAGGTTGGCTCCAGGGCATGTCTAGCCCATCTCACCCAGTCCTGCCCACAGGCCACCTTCTAATTAATTTCCTTTCAGTGTGCACAAACCCATGCACCGGGGCACTAGTTAGATAATAAAGGTCAGGAAAATCCATCGGAATCCTTCAGTCAAAATCAAGATGGAGACCTCACTTGAACAAAGTGCTTCGATTCCCACTGCCTGTCACTGCCAAGAATGAAGTCACTCAGTAGCAGACTCACAGTTCCTATGCTTTGTGCAGCAAAGGCTGCTCCTTAGCAACCAGTGTTGACAATTGGGTTCCCAAAGAAACCAGGAGGCCCAATTTAGATAACTATGAAACAAAGAAACTGTAAAGGCAATCTTAGACACAGAAGTAACTCTGTTGTCATCATTGCTACTGAATTCCTGCCAGTAAAGTTATATAAATATTTTATTTTTAAATGTTTAAAGATAAAAACTAATTTTTTAAGTATACCATATAACCCCCTATCCTCTGCATCTTTCTGAAATATAGTAGCAAATATATTTTTATGATTCAAATGAGGAATAGCATCAACAATTGATTTTTTAAAATATATTGTTCTTGAAGCTAAAGGACATTTTAGAATCCTCTGCAAAATATAAATTCTGCTTCCAGATTATAAGCAGAATTCAATTGACTTCATTTCTGTGTAAAACAAGTAGATATACCTTCCAGTTTCATTTCCTGAATAACAAAGTTTTCTCATGTAGAAGGAAATAGATGGCAGCAGAGAATGAGGGAAAAATATGAATGACAATGAAACCAATAAAAATAGTTATTACATATAAGTTCCTTCGACTGTATTGGGAAATCAAATACATTTCATAAGTCACCAACTATCTTATAACTTAGAGCTCCCAAATAATTTTATAAAGGCAAGTAACTGAATCATTTCTATGAAAAATTTCTATTGTTTGCCTCATAAGATAGGTCACCATTTGTTTACTGCAGTGCAATGGGTGAGTTATTTAACCTATGATTTTCAAATCCTTACCCATAATGTGTACAGAATTAATAAAAATTAAAAAATATTGCATGAATAATAGCCCTAGCACAATGTAGGCACTTAATAAATGCTACTGCAGAAAATTTCATGCACTAGGGGAGAGAAAAATGGCGGTGGAATAGACAGACGTGTTCCGAGCCTTGTCCCAGAGCAGAAAGAAAGAACAGCTGAGGGTCGCACTAGGAGTGTTTGTTGGCAAGTTGGGGGACAGCTGAACTCCAGAAGAAGGTGGGAGACTGCTAGACTGGGTTCCCCTGACCTGGCAGTCTCCACTGTGGCTGGGTCCCCTCCCGGAGCTGCGGGTTTGGACACGGAGTCTGCGCCATCTGGAACCAGAAAGTGGAGCTTATCGGAAGCCTGAGAATCCACAACTGCGGCACCCACGGAACAGCTGCGAGCCCCAGAACAACGCTCCCCAATTGGCGCAAACACACGGGTTCAGAGGAGCTCTACACTCCACCACTGAAAGGTCAGATTTCGCCTGGGATAAGGTGAGGTCTATGGTCCCAGTGGGAGAGAGGAACGCGCGTTTTGCGGGAGCTGGAGGACCAGGGAAGTCTGTGCTTAGAAAAATCTGTGGCTGTTGGGGCTAGCGTGATCTGTGAATGTGGAAGGGGGTCCTCAGAGCTGCTAACAGAAGGGCTCCCTAAAAAGCAACCCATTTTGATCTGACGTGCAGGGACACCCTAAGAATTTCAGGGGTGTGCTAGACTTATGCGCAGCCACGGAGTGCGCACACTTGGGCTTTTTCCTCTTGAAATTCTTGCTTCTGATTACTAAGCCCAATTCATAGGTTCACCCAGTTGGGGACACCCTGGGAGACTGCAGGGGAAAGTTGTTTTTCTGGAACCTGGGGATCGGAGTGGGGAGTGACCATCAGAAAGCCAGCTCTGAGGCAGCCCACTCCAACAAACCGGTAGTGAGTGCCACAGGGAAAGAAGGCTCTAACACTCCCTAGAGAGGCCATAGATAAACCCAGAAGTCAATCCAGAAACACTGCCACCCAGGGGCTGAATCACAAATTGACTCTTGTGTAATCAAAAATAAAGGAATACGAATTAAGACACACCGCCTACTTAAAATCAGGACTGGCTTACATCACTGAAGAGCAGTGGAACGCAGGGAACTGCAATACTGTCCGGACTGAGAAACAGGCATGCCAAACAGAACAACAGAGGAAGTGAATGACCTTCACTACTCCACATTTTATTTTTATTTTTTATTTTTTTATTTTCATTTTTTGCATCTTTTACTCAAGAAACTAATTTTTTTCTTTTTTCCTCACTTGATTTTACCTTTTTAATTATTACATTTTTATTTTCAATCCGTATTATTACTACTGCTATTTTATCTTTTTTGTGTGTGTCATTTTATTTTCTCTTCATTTTATTTTGGGATTAATGTTCTACATTCTATTTTTATCTTTCCTTTAGCATCATTTTACTCTATCTCAACTCTACCTTTATGCCATCACTCTCTTCCTCACTTTTCCCTTTTCGGTGTCCTGTTTATCTTACCCCTTTCCTGCTTTAGATTTTCCCTATTCATTCTGTTTACCCCTGTTAAAATTTCACCCTACTTATATATCTAATCTCCAATCCCCTGCTCCAAGTCCATACACGCCTCTCTCTTGACTGTCTTAACTATCCAAAAAATTGTTTTTCTCTATGTCCTTTTGTTGTTGTTCGCTTGAATGTAGATTATATAGAATTTTTATGCTTTTTTGTGAGATTGTTTTGCTTATTCTTCTTTTGTTTATTTTTTGGTTTGTTTAGTGCTTCTGTTTTCCCTTGCCTCACTCAATATTAGTTGGTGTTGTAGTTTGTATTAATCCCCAGGTACTTGTTGCTGGTATTTGCTGGGATAAGTGATTGTTCTATTGGAGTTTTATCCCCAATATACATAGTCTGTTTCCCTTTCTCTCTTAGTCTCTTTCTTGTCTCTCTTACTTTTTTTTTCTTCTTTTTTTCCCTTTTGCCAATTTCATTTTGACACTCCTTTTTTTCTTCTTTCTTTCTTTTACCTCTTCTTCTTTCTCTCCTATCCCCTAATTTGCCTTTTTCTTGTGGTCACCTTTATTGGAGGTTATTAATATCGTGAATACATTTCTGTTCAGTGCCTTGTGTGTTGTACCCGGTAGTGCTGTATTTTGTGCCTTTAAATCAACACAGGAGGGAGAGAACTACATAACCAGACACCCAGAGAAGAGAGACCATGGGGAGACAAAGACACAGCCCGCATATGAAAGAAAAGCAGGCATCACCAAAGAAAAAGAAGTAAACGAAATAGAGGCAAGCAACCTTCCAGAAAAAGAATTCAGAGAAATGGTCATAAGGTGGATGAAAAGAATGGAAGACAAATTCGACAATATGAGCAAGAACCAAGAGGAAATGAAGAAGAACCAAGAAGAAATGAAAAATGACATCGCTGCTGTAAAGAACTCAATAGAAAGCATCAAGAGTAGACTAGAAGAAGCAGAGGACCGCATCAGTGAGCTAGAAGACAAGATGGGAAAAAATACCCAAGTAGAGCAACTTCTAGGAAAAAAATTAAAAGGCAGGAGGAGAGCCTAAGGGAACTTTGGGACAACACGAAACAAAACAACATCCGCATAATAGGGGTTCCAGAAGGAAAGGAAGCTGAGCAAGGAATAGAAAACCTCTTTGAAGAAATAATGACAGAAAATTTCCCTGATATAGAGAAGAAAAAACCCACACAAATCCAAGAAGCTCACAGAGTCCCAAGCAAAATGAACCCCAAAAGACTGACGCCAAGGCACATTATGATTAAATTGGCAAACACCAACGACAAAGTAAGAATCTTAAAAGCGGCAAGAGAGAGACAGAAAGTTACATACAAAGGAACCCCCATCAGACTAGCAACTGATTTCTCAACAGAAACTCATCAGGCCAGAAGGGAATGGAATGAAATATACAAAGTCATGCAAAGGAAGGGTCTGAATCCAAGAATACTATACCCAGCAAGGCTATCAATCAAAATTGAAGGTGAAATCAGGAGCTTCACAGACAAAAAAGGACTAAGGGAATTTATTACCACCAAACCAGCAATGCAAGAAATGCTAAAGGGTCTGCTGTAAAAAAAAAAGAAAATAGGAAGCGAAGAAGGAACACAGGTGTAAAGAATAGGAATTGCGACAAATAAGTACCTATCAATAATAACTTTAAATGTAAATGGATTAAATGCCCCAATCAAGAGACATAGGGTAATGGATTGGATAAGAAAACATGACCCATATATCTGCTGTCTACAAGAAACACACCTCAGAAAAAAGAGACGCACACAGACTGAGGGTGAAGGGATGGAAAAAGTTTTTCCAGGCAAATGGAACTGAAAACAAAGCTGGGGTAGCAATACTTATATCTGACAAATTAGATCTCAAAGTGAAGGACATAACAAGAGATAAGGAAGGCCACTTCATAATACTAAAGGGAGCAATCCAACAAGAAGAAATAACTGTGGTAAACATATATGCACCCAATACAGGAGCACCCAAATACATAAAAAAACTCCTGGAGTATATCATGGGAGAGATTGACAGCAATACAATCATAGTAGGAGACTTTAATACCCCACTATCACCATTGGACAAATCCTCTAAACAAAAAATCAGCAAAGAAACATCAATCCTAAATGACTCACTAGACCAGATGGAATTAATTGACATCTTCAGAACATTTCACCCCAAAGCCACAGAATATACATTCTTCTCAAGTGCACATGGGTCATTTTCAAAGATAGACCATATGTTGGGACATAGGCAAAGTCTCTTCAAATTCAAGAAGATAGAAATCATATCAAGCATCTTCTCAGACCACAGTGGCATAAAACTGGAAATCAACTACAATAAAAACAACCCAAAGAAATCAAACACATGGAGGCTAAACAGCATGCTATTAAACCATGCCTGGGTTACCAGAGAGATCAAAGAAGAAATAAAAAACATCATGGCAACAAATGACAATGAAAACACTACAATCCAAAATCTATGGGACACAGCGAAAGCAGTCTTGAGAGGGAAGTTCATAGATTTACATGCCTACTGCAAAAAAACAAGAAACAATGGTAATAAATTACCTAACCCAACAACTCAAAGAGTTAGAAAAAGAACAATAAGAAAAGCCCAGTGTAAGCAGATGGAAGGAAATAATAAAGATCAGAGCAGAGATAAACGACATAGAGACCAAAGAAACAATACAAAAGATCAACAAAACCAAGAGCTGGTTCTTTGAAAGGATAAACAAGATTGATGAACCTGTAGCCAGGCTCACCAAGAAGCAAAGAGAGAGGCCCCAAATAAACAAAATCAGAAATGAAAGAGGTGAAATAACGACCCATCCTGCCGAAATACAAAGGATTGTTAAAAAATACTATGAACAACTCTATTCCAACAAACTGGACAACCTGGAGGAAATGGACATATTCCTAGAAAGATATAACCTTCCAAAACTCAATCAAGAAGAATCTAAACAGCTCAATATGCCAGTAACTATGGAAGAAATTGAAGCAGTCATCAAAGAGCTTCCGGCAAACAAAATCCCGGGGCCAGACGGCTTCACAGGAGAGTTTTACCAAACATTCAAGGAAGAACTAAAACCTATGCTCCTCAGACTATTCCAAAAAATTCAAGAGGAAGGAACACTTCCAAGCTCCTTCTATGAAGCCAGCATCACCCTAATACCAAAAACAGATAAAGACAACACAATGAAGGAGAATTACAGGCCAATATCCCTCATGAATGTAGATGCCAAAATCCTCAACAAAATTCTAGCAAATCGGATCCAGCAGTACATCAGAAAGATCATACACCATGACCAAGTAGGGTTTATCCAGGAATGCAAGGATGGTATAATATCCGAAAATCAATAAATGTGATACATCACATAAACAAATTGAAAGATAAAAATCACATAGTCATATCAATTGATGCAGAAAAAGCATTTGACAAAATCTGACACCCTTTCTTGATAAAAACTCTCAACAAGGTGGGAATAGAAGGATCATACCTCAACATAATAAAAGCTATATATGATAAACCCACAGCTAACATCATACTCAATGGGTAAAAACTAAAACCATTTCCCCTAAGAACAGGAACAAGACAAGGATGCCCACTCTCACCACTCCTGTTTGACATAGTACTGGAAGTATTAGCCATTGCAATTAAACAACAAGAAGAAATAAAAGGCATCCAAATTGGAAAAGAAGAAGTAAAGCTGTCCTTATTTGCAGATAACATGATATTGTACATAAAAAACCCGAAAGACTCCATCAAAAAAACTAACAGACTTAATAAATGAATTCGGCAATGTAGCAGGATACAAAATTAATGCCAAGAAATCTATGGCATTTCTATACACCAACAGTGAACTTACAGAAATAGAGACTAAAAAGCAATCCCATTTTCCATCGCACCAAAAAAATTAAGATACTTAGGAATAAACCTAACCAAGGAGGTAAAAGACCTATATGCGGAAAACTACAGGACACTGAAAAAAGAGATAGAGGAAGATGTAAACAGATGGAAGAACATACCATGTTCATGGATTGGTAGAATCAATATCATCAAAATGTCCATACTACCCAAAGCAATCTATAGATTCAATGCGCTCCCCATTAAAATACCAACAGCATATTTCACAGACCTAGAAAGAACTCTCCAAAAATTCATCTGGAATAAAAAAAGACCCCGAATAGCCACAGCAATCCTGAGAAAGAAGAATAAAGTAGGAGGGATCTCAATACCAGATTTCAAGCTGTATTACAAAGCCACTGTCCTCAAAACAGCCTGGTACTGGCACAAGAACAGACATATAGATCAATGGAATAGAATAGAGAATCCAGATACCAACCCAAACCAATATGCACAATTAATATTTGACAAAGGAGGCATAAGCATACAATGGAGTCAAGACAGTCTCTTTAATAAATGGTGTTGGGAAAATAGGACAGATACATGCAGAAAAATGAAACTAGATCACCAACTTACACCATACACAAAAATAAACTCAAAATGGGTACAGGACTTAAACATAAGACGGGAAACCATAAAAATACTAGAGGAATCCACAGGCAGCAAAATCTCAGACATATGCCAAAAGAACTTTTTCAGTGATACTGCCCCTAGGGCAATGGAAGCCAAACAGAAAATAAACAAATGGGACTACATCAAAATAAAAAGCGTTTGCACAGCAAAAGAAACCATCAACAAAACAACAAGAAACCCCACTGTATGGGAGAACATATTTGCAAATGGTATCACTGATAAAGGTTTAATTTCCAACATCTACAGGCAGCTTATACAACTTAATAAAAGGAAGATAAATGATCCAATAAAAAAATGGGCAACGGACCTAAATAGAATCTTTTCGAAAGAAGACAGAAGGAAGGCCAAGAGACACATGAAAACATGCTCAAAGTCACTAATTATCCGAGAGATGCAAATCAAAACGACAATGCAATACCATCTCACACCTGTCAGAATGGCTATCATCAACAAATCAACAAATGACAATTGTTGGCGAGGATGCGGAGAAAAAGGAACCCTCGTGCACTGCTGGTGGGAATGCAGACTGGTGCAGCCACTGTGGAGAACAGTATGGAGTTTCCTCAAAAAACTGAAAATGGAACTCCCATTTGACCCAGTAATCCCACTCCTAGGAATATATCCTAAGAAACCAGAAACACCAATCAGAAAGGATATATGCACCCCTATGTTCATAGCAGCACAATTTACAATAGCTAAGATTTGGAAACAGCCTAGGTGCCCGTCAGCAGATGACTGGATCAGAAAACCATGGTACATCTACACAATGGAATACTATGCTGCCATAAAAAAGAAGGAATTATTACCATTTGTAGGAACCTGGATGGAATTAGAGAACATTATGCTAAGTGAAATAAGCCAGTCAATGAAAGAAAAATACCACATGATCTCACTCATTTGGGGATAATGAAAAACATTATAAACTGATGAACCAAAAGATAGTTACAGAGGCAGTAATGCCTCAAACAGACTGTCTAATTACAGCGGTAAGGTTAGGGAGTGGTGGGGGAAATAAGAGATCAACTGAAGGACTTGTATGCATGCATATAAGAGTAACCAACGGATGCAAAACATTGGGGGGTGAGGGCATGTATGGGAGTGGGGTGGGGGGGGGGCAATGGTAAGATATGTACACATATAATACCTTAATAAAAATTTGAAAAAAAATAAATAAATAAAATAAATGCTACTGCAGCCCTAACCGGTTTGGCTCAGTGCATAGAGCGTCGGCCTGCGAACAGAAAGGTCCCAGGTTCAATTCTGGTCAAGGGCATGTACCTTGGTTGCGGGCACATCCCCTGTAGGAGGTGTGCAGGAGGCAGCTAATTGATGTTTCTCTCTCATCAATGTTTCTAACTCTCTATCCCTTCCTCTCTGTAAAAAATCAATAAAATATATTTAAAAATAATAAAAATAAAAAATAAATGCTACTGCAGTTTTATTGACACTCCACCCTTGCAATATATCTTGTATTTCTTAACCTCATCACACTTTTTTTTAAAAAAATCCATGACTAGTTTCTTTTTCTTAATAATAGAGTGAATAGGAATTGTATGGAAAAACAAAATGTTTAACAAAGAGAAAATTATGTTTCAAAATTTATGCAAAGAAATGCTGAGTGAGATAAGGTTACAAATTCAGTATATTAATAATGTAATAGATGTCATATTTCTCTTGTCTCTTTGGAATAGGTAGAATGTACAGTAGTAGTTTTGGGCACATTCAGAACTGTCATATATCCTATTTTCAAACACTATCTTTACTTTCCCTAGTCTTCCTTATTGAATAAAACCAGTTCCTGAAAATTGCTAATGGTTCAATTGTCAAAAACAATGAGAATTAAAGCAAGTAGCCATTTGTTGACATCTTGAAAAAGCTCTGATTGTACTTGAGTTCTGTTTCCATCTCCACTATCATGTGCCATTTGGATTAGGTAGTCCTGAGAATTCTTCTTCTGCATATTTTAATAGAATACAACTTTTCAAACCTGGCTCTCCCTGGCAGAATATAAAAAGACCCCAGTTTTTGTATCAGTAGTGAAATTATATATAATTTATTGATTTGTGGAGTCCTTGTGATATGCACAGTGCCATTCCAGATGCTAGGGAAGGAGGAAAAAAACAAGAATAATGGAAGTTTAAATTTTGAAGGGACTTAGAGGCACTTAATACAATTCTCTCTCCCAGAGGGGAAATCCCCTGTCCAGCCCTGTGGGCTATCATTCTGTTTGCCCAGCTTCTGCATGAACAGAAGTTCAGATTGCACCTGTGCTCTATACTTCACATGGGTAATGTCTACTCATTAGTCCTGGCTCTGCCCTCTGAAGCAACACACTTCAAGGTACCTCTATCTTATACATGGTACTCTTTCAAATATTTGAAGATGGTTATCCTGTCCAAGAAAGAGTAATGGACCAACATCTAGATTGTTGTTCCTTCTTTTACATCTTCATAAGAAAAAAAAATCTCAAACAAATCACTTAACCCTTCTAAACTTATCTTCCTTGTCTATAAAATAGAATAATAATCCTTCTACAGAGAACTGGAGAGAAGGAAGAAGTGGAAATAAAGAAGAGAAAGAGGAAAATTGGGAAGAAAAGTAGAGAAAGTGGTACCACTTACTGAACACTTGGTACCAACACCTCTCCAAGTGCTAACTGTGTCTCAACTAGCCAGTGAGTACTCACTTTGTTCTGCCACATTTTACAAAGAGACACCCAGACTTGCCCAAGGTCACATTGTTATTAATTCTTAAGTACTATGCTTTATTTATCTCCTTTATTTATCTCATGCTCTTTGTTCCCCAAATTGTAATATATTACATAAATATAATTATTTTCCAGCTTAAACAATTCCAGATCATGAACTACTCTTAATGTAATTTACATTCAAGAATTCTCAGCAATCTTCTTGCCCCTCTTTGGATGCACACTGGCTTGCCAATGTCTTCCTGGAAATGAGTCACTGAGACAATCAATAACTGTCTACTAAGAAGGCATTAATCACCAACCATTTTCCTGGCATTGGAAAGATGGAGATGAAACAACAGTCCACAGGCAGCTAAAAGCCTATTAAAGCAAAAGACATGTAAATAGGGAAAAAAATGATAGAAAAAAATTGCTATGTTAAAAGCATGAACAAAGTGCAATAGAAAAAAGGAAAAGGAAGGCCAGATTAAGTTGACAAAACATACACAGAACGATTACTTGGAGGAAGCAGTAAACCTGTCACCCCCTTGAGGCCACACACCTGCATGTGTCCCCAGTCTGAGTTTGTGTTTACCTTAGCATGTCATAAGACACCAATGGTTCATTTTGTTTAACAAAATTCATGTTATTTTTCCATGAATTAATCATGCCAAGCTATTGCCCTAGCCCAGTGGTTGGCAAACTCATTAGTCAACAGAGTGAAATATCAACAGTACAACGATTGAAATTTCTTTTGAGAGTCAAATTTTTTAAACTTAAACTTCTTCTAACGCCACTTCTTCAAAATAGACTCACGCAGGCCTCATGGTATTTTGTGGAAGAGCCACACTCAAGGGGCCAAAGAGCCGCAAGTGGCTTGCGAGCAGCAGTTTGCCGACCACGGCCCTAGCCAATCCTATCTAATAAAAGAGTAATATGCAAATTAACCATCACTCCGCTACAAAAATGGCGGTGCCCACAGCCACAAGATGGCAGCGCCCAGTCCTCTTAGCCCCGCGGGAGTCCCCCAGTCCGCCCAGCAGCGGCAGTCAGGGGTGTCCGGCTGGGAGGCGCCCACCCGCCATGCAGCGATCCCCGCCCAGCAACAGCAGCGCCCAGCACGATCCCCGGCCACAGCCTGGACAATCTGCATGATTCCCCGGCCCCAGCGGCAGCCTGGGCTGGGGTCTCAGGCCAGCAGGGCCGCGCACCCCTGCCACGTGATCTTCTGGGCAGCAGCAGCAGCCTGGGCTGGGGTCTCAGCCTGGCCAGGGAGCACACCCCCCGTGGCGCCATCCCCGGCCAGGGGTGGCAGCCTGGGCCTGGCGGGGCACGCACCCCCAATGGCGCCATCCCCGGCCAGGCTCATATGGCAGCCTGGGCTGGGGTCTCAGCCTGGCTGGGCTGAGGCGGCAGCCTGGTCAGGGCACGCACCCCCCCACGGCGTCATCCCCAGCCAGGCGTGGCAGCCTGGGGTCTCAACCACTGAGTCACACCAGCCAGGCAGACATGGAGGAATCTTAAATGTTTCTTTTTTAAAAATATATATTTCATTGATTTTTTTACAGAGAGGAAGGGAAAGGGATAGAGAGCTAGAAACATCTATGAAAGAGAAACATCCATCAGCTGCCTCCTGCACACTCCCCACTGGGTATGTGCCCCCAACCAAGGTACATGCCCTTGACCGGAATCGAACCTGGGACTCTTGAGTCTGCAGGCCAATGCTCCATCCACTGAGCCAAACCAGTTAGGGCTGTCCAATATGCTAAAGAAAAAACCTTATCTAATAAAGAGGGAATATGCAGGGGAGGGCATTTGGGGGTGACCGAGTTGTCAGGGGAGGGCAGTTGGGGATGATCAGGCTGGCAGGGGAGCAGTTAGGCATCGATCAGGCTGGCAGGGGAGTGGTTAGGGGGTGATCAGGCTGGCAGGCAGAAGTGGTTAGGGGCAATCAGGCAGGCAGGCGAGCAGTTGGGAGCCAGCAGTCCTAGATTGTGAAAGGGATGTCCGACTGCCTGGATTGGGCCTAAACAGGCAGTCAGACATCTCCCGAGGGGTCCCAGATTGGAGAGGGTGCAGGTTGGGCGGAGGGACACACACACACCCGCACTGCACAAATTTTGTGCACCGGGCCTCTAGTACTTATATAACTGATATTGGGGACATAAATGGAGAATTTGCAATGTCACAAACATTAATATGAAATTTTGAGCTCTGACACATCATTTTAGTGTGTCATAATCATCTGATTCTCTCACCAACCAGTACATTAGTAAGATAAGTACTATGAACTGAATGTGTTTCCCCAAAATTCATATGTTGAAACCCTAATCCAAATGTGATATTTGAAGGTGAAGCCTTTGAGAGATAACTGGGTTTAGAAGAGGTCATGAGGGTGGACTTGCCATGATGAGACAATTGCCCTTAAAGAAGAAACACTAGAGATCTCTCTCTCTCTCTCTCTCTCTCTCTCTCTCTCTCTCTCTCTCTCTCTCTCTCTTAACCAAGGAAGCTGCTTACAAATTGGGAAGTGGGCACTTACCAGACACCAAATCTTCTGGAACCTTGATCTTGGACTTTCCAGCCTTCAGAAAAATACTCATTGTTTAAGCTACCTAGTTTATAGTATTTTGTTATAGCAGCCCAACCTGGCTAACATAATAAGTCATATTACCTACAGACCAAGTTGTGGCTCTAAACAATGCTCACAGGATCTTGGCCTGGGGTGAAGCCCTTCAAATAATGAACTGTTGACTAGAGTTCTTTAACCAGGTAGAAATCTCGCACTAATCTTTCATCTCAATCTCAAGAATAGCATGATATTTTATCAAATTATTATTAATAGTGGTTAAATGAGGTTCCTGGACCCAGTTCCAATATGTGGTTGGGTGAGGAGGGGGGTTCTCCACACCAGCAAACAATTCTCAAACACCAGCAGGGTGTCCAAGAATTCAACCCAATTCTAACACTCTCTGCCAGGCAGTAATAGCATCAGATTCCACTGATTAAAGGTTCAGTTATACATGATTTTTCAGACACCAGTTGAAACCATAATGCTATTACCTATGTTTCTGAATGACTGGCTAAAAATCAGAGGTTCCCATGACCCCCTCCTCATATTAAATTAATATGCTAGAGTGGCTCACAGAGCTCAAAGAAGCATTTTACTTACTAGATCACCACTTTATTATAAAAGTGTATAACACAGGAACAGGGAAATGGAAGAGGTGCATATTATGAAGTTCGTGGGAAAAGATGGGAAGCTCAATGACCTCTCCAGGGACACCACTGTCCCCAGTCTCCCTGATCCAGAAGCTATCAGGATCCTGTCTTTTCGAGTTTTTATGGAACATATTTACATAGGTATGATGGATTAAATCATTGGCTCCTGGCAATTGATTCAACCTTCAGCCCCTCTCCCCTCCCAGAATGGGTGTGGGACTACTAGTAAAAGTTCTGACCCTATAATCACTTGGTTGGTTTCATTGGCATTCAGCCCCCATTATTCTAAAACTCATCTCATTAATATAACAAAAGATACCTTTATGGCTTTCATCACTTAGGAAATTCCAAGGGTTTCAGGAGCTATGACCCAGAAATTGTGGATAGACTAAAATCAAATATATATGAGAAATTACAATATCACAGTGGCCTACAAGTTGGATACTGAAAATTTTTCAGGGTATTTGGAGAGATGAGTTATTTATAAATGAAGAATCTGAATACTGGAGCAAGAGAATAGTAAGACACCACAACTGCAGGAAGTGTTGATGGAAATGCAAAGTCAGATTAGCTTTTGATGGAGTTCCAAAATGGCCTCATAGTATATGAACTTAAAATTTTGTGATGTAAAATATTAATAAAGTTGTTACTTTGTTATGTATTTTTATAGAACATGAATCATTTCTTAGGGAAAAATTTAGGCTTGAATTTTGTGAATTTTTCATTTTGACTAGGTTTTTAGGAAGGTATCTTTCCTATAGAATGAGACTCACCCCACAAGAGAAGGTTGTTTGGAGAAGACAAAAATTCAGGGCACCATGAACACTAATTTTGAGAAAAGGGGCACTTCAATCAGGGAGAGAAACTAAATAAAGGAACAGGACATGTCATCATCAAAACACATGACATAAAGGGCCTGTGTGTTTTTCTGGAGCAGAAAAGCCTATGTGCTACATGGCTAGAGATGAGGCCAAGTGAGGGTGATTGTGGAAAACCCTAGAATGTTACTCTTGAAGTTGTAATGTTTGGTAGAAAGTTAGACATGAGGAGCTGGGGTGGGGTCCTGAACAGGGGTCAGACTGACATTGACTTCAGACCACCTCTCTATGGATTGTCCAGCAGACTACCAGCCGGCAGGTCAGGAACCAGACGATTCTTGGCACAAGCTCAGAGAAAATGACATGCCCTCAAGCGACCTTATTAGTGTGGACGAAAAGGGGCCACATGTAACCTAAATCAGGGAAGGCCTGCATGTGGCCTTGCATACTCAGAGACCAAAAGTAACCACAAAGGATGGTCTGAAATTATAACTTTAAATTAAAAAGCAGAGGAGAGACAAAATGGCAACAGAATAGACCAGCCGTGGGCAAACTACGGCCCGCGGGCCGGATCCGGCCCGTTCGGCTGTTCTATCCGGCCTGCGGAGCTGAAAGAGCGGAGGGTTCTCTTGCTCTCCCCTCCGCTCCTTTACTTTGAATTTATATTAGTTCACACAAACACTCCATCCATGCTTTTGTTCCGGCCCTCCGGTCCAGTTTAAGAACCCATTGTGGCCCTTGAGTCAAAAAGTTTGCCCACCCCTGGAATAGACAGATATGTCCCGAGCCTTGTCCCGGAGCAGATAGAATGAACAGCTGAAACGAATAACGTCCAACCCGAATTGGCGAAGGACACTCAGCGGGTGAGACACTTTGCAACCGGGAAGGACATAGGATCCCTGGAAAAAGGTAAAATCAAGGATCTGGGCAGGAGAGTCTGCCAGACCTCTGAGCCCAGAGAGTCAGAGGAACCCGCACAGCACCAAGCCGCATCCCTGGGGACAGGCACAGTGTCTAACTGTGGAAAGAAGGGCCACAGGACTGCTGGACCACAGGGGATTCTAGAACTGGGTCCACAGTCACAAAAGGTTGAACCCAGAGGGTGCAACCTGAAGGGTTGACCAGACTGTGCAGCACCAGCAGGAGAGGAGCCTGCAGAGACCCAGTCTTTCCCCTCTCTGTGGCCTGAGCCTTTCTTCACTGAACCTAGTTCATAGGACCTTTCGGATACAGACACTTGCCCGTGGCTGAGGTGAGGGAGAAGGTGCGGACTCTTGGAGTCTGGGGAGAGGAGGGGTTCCAGGAGAAGTGGCAGTGAGTCTGGCACTGAGTCATACCTGAGCCCGGGACCTGGGCAGCCATTTTGTCCTGAAGAGATAGCCCCTCCCTCCAGTTTCCAGACAACCAATACAGCCACACCCAGATCCCACACTGAATGTCACAAAGGATTGAAAAAAATCTAAATAGTCTCTGAGAGTCCAAACGGGCTGGCCTAAAGACAGTACAGAAGACTGGGATCTTAAACCAACCAAAAGAACGACACTTCACTTTTTCATTTTAAATTTTTTTTATTATTATTTTATCTCTTTTTTTCTACTTTTTTCTTTGTTTCCCTGTTTTTATTTGTTGCATTATTTTCTATTTCTTTTCACATTATTTTTCCATCACTCTATTTTATTTTTATTTGCTATTTTATACCATTTTGAAATCAATTTTTTGTAAATTTATTATTATTATTATTATTATTATTATTATTATTTTCTTCTCGTTCTCTTTCTTCTTATCCACCCATCACCTTTCTACTTACTCTACACTGAACTGAGGACCTCCCCATATTCATCCAATTCTTAACCTTATTTTCTGTATATAAGCTCAGCCTCTACAGATTCTGCCCCCACCCTCTTTGCTGGGTGTTTGGTGTTGGTATTTTTTTTGGTTTATCTATTGGTTCTGTGGTGTTTTCCATATATATATATTCTCTTTTTCCTTCCTTTTTCTTTTCTCTGTTATCTTTCTCTCTCTCTTTGATATCATTTGTGCTCTCTTTTCTCTCCCCTAATTCTCTTTTCTCAGGTGGTTACTTATTGTGGGGTCATTGGTGTTGTGAGTATACTCGTGCTTTGTTCCCTTTGTGTTGTGTAGTGTCGAGGTGAATTTTATCCTGTCTGGCCAGAAGCTAGAGTGTGAGCCACATTAACCAGACACCTGGAGAGGAAACTCCATCCACGAACGGGTCAATAACACCCCAGATGCAACTGCAGAGGCAGGAAGAAGACAGCAGTGAGGAAGAGAGCATGAGGGAGGGAGGCAGCAAAAGAGGAGTGTGTGGTCATGTGGTGTGTGTGTGTGTGTGTGTATGTGAGTGAGGCACAGTTAGATCCCGCAGGACCTTCAGGGGCAGGCTAACTGGGCTCACCTAACTAGGCAGCCTCTGCTACCATTGCAAACAGTGCTGAGAGGCCAGCTTGTCCTCAGAGACCTCGCCTTTTTGAAGGGGAGAGCTGCTGTAACTGGGAGCCCAGCCTCACCTCCACCCAGGGTGCACTCAGAGAACACCTGGGACTATACAGCCACCCCTGACAGGGACCTGCTACCTCGGCTGTGGTCTCACAGTCAATGAGTCTCCAGCCACCCTGGGCGTAGGCTCCTGTGAGTTCTGAAGCAGGCTCCCCTCTGACCGGCCCAACGCTTTAGTGCAGGGCACTGTGACCATGTGAGCAGCAGACACATGAGCAGCCTGCTCCTGTCCAAGGAGCAGCAGCCCCATGAGCAGCCCACCCCAGGCCTAAGAGCAGCAGCTTCACGTGGCCTGCCCCTGTCCAAGGAGCAGCAGCTGTGTGAGGAGCAACCTGCACCCAATCTGAGGAGCAGAAGCCCTGCAAGCAGCCCACCCCAGGCCTAAGAGCAGGAGCCTCACATGGCCTACCCCTGTCCAAGGAGCAGCAGCTGTATAAATGGCCCACTCTCCCGTCCAAAGAGCAGCAATGACGTGAGCAGCCCACCCCATCCAAGAAGTAGCAGCTGCAAGAGCAACTCGCCCACGATTGAGGAGTGGCAACTCCGCACAGCCCGCCCCCATTCAAGGAGCAGCAGCTGCATGAGCAACCTGCCCCCATCCGAGGAGCAGCAGCCACACAAGCAGCCTGCCCCCATCTAAGGAGCAGCAGCTGTGTGAGCAGCCCGCCCCCATATGAGGAACACCATCGCCGCAAGCAGCCCGCATTCATTTGAGGAGCAGTAGATGCCCAAGCAGCCCACCCCGGACTGACGAGCGGCAGCCACACAAGCAGACTGCCCACATCCGAGGAGCAGAAGCCCTGCGCAGCCCACGCTGGTTCGAGGAGCAGCAGCCACATGCAGCCTACACCTGTCCGATGAACAGCAGCTGGGTGAGCGGCCCGCCCCCATCCAAGGAGCAACAGCCACATGTGCAGCTCACTCCTGCCTGAGGAGCAGCAGCCACAGAAGGAGCCCATCCCCTGTATAAGGATCAGAAGCTGGGTGAGCAGCCTGCCCCCGTATGAGGAACAGCAGTCTATGAGCAGCCCGCCCCCATTCGAGGATCAGAAGCCACCTGAGCAGCCCGCCCCCAACCAAGGAGCAGCAGCCACATGAGCAGACCACGCACGTCTGAGGAGCAGCAGTCCTGTGCAGCCCGCACCGGTTGAGCAGCAGCCGCCATACGCAACCCGCCCCCTGTCCGACGAGCAGCAGCTGGTGAGTGGCCTGCCCCCATCCAAGGAGCAGCAGCCACACATGCGGCTCACTCCCACCTGATGAGCAGCATCCACACAAGCAGCCCGTTCCCCCATCCGAGCAGCAGCAGCTGCGTGAGGAGCCCACACTGTACGAGAAGCACCAGCCCGGCAAGCAACCTGCCTCTGTCCAAGAAACGGCAGCCTCACGAGTAGCCAGCCCCATCTGAGGATCAGCAGAAGTGTGCAGCCAGTCCTGATCCAAGGAGCAGCAGCCACATAAGCAGTCTGCCCCTGTCCGAGGAGCAGCAGCCACATGAGCAGCCCACCCCAACCCAAGGAACAGCAGCTATGTGAGCAGCCTCTCCCACCAGCCAGAGGAGACACCACTGCTACAAACAGCACCCACCAGAGGAGCCACTGCCAACTGAGGAGCAGCCATTTCAGCGACGGCCTGAGGAGCAACCACAGCCTGAGGAGCCACTGCTACCCAAAAAGCAGCCCCTGCATTACTCGACATCTAGATCACTCGGTGAGACCAAAAATGGGTAAACAAAGAAACCCCCAAAGGAAAGAAAAGGACGAATCGCCAGAAAAGCAGCTAAGAGTAACAGAGGAAAGTAACATGTCATAAAAAGAATTCAGAATAAGGGTCATACAGTTCATAAACTGGATGGAGGAAAAAATCAACAACTTAGGTAAGAATCAAGAAGAAATGGATGAAAAAAACATTAACTTACGTAAGAATCAAGAAGAAATGAAGAGTGATATAGCTGCAATAAAAAACACCACCATGGAAAGTTTCAACAGTAGACTAAAAGAAGCGGAGGACCGAATTAGTGAATTAGAATACAGGGAAGCAAAACACAGCCAAACTGAACTGCAATTGGAGAAAAAAATCAAAAGACAGGAGGAAAGCCTAAGGGAGCTATGGGACAACATGAAACGAAGGAACATACAAATAATAGGGGTGCCAGGAGAACAGGAAGAGGGACAAGGGTTAGAAAACATATTTGAAGAAATAATGTCAGAAAACTTCCCTGATGTTGGGAAGAAAAAAGTCACGTAAGCACAGAGACTCCCAAAAAAGATGAACCCAAAAAGACCCACACCAAGACACATCATAATTACAATGGCAAATGTTCATGACAAAGAGAGAATCTTAAAGGCTGCAAGAGAGAGACAGAAAGTTACATTCAAGGAAGCTCCCATTAGATAATAAAATGATTTCTCAACACAAACACATCAGGCCAGAAAAGAATGGAAGGAAATTTATAAAGTGATGCAAAGCAAGGGACTGAATCCAATAATACTCTATCCAGCAAGACTATCATTCAAAATTGAAGGGGAGGAGAAACCAAGATGGCGGCAAAGGTAAGCACCTAAACTGCTGCCTCGCACAACAATTTCAAAACTACAACTAAAAGACAGAACGAACACCATCCAGAACCACAGGAAAGCTGGCTGAGTGAAAATTCTACAACTAGAAGGAAAGAGAAAAGCTCACAGAGAATTGGAGGTACGGCAAAGGGTGTTTGTGTGCGCAGACAGGAAGGGCGGCTGAGAGCCTGGCTGACTTTCTCTGGCGGAAGGGGGAAGGAAGCCCCGACCGCACTGAACCTCAGTTCTAACTGCACTGAACCCCAGTTCCGGGCGAGCCTCTGGGGACCCACGCTCTTACGGGGGGAGTCTGGACTCTCGGGCGGAGACTCGGGAGCCGGGGAAGGCAGAGGTCTGAAGACGCGCACGTGCCAGTGCGCACAAAGGCAGCGGAGGTTGCCACAGGCTTTCCCTAGTGGAAGGGAGTCAGAGGCTCCTGACTGCACTGAGCACCAGTTCTGATTGTACTGAACCCCAGTTCCAGGCGAGCCCCTGGGGACCCATGCTCTTGTGGGGGGAGTCTGGACTCTCGGGCGGAGACTCGGGAGCCGGGGAAGGCAGAGGTCTGAAGACGCGCACGTGCCAGTGCGCACAAAGGCAGCGGAGGTTGCCACAGGCTTTCCCTAGTGGAAGGGAGTCAGAGGCTCCTGACTGCACTGAGCCCCAGTTCTGACTGCACTGAACCCCAGTTCCAGGCGAGCCCCTGGGGACCCATGCTCTTGTGGGGGGAGTCTGGACTCTCGGGCGGAAACTAGGGCTCTGGGGAAGGCAGAGGTCTACGAGTGCGCGCAAGGGCAAGGCTAACGGGAAGCCAAGACTGTCTGCTCAGCCCTGAGACTCCACCCCATCCAAGCTGAGCACAGAGGCTATTGCAATTTGGCAAGTCTAATCCTATAAGGCTGTCTCCAGCACCGAACTTCTCCCAGCATAGACACAGCTGATCCTTACAGCCAACTGGCCTGGAGGTCAATTCCTCCCAGTGACACCAACAACAATTAAGACTTCATTACAACAAGGCTGTACACACAGTCCACAAAGGTGTACACCAAGAGTGTCCACCTCAGGTTAACTGGAGAGGCCGACCCACTGGGCCATAAGAAACCTAGCACACAAATTTACCCTGCCAACTCAGGGAAGCAGTGAAAATGCGGCGTCAAAGAAACAGATCACAAATGAAAGAAATGGAGGAAAACAAACGACTGGATATAGAATTCAAAACCACGGTTATAAGGCTTTTCAAGAATATCCTAGAAAAGTCCGATAAATATAACAAGACCCTCAAAGATATGAAAAAGGACCAACTAGAAATTAAACATACACTGACTGAAATAAAAAATATTATACAGAGACCCAAAAACAAACTAGAGGAACGCAAGAATCAAGTCAAAGATTTGAAATACAAAGAAGCAAAAAACATTCAACCGAAAAAGCAAAAAGCAAAAAAAAAAAATCCAAAAAGTTGAAGATAGTGTAAGAAGACTCTGGGACAACTTCAAGTGTACCAACATCAGAATTATGGGGGTGCCAGAAGAAGAGAGAGAGCAAGATACTGAAAACCTATTTGAAGAAATAATGACTGAAAACTTCCCCCATCTGGTGAAAGAAATAGACTTACAAGTCCAGGAAGCGCACAGAACCCCAAACAAAAGGAATCCAAAGAGGACCACACCAAGACACATCATAATTAAAATGCCAAGAGCAAAAGACAAAGAGAGAATCTTAAAAGCAGCAAGACAAAAACAGTTAATTACCTACAAGGGAGCACCCATACGACTGTCAGCTGATTTCTCAACAGAAACTATGCAGGCCAGACGGGAGTGGCAAGAAATTTTCAAAGTGATGAATAGCAAGAACCTACAACCAAGATTACTCTACCCAGCAAAGCTATCATTCAGAATTGAAGGGCAGATAAAGAGCTTCACAGATAAGGAAAAGCTAAAGGAGTTCATCACCACCAAACCAGTATTATATGAAATGCTGAAAGGTATTCTTAAAGAAGAGGAAGAAGAAAAAAGTAAAGATAAAAATTATGAACAACAAATACATATCTATCAACAAGTGAACCTAAAAATCAAGTGAATTAAAAACCTGAGGAACAGAATAATCTGGTGAATATAATAGAATCAGGGGCATAGAAAGGGAGTGGACTGATAATTCTCAGGGGGAAAGGGGTGTGGGGGGTTCAGGAAGAGACTGGACAAAAATCATACACCTATGGATGAGGACAGTGTGGGGAGGTAAGGGCAGAAGGTGGGGTGGGAACCGGGTGGAGGGGAGCTATGGGGGAAAAAAGGAGAACCAATTGTAATAATCTGAATAAAGATTTATTTAAAAAATAAAAATAAATAAAATAAAATAAAAGAGTAAAAAAAAATAAAAAAAATAAAAATTGAAGGGGAAATTAGGAGCTTCACTGACAAAAAAAAAGGCTAAGGGAATTTATCACTAGCAAGCCAGCAATGCAAGAAGTGCTAAAGGGACTGGTGTAAAAAGAATAAATAAAAGATAAGAAAAAAACACAGGCACACAAAAAATAAAAATGGCTATAAATAATTACCTTTCAATAATAACTTTAAATGTAAAAGGACTAATTGCTACAATCAAAAGACATCAAGTGAGTGAATGGGTAAAAAAACATAACCCATATATATGCTGTCTACAAGAGACCCACCTAAGAACAAGGGACTCACACAGACTGAAAGTGAAGGGATGGAAAATTATCCTTCAGGTAAATGGAAATGGAAAAGAAACTGGGGTAGCAATACTTATATCTGACAAAATAGACTTCAAAGTGAAGGCCATAACAAGAGTTACAGAAGGCCATTTCATAATACTAAAGGGATTGATACAACAAGAGGATATAACCCTGATAAACATATATGCACCCAATGCAGGAGCACCTAAATACATAAAAAAAACTCCTGGAAGATATCAAGGGAGAGATTGACAACAATACAATCATAGTAGGGGACTTTAATACACCACTGACATCACTGGATATATCCTCTAGACAAAAAATCAGCAAAGAAAGAGCTATCCTAAATGACTGACTAGATCAGATGGACTTAATTGACATCCCAAAGCCACGGAATATATGTTCTTCTCAAGTGCACATGGGCATTTTCAAAAATAGATCACATATTGGGTCACAAGCAAAGTCTCCCCAAATTCAAGAAGATTGAAATCATATCAACCATTTTCTCAGACCACAATCGCATAATATTAGAAATAAACTACAATAAACACAGCCCCCAAAATTCAAATACTTGGAAGCTGAATAGGATGCTATTAAACAGTGATTGGGTTACAAAAGAGATCAAAGGAGAAATTAAAAACATCCTGGAAACTAATGAAAATAAAAACACAACAATCCAAAATCTATGGGACACAATGAAAGCAGTCCTGAGAAGGAAGTTTATAGCTTTACAGGCCTACCTCAAAAAAACAAGAAAAAATGGTAATAAATCATCTAACTCGACAACTCAAAGAATTAGAAAGAGAGCAACAAGAAAAGCCCAGAGTGAGCAGAAGGAAGGAGATAATAAAGATTAGAGCAGAAATAAATGACATAGAGACAAAAAATAATACAAAATATCAATGAAACCAAGAGCTGGTTCTTTGAAAGGATAAACAAGATTAATGAACCTCTAGCCAGGCTCACCAAGAAGCAAAGAGAGAGGACCCAAATAAACAAAATCAGAAATGAAAGAGGCAAAATATCAACAGACCCCACAGAAATACAGAGGATGGTTACAAAATACTATGAACAACTCTATTCCAACAAACTAGAAAACCTGGAGGAAATGGACATATTCCTAGAAAAATACAACCTTCCAAAACTCAATCAGGAAGATTCTAAAAATCTCAATAGGCCAATAACTATGGAAGAAATTGAAGCAGTCATCAAAAATCTCCCAGCAAACAAAAGCCCATGGCCAGATGGCTTCACAGGGGAGTTTTACCAAACATTCAAGAAAGAAATAAAACCTATCCTCCTCAGACAATTCCAAAAAATTCAAGATGAAGGATCACATCCAAGTTCATTCTATGAAGCTAGCACCACCCTAATACCAAAACCAGATAAAGACAACACAATTAAAGAGAATTACAGTCCAATATACCTCATGAACATAGATGCCAAAATCCTCAACAAAATTCTAGCAAATTGGATCCAGCAGTACATCAGAAAAATCATAGACCATGACCAAGTAGGACTTATCCCAGGGATTCAAGGATGGTACAATATCTGCAAATCAATAAACGTGTTACATCACATAAACAAACTGAGAGATAAAAATCACATAGTCATATCAATTGATGCAGAAAAAGCATTTGACAAAATCCAACACCCTTTCTTGATAAAAACTCTCAGCAAGGTGCGAATAGAAGGATCATACCTCAACATAATAAAAGCCATATACGACAAACCCACAGCAAACATCATACTCAATGGGCAAAAACTAAAACCATTTCCCCTAAGAACAGGAAAAAGACAGAGATGCCCAATTTCACCACTCCTGTTCAACATAGTACTGGAAGTACTAGCCATTGCGATCAGACAAGAAGAAATAAAAGGCATCCAAATTGGAAAAGATGAAGTGAAACTGTCCATATTCACAGATGACATGACACTGTACATAGAAAACCCTAAAGACTCCATCAAAAAATTATTAGACTTCATAAATGAATTCGGCAATGTAGCAGGATACAAATTTAACGCCTAGAATTGTATGGCATTTCTATACACCAATAATGGACTTACAGAAAGAGAGACTAAAAAAGCAATCCCATTTACCATCACACCAAAAAAAATTAAGATACTTAGGAATAAACTTAACTAAGGAGGTAAAAGACCTATACGCAGAAAACTACAGGACACTGAAAAAAGAGATAGAGGAAGACATAAACAGATGGGAGAACAAACTGTGTTCATGGATTGGTAGAATCAACATCATTAAAATGTCCATACTACCCAAAGCAATCTATAGATTCAATACACTCCCCATTAAAATACCAATGGCATATTTTGCAGACCTAGAACGAACTTTCCAAAAATTCATCTGGAATGTAAAAAGAACCCCGAATAGCCACAGCAATCCTGAGAAAGAAGAACAAAGTAGATGGGATCTCAATATGAGATATCAAGCTGTTATTACAAAGCCACTGTTCTCAAAACAGCCTAGTACTGGCACAAGAACAGACATATAGATCAATGGAACCCAGAAATTGACCCAATCACTATGCTCAATTAATATTTGATAAAGGAGGCATGAACATACAATGGAGTCAAGACAGTCTCTTCAACAAATGGTGTTGGGAAAATTAAACAGATACATGCAAAAAAATGAAACTAGACCAGCAACTTACATCATACACAAAAATAATCTCAAAATGGATAAAAGACTTAAACATAAGAAGGGAAACCATAAAAATACTAGAGGAATCCACAGGCAACAAAATCTCAGACATATGCCGAAGCAATTTCTTCACTGATACTGCTCCTAAAACAATGGAAACTAAAGAGAAAATAAACAAATGGGACTACATAAAAATAAAAAGCTTTTGCACAGCAAAGAAACAATCAACAAAACAATAAGAAAGCCCACTGCATGGGAGAACATATTTGTCAATGTTATCACTAATAAGGCTTTAATCTCCAACATTTAGAGGGAGCTCATACTACTTAGCAAAAGGAAGATAAACAACCCAATCAAAAAATGGGCAATGGACCTAAATAAATACTTTTCTGAAAGAAGACAGAAGGAAGGCCAAGAGACATATGAAAACATGCTCAAAGTCACTAATTATCCGAGAGATGCAAATCAAAACGACAATGCGGTATCATCTCACACCTGTCAGAATGACTATCATCAACAAATCAACAAACAACAAGTGCTGGCCAGGATGCAGAGAAAAAGGAAACCTTGTGCACTGCTGGTGGGAATGCAGACTGGTGCAGCCACTGTGGAGAACAGTATGGAGTTTCCTCAAAAAACTAAAAATGGAACTCCCATTTGACCCAGTGATCCCACTCCTAGGAATATATCCCAAGAAACAAGATACACCAATCAGAAAGGATATATGCACCCCTATGTTCATAGCAGCACAATTCACCATAGCTAAGATTTGGAAACAGCCTAAGTGCCCATCAGCAGATGAGTGGATTAAAAAACTGTGGTACATCTACACAATGGAATACTACGCTGCGGTAAAAAAAGAAGGAGTTCCTACCATTTGCAACAGCATGGATAGAATTGGAAAGCGTTATGCTAAGTGAAATAAGCCAGTCAGAGAAAGATAAATATCACATGATCTCACTCAACAGGGTGGTGAGGGCATGAGTGGGGGGGTAGGGGGGTGTAATTGGGGAATAAGGACACATATGTAACACCTTATCAATAAAGAAATTAAAAAATAATCCTATATAATAAAGAGGTAATATGCATATGGACCATCACTCCAACACACAAGATGGCCGCCCCCATGTGGTCAAAGATGGCCGCCCCCATGTGGACTCAAGACGGCCACCACAAGATGGCCATCAGGGAAGGGCAGTTTTGGGTGATCAGGCCAGCAGGGGAGGACAGGTGGAGGGGACCAGGCCTGCAGGGTAGGGCAGTTGTGGGGGACCCAGACCTGCAGGGGAGGGCAGTTGTGAGGGACCCAGGCCTGCAGGGGAGGGCAGTTGGGGGTGACCAGGCTGGCAGGGGAGGACATTTAGGGGCAATTGGGCTGGCAGGGGAGCAGTTAGGCATCAATCAGGCTGGCAGGGGAGTGGTTAGGGGGTGATCAGGCTGGCAGGCAGAAGCGTTTAGGGGCAATCAGGCAGGCAGGCAGGCGAGTAGTTGGGAGCCAACAGTCCTGGATTGTGAGAGGGATGTCCGACTGCCTTTTTAGGCCAGATCCCGGTGGGCAGTTGGACATCCCTCAGAGTCCCAGATTGGAGATGGTGCAAGCTGGGCCGAGGGACACACACCCCCATTCACGAATTTCATGCACTGGGCCTCTAGTAATAATAATAAAAAGATATATAACCCAGTGGAAAATGGGCAAAGAAACTGGAAAACAATAGAAGTGGAAACATGAATGACCAAGAACATAAGAAATGATGTTTAATCTCATTGGTACTGAAGGATATACAAATTAAAAGTACACTGAGCTATCAGATGGGCAAGTGTTAAAAAGTGAAATAACTAAATAAATTAAAAAGCAGTTTATAGTGAGTAGTCATGTGCTAGGCCCCTATCTTCCCTGACAAAGATCAACTTCTTTCTTAACTGAGTCTATTGTCTTTTTGCATCTATGATAACATACCCTTTGGAATGTCAGGATAACTTGTAACTTCCCTTTTTACAGACCCCTCAGGGCACAACCAATGTACCAGGGTGGAGACCACAAATTCCCTCATTGTTATTTTTATAGTGTTAATTGTTGACTGTTAACTATCCTGTACCCACCTATGTAAAAGAAACAAGTGTCTAACCTTTTACTTTTTATATATTATTTTAAATATATTTTTATTGATTTTCAGAGAGGAAGGGAGATGGAGAGAGAGATAGAAACATCAATGACGAGAGAGAATAACTGATTGGTTGCCTCCTGCATGCCCCTTACCGGGGATAGAGCATGTGTCCTTGACCAGAGTCGAACCCAGAGCTCTTCAGTCTGCGGGCCAATGCTCTATCCACTGAGCCAAACCAGCTAAGGCTATCCTTTTACTTTTTAAAAGCAGAGGTCTCTCCTCTTTGCTTTCTCCAGCCTCCCTAATATACTACAAATGAATTTCATGAAACCCACTTACGTCTCCTCCTTTGATTGTAATTTATAAAACAAGGTGAAAAACTGCCATTCTCCAGAGCATTATCTTAATTTGTTGAGATTCTGTTTCCCAGCAATTGTCAATAGTTTAGCTCAAATAAATTCACAAAAATCAAAAATTCTTTACAGGTTTGAATGTTTCTTATGTTAACATTACACTCCTAGACTATATTATAATAAAACTAGAGGCCCAGTGCACAAGATTTGTGTACTGGGGGGCAGGGCCCCTCAGCTCAGCCTGTGCCCTCTTGCAGTCTGGGACCCCATAGGGGATGTCCGCCTCCAGGCTTAGGACATCCCTCTTGCAGTCTGGGACCCCTCGCTCCTTACCGCCTGCCTGCAGCAGAGGCAGGAGAGGCTCCCGCCACCACCACTGGGCTCACCAGCCATTAGCCCGGCTTCTGGCTGAGCAGTGCTCCCCCTGTGGGGGTGCACTGACCACCAGGGAGCATCTCCTGCATTGAGCATCTGGCCCCTGGTGGTCAGTGCACATCATAGTGACTGGTCATTCCACCATTTGGTCAATTTGCATATTACTCTTTTATTATATAGGATTTGTATTTGGTTTTAACACACACATCCATGGGTTTTTCTGTATGCATCATGGGTAAGGGTATGTGCAGAAGAAATATAGTAATAGAAGCCTTTTCTGTCAATCAGCCCTGAATGCAAATAAAAGTCTCCACCCAGAAAATCCCTCATTTAAACCATATAACCCAAGGAGTTCAGGGCCATTGTTTCTCTCAACTGGAGTGTATCTTCAATAAATCTCATTTTGCTTTACTTTAAATTTAGTTGACCTTAAAATCTTTGCATCAATGAGAAGAACCAAGATCCCAGCCAGTAACCCTAATAGATAATAGCAATAGGTCCTTGATAGAGGAAAGGGTATGACAGCCATGTGCAAATAGAGGCTGTGCAGCAGCTCAAGACTAAATTCACTGATAGTGATAATAAAAATGAAAAGATGCTGTGCACGAGGTTCTAGAAAGCCTTAGGAATTTGACAGGCAGGGTAAGTAGAGAAAAGAAGTTGTTAAGACAATCTACGTTTTAAGAAATGAAGTACACAGTACCAAAAACACCATCAGGAATATTTAGTTTAAATTGCCACAATTTTAAACAAATACTTCCAAGCATTGAAAGGATGCTCCATCAATGGCTAGAGATATAAAAAAAGAAAGCAGTTAAGAGATCATTAAAGGGCTGGGGGTTTATGAAATGAGTGAAGGGAATCAAAAGATAGAACTTCCTATCTAATAAAAGAGTAATATGCAAATTAAACATCACTCCGCTACACCCACCAGCCACGCCCACCAGCCACGCCCACCAGCCATGCCCACCAGCCAATCAGGAACAAATATGCAAATAAACCCAACCAAAATGGCTACAGCCACAGAGAGCAGGAGGGAGGCTTGGGTTTCCCTGGCAATGGAGGAAGCCAAGCTTTCTGCCTGCCCTTGCCGGCCTAGGCCTCCACTCAAGGCTACAAAGTTTCAATGATAGAAGATACATAAACCCAAACAGAAATGGCGGCAGCCACGGAGCTGGAAAGAGCAGGAGGCTAGGGTTGCCCCCGGCGATGGAGGAAGCCAAGCTTTCCGCACACCCTGGCCGGCCCAGGCCTCGCTTAAGGCTACAAAGTTTCAATTATAGAAGATACATAAATACCAAGAGAAATGACTGCCTCCATGGAGCAAGCAGAAGGCTTGGCTCTGCTCCAGGCTACAAAGTTTCAATTGTAGAAGATAAATAAATCCCAGATACCAGGGCCTCCGCTTGGGTCGCCAGGGGGCGTGGCCGGCCTGCAAACCACCACAGGCCCCTCGCCCAGGCCGCCCCACGCCCCAAGGGAACCCCCACCCTGATCCGGGACACCCTTCAGGGCAAACCAGCTGTCCCCCACCTGTGCACCAGGCCTCTATCCTATCTAATAAAAGAGTAATATGCAGATTGACCATCACACCAAAACACAAGATAGCTGCCCCTATGTGGTCAAAGATCCTGCCCCCATGTGGACACAAGATGGCCAGCAGGGGAGGGCAGTTGGGAGGGACCAGGCCTGCAAGGGAGGGCAGTTGGGGGTGATCAAGCCTGTTGGGGAGGGCAGTTAGGGGTGACCCGGCCGGCAGAGGAGGGAAGTTGGGGGTGACTGGGTCTGCAGGGAAGGGCAGTTGAGAGGGACCCAGGCCTGCAGGGGAGAGCAGTTGGGTACCAGGCCTGCAGGGAAGGGCAGTTAGGGGTGACCAGGCCTGTAGGGGAGAGCAGTTGGGGGGGACAAGGCCTGCAGGGAAAGGCAGTTAGGGGCAAACAGGCTGGCAGGGGAGCAGTTAGGCATCAATCAGTCTGGCAGGGGAGTGGTTAGGGGGTGATCAGGCTGGCAGGCAGAATTGGTCAGAGGCAATCGGGAAGGCAAGCAGGCGAGCAGTCGGGAGCCAGCAGTCCTGGATTGTGAGAGGGATGTCCAACTGCCCGTTTAGGCCCGATTGGCCTAAACGGGCAGTCGGACATCCCTCGAGGGGTCCCAGATTGGAGAGGGTGCAGGCTGGGCTGAGGGATACCCCTCCCCCCGTGCACAAATTTCATGCACCGGGCCTCTAGTCCAGTTATAAGATTAAGTCCTGGGGATGTAATGTACAGCATGGTGACTACAGTTAATGATACCGTATTATGTATTTGAAAGTTGCTGAGAGGTCATAAAAGTTCTCATAAGAAAAATTTGTAGCTATGCGTGATAATGATGTTAACTAAACTTACTGTGGTAATCATTTTGCAATATATACATTTATCAAATCATTATGCTGCTCACCTAAAACTAGGACAATGTTTTGAGTCAATAATTTCTCAATTAAAAAATATACTACTGGATTCCAATATGGTGGCCAACAGGACAGCAATGAGGGAGAGAGTGTGAATGAGTAAAGGAGTGAAAGACGAGTGTGTGGATGTGTAGTGTGTGTGTGTGTGTGTGTGTGTGTGTGTGTGTGTGTGTGTGAGGTACAGTTAGATTTTGCAGGAGTCTCAGGGGCTGATGGGTCAGGCTTTTCATAGGCACTTTTCAGGCTGGGCCCAGTTCTGGCATGGACACAATGCTATCTTGAAGGGGCGAGCAGTGGGGAAAAGGAGCACAGCCACCCCAACACCCAGACTGGCCTTGGATACCACCCCAAACCCACTCGCCAGCCATAACTTGCAAGGGACCCTGGCTGTGCTCTCATAGTGAGACACACAGCACCCTGTGGGCACACAGACCACGCGCAGTGAGTGCAAGCTAGAGGGACTTCACACACACACCACCTTGGGTGTCGGACCACACACAGTGAATGCATGCCAGAGGGTCCTCTCGTGCCACACTGCCCAGGCTTCTGGACCATGTATAGCAAAGTGGATGCCAAAGGGACTTTGCACACCACACCACCCACACTAAGTGAATTGCACTCAATGGGCTCTGGTACCTCACAGGGAGATGTACAAAAGAGGAACTGTGTGTGCACCCCCATCAATCTCAAGAATCTGTAGCTGACAGTTGAGGGAACAGATTTGTGAGGAGAGGGAGTACAATTCATAACAGAGACAATAAAAGCATGAGGCTCAAGGCAGACATAGCCCCTTAGATAGAGTCCTTGACGACTGGACCACTAGGGGCTTCAACCTCTCAGACCTCAATCAGGTTGCCCAAGATCAGAAAGAGACAGCAAGTCACATTACATAGAAACAAATGCAAAGGGCAGCAAAATTAGGGAGACAAAGGAATGATTCCCAAAGCGGAAAAAAAAGGACGAATTGCCAGGAAAGGAACTAAATGAAATGGAGGCAAGTAATTTGTCAGATAAAGAATTCAAAGTAATGGTTATCAAGATACTCAAACGTCTGACAAGCAGCTCAGTGACAATTATAAGGAGATTAATGAGAAATTCACCAACATGGATAAGAACCAAGAAAAATGAAGAATGACATAGCTTCAATAAAGAACACACTAGAACAGCCTTGGGCAAACTATGGCCCGCGGGCCGGATCGGCTGTTCTATCTGGTTCTCTTGCTCTCCCCTCCTCTCCTTTACTTTGAATTTATATTAGTTCCACACAAACACTCCATCCATGCTTTTGTTCTGGCCCTCCGGTCCAGTTTAAGAACCCATTGTGGACCTTGAGTCAAAAAGTTTGCCCACCCCTGCACTAGAAGGTTACAATAGTAAACTAGAAGAAGCTGAGGACCAAATCAGCAAGTTAGAAGACATGTTAGAAAAAACACCCAATCAGAGCAGCAATTGGGGGAAAAAAATAAAAAGCAGGAGGAGCCGAAACCGGTTTTGGCTCAGTGGATAGAGCGTCGGCCTGTGGACTGAAGGGTCCCGGGTTCGATTCCGGTCAAGGGCATGTACCTTGGTTGCGGGCACATCCCCAGTGGGAGGTGTGCAGGAGGCAGCTGATCGATGTTTCTCTCTCATCGATGTTTCTAGCTCTCTATCCTCTCCCTTCCTCTCTGTAAAAATATCAATAAAATATATTAAAAAAAAAAAAAAAGCAGGAGGAAAGTTTAAGGGAGCTTTGAGACAAAATAAAATGAAGCAACATCCCCATAATTGGGGTGGTGCCAGAGGAGAAGAAGCTGAGCAAGGAATAGAAAATCTGTTTGAAGAAATAATGACAGAAAACTTCCCTTATTTGAGGAAGAAAAATGTCACACAAGTCCAGGAAGCAAAGAGAGTCCCAAACAAGATGAGCCCAAAAAGACCCACACTGAGACACATCATAATTAAAATGGCAAATGTTAAAGACAAAGAAAAAATCATAAGGGCTATGAGAGAGAGAGAGAGAGAGAGAGAGAGAGAGAGAGAGAGAGAGATACCTACAAGGGATCCCATTAGAATATCAGCTGATTTCTCAACAGGAACACATCAGGTCAGAAGGGAGTGGCATGAAGTATACAAAGTTATGAAAAGCAAGGGACTGAACCCAAGACTACTCTATCCAGCAAGGCTATCATTCAAAATTGAAGGTGAAATCAGTAGCTTCTTAGACAAAAAAAAAAAAAAAAAAAAAAAAAAAAGAGTTTATTACCATAAAACCAGCAATGCAAGAAAAAATCCTAAAGGGACTGTTGTAAGACGAAGAAATAGAAAGAGTGGGAGAAACACAGGCATAAAATATGAAAACAAATAAGTGCCTGTCCATAATAACCTTAAATGTAAATGGATTAAATGCTCCAATCAAAAGACGTAGGGTGGCTGAATGGATAAGAAA